>NC_140018.1:962219-1059719 GCF_964263955.1 Coregonus lavaretus | reverse complement strand
GGGCCACAAAGAAAAAATCTTAACTCATCATGAGGGGCCGCAGTGGCTTGTGGGTCTTCGTACCCACATGTGGAGTCAGAGCTGGCCCTAGTCTCTTTGGGGACCCTAAGTGACATTTTGTTTGCAAGCGATTGTATAACAGATTTCATGCATTTCTACTTGTGTTGCCATGAGGCGGAGACAGAAATTAGCAGTTTTACAACACATTTCCTGTAATTCTACACATTTTCCTATAGGGTGGAGAGAAATGTTTGCTGATATGATATCTGAGTGAGAGTGGCTAACAAAATCAATGGGGGCCCCTCGGTCAGTAATTCGACCATGATTACTACAGGTTTAGATGGGTAAGTTAGTCTAGCCAGCTATCACATTTTTTTATTCTTCTGACATTAGCTAATTGAGTGACTGTCAGTGATTTGACATTACAACAACAACAACAAAAACGGATGATGCGTAACCAAATGTTTAACTTGCACCTTGTGTATTCTACTATTCTAACTCTCAACACTAAGTTGAGACCCTGGCTGAGTTCCTAAAGGGCTTACTAAAGGGGGTGGCCCGTGGGACGCCAGTTGCCCATCCCTGCCCTATACTGTGCAGTACACCAATCATTAGGAACACCCTCCTTATATTGAGTTGTAGTCCCCCTGTAGCTCAGTTGGTAGAGCATGGCGCTTGCAACGCCAGGGTTGTGGGTTCGTTTCCCACGGGGGGGCAGTATGAAAAATGTATGCACTCACTAACTGTAAGTCGCTCTGGATAAGAGTGTCTGCTAAATGACTAAAATGTAATTTAACAAGTGACATCAATAAGGGATCATAGCTTTCACCTGGATTCAGGTGGTTAGGGTTAGCAGTGTGGTTAGGGTTAGGGTTAGCAGTGTGGTTAGGGTTAGCAGTGTGGTTAGGGTTAGGGTTAGCAGTGTGGTTAGGGTTAGCTGTGTGGTTAGGGTTAGCTGTGTGGTTAGGGTTAGCAGTGTGGTTAGGGTTAGCAGTGTGGTTAGGGTTAGCAGTGTGGTTAGGGTTAGCAGTGTGGTTAGGGTTAGCAGTGTGGTTAGGGTTAGCAGTGTGGTTAGGGTTAGCAGTGTGGTTAGGGTTAGCAGTGTGGTTAGGGTTAGCAGTGTGGTTAGGGTTAGCAGTGTGGTTAGGGTTAGCAGTGTGATGGACTGAATCCAGGGAAGGGCCAGCCGAGTATAAAACAGTATAATCTGCATATAAATGGATGAGAGGGCTTCCTACTGCCTGTTGTTGTTGATGTAAATTGAGAAGAGCGTGGGGCCTAGGATCGAGCATTGGGGTACTCCCTTGGTGACAGACAGTGGCCAAAGACCCCTCAGAGACACCAATATTCCTTAGCCGATCCACAAGAACTGAATGGTCTACCGTATCAAAAGCTTTGGCCAAGTCAATAAAAAATAGCAGCGTAACATTGCTTAGAATCAAGGGCAATGGTGATGTCATTTAGGACCTTTTTAAGGTTGCAGTGACACATCCATAACCTGAGCGGAAACCAGATTGCATACCAGAGAGAATACTATAGACATCAAAAAAGCCAGATTATTGACCCGTTTTTTCCAACACTTTTGATAAACAGGGCAAAATAGAAATTGGCCTATAAACAGTTAGGATCAGCTTGATCTCCCCCTTTACATAAAGGACGCACCGTGGCTGCCTTCCAAGCAATGGGAACCTCCCCAGAGAGGAGAGACAGGTTAAAAAGGTCAGAGACAGGCTCGGAGATGATAGGGGCAGCAACCTTAAAGAAGACAGGAGCTAAACCATCTGACCCAGATGTTTTTTTGGGGTCAAGTTTAAGGAGCTCCTTTAGCACCTCAGACTCAGTGACCCAGACTCAGTGACCGCCTGCAGGGAGAAACTTTGTAGCGGGGCAGGAGAAAAAGAGGGAGGAGCATCGGGGCTAGTCGCATTAGAAGGGCTATGAGATGAGGAAATTAAAGAGCTCAGCCATGTGCTCCTTGTCAGTAACAACCACATCATCAACATTAAGGGACATGGGCAGCTGTGAGGAGGAGGGTTTATTCTCCAGGTCTTTAACCGTTTTCCAGAACTTCTTGGGGTTCGACCCACAGAGAGAGAACTGCTCCTTAAAGTAACTAACATTGGACTTCCGGATAGCCTGAGAGCACTTATTTCTCATTTGCCTGAACGAGAGCCAGTCAGCCTGAGTATGCGTGTGCCGAGCCTTTCGTCAAATGGAATTCTTGAGGTGGAGTAACTCTGCCAGATCACGGTCGAACCAGGGGCTGAACCTGTTTTTAATTCTCATTTTCTTTATGGGGGCGTGTTTGTTAACAATACCACTGAAAATATCAAAAAAGAAGGTCCAAGCGTCTTCGACAGAGGGGATCAAGCTGATTCTATACCAATTTACAGAGGCCAGGTGATGAAGGAAGGCTTGCCCATTAAAGTTTTTAGCAAGCGTCTATGACAAATCAGGACAGGTTGTTTAACTGAGCAGCCATTACGAACACACGCTGTAAAACAGTGATCCCTAAGGTTATTACAGGAAACACCAGACTGATACCTACCAGGACTATTTGTGAGGATAACATTAAGGAGAGTAGCCTTTTCTGGGTGTTTGGAGTCATACCTTGTGGGATTGGTTAATAATCTGAGAGAGATTTATGGAGTCCCATTTCTTTAGGACTTGGTGAGGTGGTTTAAGCATTTAGGTCAGCTAGCAGGACACATTCAGACTTCGTTTTTATTTATTTATTTATTATACATTTAGCAGACGCTCTTATCCAGAGCGATTTACAGGAGCAATTAGGGTTAAGTGCCTTGCTTAAGGGCACATCGACAGATTTTTCACCTAGTCGGCTCGGGGATTAGAACCAGCGACCTTTCGATTACTGGCACAACGCTCGCACAACGCTCTTACCCACTAAGCTTAGTGTAAGGGGCCAGGAGCGAGCTTAGGGCAGGTAGATCCCTCCTGACACAAAACCAGTCCCTGCTCTTCTCCACGTTAAGCCCCAGGAATACACAGATAGATCCCTCCTGACACAAACCGCAGGGTATAGCGAATGTTTTTTCCCCAAATAAGAGTGATTTCAACAACATAATTTTTCAGTCAGAGAAACAGGGTAAGAAACTAAATGGCTGTAATTATGTTGCAGCTTCAGCGCGGACAGCGCCATTAACACTGTGCTGCTTCAGCGCGGACAGCGCCATAAACACAGTGCTGCTTCAGCGCGGACAGCGCCATAAACACTGTGCTGCTTCAGCGCGGACAGCGCCATAAACACTGTGCAGCTTCAGCGCGGACAGCGCCATAAACACTGTGCTGCTTCAGCGCGGACAGCGCCATAAACACTGTGCAGCTTCAGCGCGGACAGCGCCATAAACACTGTGCAGCTTCAGCGCGGACAGCGCCATAAACACTGTGCTGCTTCAGCGCGGACAGCGCCATAAACACTGTGCAGCTTCAGCGCGGACAGCGCCATAAACACTGTGCAGCTTCAGCGCGGACAGCGCCATAAACACTGTGCTGCTTCAGCGCGGACAGCGCCATAAACACTGTGCTGCTTCAGCGCGGACAGCGCCATTAACACAGTGCAGCTTCAGCGCGGACAGCGCCATAAACACTGTGCTGCTTCAGCGCGGACAGCGCCATAAACACTGTGCTGTCCTGTGGTGCCTGTTCTCTGCAGCAGCAGGGGAGGAGAAGGAGACAACATGCGCCAGTCACGAAGGCACTCGCTGTCATATATATATTTTTTTTTATCACAGCGTGGCCATCTCAGTGCATATCGTTGATTTTATTCAAACACATAGGGTGTGTCTATATATGGAAAAATACACGTTTGAAAATGAGCCCTATGGACCACTATATAGGGAATAGGGTGCCATTTGAATAGGGTGCCATTTGAATAGGGTGCCATTTGAATAGGGTGCCATTTGAATAGGGTGCCATTTGAATAGGGTGCCATTTGAATAGGGTGCCATTTGAGACACACACTGAATGTCTCAGTCCTTGAAGGAATGCAAGCAGAAGCAAAACATTACAAAGTGCATGAGTAACACTGATAGTTTTAGTCATTTAGTTTGTATTGATGGTATTCCTTGTTGGCTTCAGAACAGTTTGTAGTGATGGTATTCCTTGTAGGCTACAGAACAGTTTGTAGTGGTGGTATTCCTTGTTGGCTTCAGAACAGTTTGTAGTGATGGTATTCCTTGTTGGCTTCAGAACAGTTTGTAGTGATGGTATTCCTTGTTGGCTTCAGAACAGTTTGTAGTGATGGTATTCCTTGTAAGCTACACAAGTTTGTAGTGATGGTATTCCTTGTTGGCTTCAGAACAGTTTGTAGTGATGGTATTCCTTGTAGGCTACACAACAGTTTGTAGTGATGGTATTCCTTGTTGGCTTCAGAACAGTTTGTAGTGATGGTATTCCTTGTAGGCTACAGAACAGAACAGCAGCAGAACTGAATTGAGCAGCAGCAACGCTACTATCTCCAGAAGGCTGCTGTGATTTCCCTGTCCCCTCTGGAGAGTAGGCCTCAGCTGTTACTGGGTCCTTCTGGGTTCTGTCCAGATGGACTGTCCTCATCTCTCTCTGTTACTGGGTCCTTCTGGGTTCTGTCCAGATGGACTGTCCTCATCTCTCTCTGTTACTGGGTCCTTCTGGGTTCTGTCTAGATGGACTGTTCTCATCTCTCTCTGTTACTGGGTCCTCCTGGGTTCTGTCCAGATGGACTGTCCTCATCTCTCTCTGTTACTGGGTCCTCCTGGGTTCTGTCCAGATGGACTGTCCTCATCTCTCTCTCTTACTGGTCCCTCCTGGGTTCTGTCTAGATGGACTTTCCTCATCTCTCTCTGGTATGTGCAAATAGTTAAAGTACAAATGGGAAAATAAATAAACATAAATATGGGTTGTATTTACAATGGTGTTTGTTCTTCACTGGTTGCCCTTTTCTTGTGGCAACAGGTCACAAATCTTGCTGCTGTGATGGCACACTGTGGTATTTCACCGAATAGATATGGGAGTTTCTCAAGATTTGTTTTCTAATTCTTTGTTGGTCTGTGTAATCTGAGGGAAATATGTGTCTCTAATATGGTCATACATTTGGCAGGAGGTTAGGAAGTGCAGCTCAGTTTCCACCTCATTTTGTGGGCAGTGTGCACATAGCATGTCTTCTCTTGAGAGCCAGGTCTGCCTACGGCGGCCTTTATCAATAGCAAGGCTATGCTCACTGAGTCTGTACATAGTCAAAGCTTTCCTTAAGTTTGGGTCAGTCACGGTGGTCAGGTATTCTGCCACTGTGTACTCTCTGTTTAGGGCCAAATAGCATTCTAGTTTGCTCTGTTCTTTTGTTAATTATTTCCAATGTGTCAAGTAATTCTCTTTTTGTTTTCTCATGATTTGGTTGTATCTAATTGTGTTGTTGTTCTGGGGCTCTGTGGGGTCTGTTTGTGTTTGTGAACAGAGCCCCAGGACCAGCTTACTTAGGGGACTCTTCTCCAAGTTCATCTCTCTGTAGGTGATTGGTTTGTTATGGAAGGTTTGGGAATCGCTTCCTTTTAGGTGGTTATATAATGAACAGCTCTTTTCTGGATTTTGATAATTAGCCGGTATCGGCCTAATTCTGCTCTGCATGCATTATTTGGTGTTTTACGTTGTACATGGAGGATATTTTTGCAGAATTTGGTGTTTGTCCCATTTTGTGAATTCTTGGTTGGTGAGCGGACCCCAGACCTCACAACCATAAAGGGCAATGGGTTCTATAACTGATTCAAGTATTTTTAGCCAGATCCTAATTGGTATGTCAAATTTTATGTTCCTTTTGATGGCATAGAAGGCCCTTCTTGCCTTGTCTCTCAGATCGTTCACAGCTTTGTGGAAATTACCTGTGGCGCTGATGTTTAGGCCGAGGTATGTATAGTTTTTTGTGTGCTCTAGGGCAACGATGTCTAGATGGAATTTGTATTTGTGGTCCTGGCAACTGGACCTTTTTTGGAACACCATTATTTTTGTATTACTGAGATTTACTGTCAGGGCCCAGGTCTGACAGAATCTGTGCAGAATATATAGGTGCTGCTGTAGGCCCTCCTTGGTTGGTGACAGAAGCACCAGATCATCAGCAAACAGTAGACATTTGACTTCAGATTCTAGTAGGGTGAGGCCGGATGCTGCAGACTATTCTAGTGCCCTCGCCAATTCGTTGATATATATATTGAAGAGGGTGGGGCTTAAACTGCATCCCTGTCTCACCCCACGGCCCTGTGGAAAGAAATGTAAGTCTTTTTTTTGCCAATTTTAACCGCACACTTGTTGTTTGTGTACATGGATTTTATAATTTTATAATGTCGTATGTTTTTCTCTCTCTCCAAATCTCTCTGCCCCACCCTCCCTCTGTCCCTCTACCTCCACACCTCCTCTCTCTACCTACCCCTCTCTCTCTCTCTCTCTCTCTCTCTCTCTCTCTCTCTCTATCCTCCCTCTCTCTCTCTCTCTCTCTCTCTCTCTCTCTCTCTCTCTCTATCCTCCCCCTCTCTCTCTCTCTCTCTCTCTCTCTCTCTCTCTCTCCCTCTCTCCTCCCTCTCTCTCTCTCTCTCTCTCCCTCCCTCTCTCCTCCCTCTCTCTCTCTATCTGTCTCTATCTCTCTCTCTCTCTCTCTCTCTCTCTCTCTCTCTCTCTCTCTCTCTCTCTACCTACCCCTCTCTCTCTCTCTACCTACCCCTCTCTTTCTCTTTCTCTCTCTCTCTCTCTCTCTCTCTCTCTCTCTCTCTCTCTCTCTCTCTCTCTCTCTCTCTCTCTCTCTCTCTCTCTCTCTACCTACCCCTCTCTCTCTCTCTCTCTCTCCCTCTATCCTCCCTCTCTCTCTCTCTCTCTCTACCTACCCCTCTCTTTCTCTCTCTCTCTCTCTTTAGTTGTGAGGAAGCTACAGGAGTTTGAGCTACCATATGTATCGGTCACCAGCTTACGGAGCTCAGAGTTCCACATCATGCTGCGAAAAAGGTATGATTCCTCTACCCCTCTACCTCTCTACTCCTCTACCTCTCTACGGCGTTTAAATACAGCGAAAACACTGAACAAATGTCAACCACTTGGCACTTTAGCAAGCAGCAACTGTTACAAGGTTTCTCTCCTTCCAAGTACCGACAAGTGAGGACCTGTCTGGATTCTCTAATCTCTTCTATAGATGATCTCGGTGAAACCATTAAGACTACACCACAAACCTTACTGAGTGATGTCACCAGTACTGTACTTGTGACATCACCGGACACTCATCGCCTGAGTTGTTCCAGTATGTGTCCAGTTGGTTTATAGAAGTGAAGCCAGAGATAGTATAGTATAATAGATGGTACAGAGATACAGGTACAACATATTGACTGAAGATCAAAGAGTTTATCAAAGAGCAGAAAGCCTTGAAGGACGTCTGTCTCTGGTCCTCTGGACACCGTGTGTGTGTTAGGGACGAGAGGCTTCTCTGTCTGCAGTCTGAGGACTGATAACTTCTCTCCCTCCTCGACTTTTAACACTGTCGTATTTCACCTGTCTTCACCTTCCTCTGTCTTCACCTTCCTCTGTCCTTGTCTCTCTCTCTCTCTTTCCCTGTCTCGCTCTCTCTCTCTCTCTCTCTCTCTCTCTCTCTCTCTCTCTCTCTCTCTCTCTCTCTCTCTCCCTGCCACCTCTCTCCCTGCCCCCTCTCTCCCTGCCCCCCCCTCTCTCTCTCCCTGTCCCCCTCTCGCTCTCTCTCTCCCTGCCCCCCCCTCTCTCTCTCTCTCCCTGCCCCCCCCCTCTCTCTCTCTCTCTCCCTGTCCCCCTCTCGCTCTCTCGCTCTCTCTCTCCCTGGCCCCCCCTCGCTCCCTCTCGCTCTCTCTCCCTGCCCCCCCCCCCTCTCTCTCTCTCTCCCTGTCCCCCCCTCGCTCTCTCTCTCCCTGCCCTCCTCTCTCTCTCTCCCTGTCCCCCCCTCGCTCTCTCGCGCTCTCGCTCTCGTTCTCGCGCTCTCGCTCTCGTTCTCGCTCTCTCGCTCTATCTACCTCAAATACCTTATTATTATCTATCCTGATGCCTAGTCACTTTACCCTGCCTTCGTGTACATACAGTGGGGAGAACAAGTATTTGATACACTGCCGATTTTGCAGCTTTTCCTACTTACAAAGCATGTAGAGGTCTGTAATTTTTATCATAGGTACACTTCAACTGTGAGAGACGGAATCTAAAACAAAAATCTAGAAAATCACATTGAATGATTTTTAAGTAATTAATTTGCATTTTATTGCATGACATAAGTATTTGATACATCAGAAAAGAAGAACTTAATATTTGGTACAGAAACCTTTGTTTGCAATTACAGTGATCATACGTTTCCTGTAGGTCTTGACCAGGTTTGCACACACTGCAGCAGGGATTTTGGCCCACTCCTCCATACAGACCTTCTCCAGATCCTTCAGGTTTCGGGGCTGTCGCTGGGCAATACGGACTTTCAGCTCCCTCCAAAGATTTTCTATTGGGTTCAGGTCTGGAGACTGGCTAGGCCACTCCAGGACCTTGAGATGCTTCTTACGGAGCCACTCCTTAGTTGCCCTGGCTGTGTGTTTCGGGTCGTTGTCATGCTGGAAGACCCAGCCACGACCCATCTTCAATGCTCTTACTGAGGGAAGGAGGTTGTTGGCCAAGATCTCGTGATACATGGCCCCATCCATCCTCCCCTCAATACGGTGCAGTCGTCCTGTCCCCATTGCAGAAAAGCATCCCCAAAGAATGATGTTTCCACCTCCATGCTTCACGGTTGGGATGGTGTTCTTGGGGTTGTACTCATCCTTCTTCTTCCTCCAAACACGGCGAGTGGAGTTTAGACCAAAAAGCTCTATTTTTGTCTCATCAGACCACATGACCTTCTCCCATTCCTCCTCTGGATCATCCAGATGGTCATTGGCAAACTTCAGACGGGCCTGGACATGCGCTGGCTTGAGCAGGGGGACCTTGCGTGCGCTGCAGGATTTTAATCCATGACGGCGTAGTGTGTTACTAATGGTTTTCTTTGAGACTGGGGTCCCAGCTCTCTTCAGGTCATTGACCAGGTCCTGCCGTGTAGTTCTGGGCTGATCCCTCACCTTCCTCATGATCATTGATGCCCCACGAGGTGAGATCTTGCATGGAGCCCCAGACCGAGGGTGATTGACCGTCATCTTGAACTTCTTCCATTTTCTAATAATTGCGACAACAGTTGTTGCCTTCTCACCAAGCTGCTTGCCTATTGTCCTGTAGCCCATCCCAGCCTTGTGCAGGTCTACCATTTTATCCCTGATGTCCTTACACAGCTCTCTGGTCTTGGCCATTGTGGAGAGGTTGGAGTCTGTTTTGATTGAGTGTGTGGACAGGTGTCTTTTTATACAGGTAACGAGTTCAAACAGGTGCAGTTAATACAGGTAATGAGTGGAGAACAGGAGGGCTTCTTAAAGAAAAACTAACAGGTCTGTGAGAGCCGGAATTCTTACTGGTTGGTAGGTGATCAAATACTAATGTCATGCAATAAAATGCAAATTAATTACTTAAAAATCATACAATATGATTTTCTGGATTTTTGTTTTAGATTCCGTCTCTCACAGTTGAAGTGTACCTATGATAAAAATTACAGACCTCTACATGCTTTGTAAGTAGGAAAAGCTGCAAAATCGGCAGTGTATCAAATACTTGTTCTCCCCACTGTATCTACCTCAAATAACTTCTGATGCCTTCTGAATACTATTCTGATGCCTAGTCACTTTACCCTGCCTTCATGTACATATCTACCTCAAATACCTTATTATTATCTATCCTGATGCCTAGTCACTTTACCCTGCCATCATGTACATATCTACAGTGCTATGAAAAGGTATTTGCCCCCTTTCTAATTTTCTCTACTTTTGCATTTTTGTGATACTGAATGTTATCAGATCTTCAACCAAAACCTAATATTAGATAAAGGGAACATAAGTGAACAAATAACACAACAATTACATATTTATATCTTTTATTTCATAAACAAAGTTATGCAAAACCCAATTCCCCTGTGTGAAAAAGTAATCACCCCCTTACACTCAATAACTGGTTGTTCCACCTTTAGCTGCAATGACTCCAACCAAATGCTTCCTGTAGTTTTTGATCTGTCTCTCACGTCGCTGTGGAGGAATTTTGGCCCACTCTTCCATGCAGAGCAGAATTCATGGTTCCTTCTATTAAGGCAAGTCGTCCAGGTCCTGAGGCAGCAAAGCATCCCCAAACCATCACCCCACCACCACCATGCTTGACCTTTGGTATGATGTTCTTACTGTGAAATGCAGCGTTTGGTTTTCGCCAGGCATAATGGGACCCATCTCGTCCAAAATGTTGACTCAAGTTTGCCAAAAAGCACCTAGATGATCATCAAGAATCTTGGAAAAACGTTCTGTGGACAGATCATTCAAAAGTATAACTTTTTGGACGACATGGTTCCAGTAATGCCTGGTGAAAAACAAACTCTGCATTTCACAGTAAGAACATCATACCAAAGGTCAAGCATGGTGGTGGTGGTGTGATGGTTTGGGGATGCTTTGCTGCCTCAGGACCTGGACGACTTGCCTTAATAGAAGGAACCATGAATTCTGCTCTGTATCAGAGACTTCTACAGGAGAAAGTCAGACCATCCGTCTGTGAGCTGAAGCTGAAGCGCAGCTGGGTCATGCAGCAAGACAATGATCCAAAACACACAATCAAGTCTACATGAAAATTGCTAAAAAAAGCAACACATTTGAAGTTTTGGAATGGCCTAGTCAAAGTCCAGACCTAATCCCAATTCAGATGTTGTGGCAGGACTTGAAACGAGCAGTTCATGCTTGAAAACCCACACGTCACTGAGTTAAAGCAGTTCTGCATGGACCAAAATTCCTCCACAGCGACGTGAGAGACTGATCAACAACTACAGGAAGCATTTGGTTGGAGACATTGCAGCTAAAGGTGGCACAACCAGTTATTGAGTGTAAGGGAGAAATTACTTTTTCACACAGGGGAATTGGGTGTTGCATAACTTTGTCTATGAAATAAATATATAATTGTTGTGTTATTTGTTCACTTATGTTCCCTGTATCTAATATTAGGTTTTGGTTGAAGATCTGATAACATTCAGTATCACAAATATGCAAAAGTAGAGAAAATTAGAAAGGGGGCAAATACTTTTTCATAGCACTGTACCTCAAATACCTTATTATAATCAATCCTGATGCCTAGTCACTTTACCCCGCTTTCATGTACATATCTACCTCAAATATCTCATACCTCTCCACATTGATCTGGTACTGGTACTTCCTGTATATAGCTCCACATTGATCTGGTACTGGTACTTCCTGTATATAGCTCCACATTGATCTGGTACTGGTACTTCCTGTATATAGCTCCACATTGATCTGGTACTGGTACTTCCTGTATATAGCTCCACATTGATCTGGTACTAGTACTCCCTGTATATAGCTCCACATTGATCTGGTACTTCATCCTCATTCACTAGTTAGGTTCCAGGTAGATTATAGGTTGTTAAACTGGTTGGATTATAGATTATGGGGTGTTCAACTGGATGGATTATAGATTATGGGGTGTTTTAAACTGGTTGGATGATAAATTATGGGGTGTTAAACTGGTTGGATGATACATTATGGGGTGTTAAACTGGTTGGATTATAAATGATGGGGTGTTAAACTGGTTGGATTACAGTTGAATCACAGGTGGATTAAATTTCAAGTTTTAATGTCACGCGCACAAATACCTTACCAGCTCCAAATCCAACAATGCAGCAATCAATAACATAAATTGATTATTTAATTACATAGTCTTCCTCCCCTTCATCTACACTGATTGAAGTGGATTTAACAAGTGACATCAATAAGGGATCATAGCTTTCACCTGGATTCACCTGGTCAGTCTGTCATGGAAAGACTCAGTGTGTATACACAACCAGTCAAAAGTTTGGACACACCTACTCACTCAAGGGTTTTTCTTTATTTTTTACTATTTTTTACATTGTAGAATAATAGTGAAGACATCAAAACTATGAAATAAAACATATGGAATCATGTAGTAACCAAAAAAGTGTTAAACGAATCAAAATATATTTGAGATTCTTCAAATAGCCACGCTTTACCTTGATGACAGCTTTGCACACTCTTGGCATTCTCTCAACCAGCTTCACCTGGAATGCTTTTCCAACAGTCTTGAAGGAGTTACCACATATGCTGAGCACTTGTTGGCTGCTTTTCCTTCACTCTGCCGTCTGATTCATCCCAAACCATCTCAATTGGGTTGAGGTCAGGTGATTGTGGAGGCCAGGTCATCTGATGCAGCACTCCATCACTCTCCTTCTTGTTAAAATAGCCATTACACAGCCTGGAGGTGTGTTGGGTCATTGTCCTGTTGAAAAACAAATGATAGTCCCACTAAGCCCAAACCAGATGGGATGGCGTATCGCTGCAGAATGCTGTGGTAGCCATGCTGGTTAAGTGTGCCTTGAATTCTAAATAAATCAGTGTCACCAGCAAAACACACCCACACCATAACACCTCCTCCTCCATGCTTTACGGTGGGAAATACACATGCAGAGATCATCCGTTCACCCACACCGTGTCTCACAAAGACACGGCGGTTGGAACCAAAAATCTCCAATTTGGACTCCAGACTAAAGGACAGATTTCCACTGGTCTAATGTCCATTGCTCGTGTTTCTTGGCCCAAGCAAGTCTCTTCTTATTGGTGTCCTTTAGTAGTGGTTTCTTTGCAGCAATTCGACCATGAAGGCCTGATTCACACAGTCTCCTCTGAACAGTTGATGTTGAGATGTGTCTGTTACTTGAACTCTGTGAAGCATTTATTTGGGCTGCAATTTCTGAGGCTGGTAACTCTAATGAACTTATATAATAATAATAATAATAATTGGTCATTTAGCAGACGCTCTTATCCAGAGCGACTTACAGGAGCAATTAGGGTTAAGTGCCTTGCTCAAGGGCACATCGACAGATTTTTCACCTAGTCAGCTCGGGGATTAGAACCAGCGACCTTTCGGTTACTGGCACAACGCTCTTAACCACTAAGCTACCTCTGCAGTAGAGGTAACTCTGGGTCTTCCATTCCTGTGGTGGTCCTCATGAGAGCCAGTTTCATCATAGCGCTTGATGGTTTTTGCGACTGAACTTGAAGAAACTTCTTTAAATTTTCCGGATTGACTGACCTTCATGTCTTAAAGTAATGATGGACTGTCGTTTCTCTTTGCTTATTTGGGCTGTTCTTGTCATAATATGGACTTGGTCTTTTACCAAATAGGGCTATCTTCTGTATACCAACCCTACCTTGTCACAACACAACTGATTGGCTCAAACGCATTAAGAAGGAAAGAAATTCCACAAATTAACTTTTAACAAGGCACACCTGTTAATTGAAATGCATTCCAGGTGACTACCTCATGAAGCTGGGTGAGAGAATGCCAAGAGTGTGCAAAGCTGTCATCAAGGCAAAGTGTGGCTATTTGAAGAATTTGTTTAACACTTTTTTTGGTTACTACATGATTCCATATGTGTTATTTCATAGTTTTGATGTCTTCACTATTATTCTACAATGTAAAAAAAAAAAAAAAAAAAAAAACTTTGAATGAGTAGGTGTGTCCAAACTTTTGACTGGTACTGTATATATACTTACTTACTTTTGGTCATGTATTGTAAGTAAGTAAGTAAGTATGTATATACAGTACACTACATGTGTTTTTTCTTTATTTTATACAGCAAAGGTAATAACACAGTTACATGAACTAGCTTTCTACACCTTTACTCCCCAGTGCTGTTTTTAAGGCATACCAGTTCAAATACAGTGGACTTATGTCCTACAGAGACGGTCTGGATAGTATCTTCGGTGTGGTTCTAGTAGTATTCATCCTCCAGGTCAGGTTGGTAAGGGCTTCGGAGGTAGGGTGGCAGATGAGGGGGCATAGGCCTCAAACCATAATCATCAAAAAGGCTGATGTGGTCCTTGATAAGATGAGGGTCAGAAATCAGCTCCAGGTTAGCAGTCTCCTCCCCCCTACCTCTGTTCCTTAGGGGTGCTGCCAGACCTCCACCAATCAGAAGGAAGATCAGGAGGACAGCCATCCAATCACGGGTGTTCATCAGAACCACTATTTTTAAACGTCAACAAAGATTAGTCTGATGGACTGATGTAGAATGAGTCTTGATGGACAACACTATAAAACCTATCGATGTAGAATGAGTCTTGATGGACAACACTATAAAACCTATCGATGTAGAATGAGTCTTGATGGACAACACTATAAAACCTATTGAAAAGCAAAAGGAAATGATATAACCACAAATACCTTTTTATGCCCCTTAGCACCTCCCCTTCAAGAGCACCTGTGGTTGTTTTGGAGTACCTGAAGCGCTCCTGCTACTTATTTCTTATTAAATTATAAAAAACCTAAATGCTAGATTGCTTAGCCAGTCAATAATGACAAGCTAGAGTTAATGAAAGTATTTAACCTTGTCGCATTCTATGATGTCATAATGAGGCATGCCATCACAAACCATTCTAAGGTTTCTTTGGATCAGTGACAGAACGTAGCCTACTGTCTGCATCCAATCAAAAGTTAGCAATAGTAACTCTCCAGTTTATGGACCTAAAAGCCTATGATAATAAGACTAACATGAGAATATCATGATGCCTTCTCTAAGATGCTCTTTAATGGACACCTTCTCTAAGATGCTCTTTAATGGACACCTTCTCTAAGATGCTCTTTAATGGACACCTTCTCTAAGATGCTCTTTAATGGACACTCAGTCAGAATCCTTCCCATAAACTGCCAGAAGAACATGTCCAACGACATTGTTATTGAATATCCCAAAGTCTAATGCAAAACATTCCACAATGCGTCTATGAATCTGAACAAGGCCATCCACCGCACATGTATTACATGTGAAATTAAAACCCCCAGAACTATCAGGTTTCAAAAACATTCAGGGGAGCACGTCCCATATAATGTTGTGGTTGCAGGCTCCGACTCAGAGCAGACACACACCGAGAGAGACGCACACACACATCCGCCCCGTTCCACCTCACCGTGCCACATTCCAGGCACTAAGCCTGCAGGTATCAATGATCACACTTAATTACATTTCATACCCAACAAAGATACAACAGCCCCTCATCCAAGACATTAACATTTGATTAACAGCCCAAGTATGATTGCTTTTTTAAAATGTAACTTCTATCGCAAATTGTGTTTTTATTGAATTTCAGGTTTCAAGTTCTTGGCTGCTATCCAAATTGTTTGTTGTTCATTTGGTATTCAAGTGTTCTCTCTTTCTCCCTCGTTGTGTTTGTAGTTACTGGGACACGGCGTATGACAGTGATGTAATGGACAACCGAGTGGGACTGAACCTATTATACGCTCAGGTGAGGGATCATAGGTCACACAGAGGTCATACTGGTTGTCTGTTGGCTTTTTCTTTCTTAATTTGGGGTAGATGGGTATTTTGAATGATCAAGCAGGTCTGAAGCTTAGGTTTGTGTTTAGGATTTCTGATTAAATCTCCTGTATACCTGAAACTGCTTCCTCTTAGGGCAAAAAAATGAAACCACAGAGCATTTTGGTCCTTTAAAAACCTGCTGGGAAACTATAAATGTGACTCTGGATGACAATGATGTTTGTTTCCAACATTAGGGCTGTTTTTCTAAAGTAGCTGAATCTGCTTTGTGTTTTGTTTCCTTGCCACGATACTAACGAGTATCATGATACTGGTATGGTCCCGGCCCTCCTTCCTTCCTGGTATGGTCCCGGCCCTCCTTCCTTCCTGGTATGGTCCCGGCCCTACTTCCTTCCTGGTATGGTCCCGGCCCTACTTCCTTACTGGTATGGTCCCGGCCCTACTTCCTTACTGGTATGGTCCCGGGCCTACTTCCTTCCTGGTATGGTCCCGGCCCTCCTTCCTTCCTGGTATGGTCCCGGCCCTACTTCCTTCCTGGTATGGTCCCGGCCCTCCTTCCTTCCTGGTATGGTCCCGGCCCTCCTTCCTTCCTGGTATGGTCCCGGCCCTCCTTCCTTCCTGGAATGGTCCCGGCCCTCCTTCCTTCCTGGTATGGTCCCGGCCCTCCTTCCTTCCTGGTATGGTCCCGGCCCTACTTCCTTCCTGGTATGGTCCCGGCCCTCCTTCCTTCCTGGTATGGTCCCGGCCCTCCTTCCTTCCTGGTATGGTCCCGGCCCTCCTTCCTTCCTGGAATGGTCCCGGCCCTCCTTCCTTCCTGGTATGGTCCCGGCCCTCCTTCCTTCCTGGTATGGTCCCGGCCCTACTTCCTTCCTGGTATGGTCCCGGCCCTACTTCCTTACTGGTATGGTCCCGGCCCTACTTCCTTACTGGTATGGTCCCGGGCCTACTTCCTTCCTGGTATGGTCCCGGCCCTCCTTCCTTCCTGGTATGGTCCCGGCCCTACTTCCTTCCTGGTATGGTCCCGGCCCTCCTTCCTTCCTGGTATGGTCCCGGCCCTCCTTCCTTCCTGGTATGGTCCCGGCCCTCCTTCCTTCCTGGTATGGTCCCGGCCCTCCTTCCTTCCTGGTATGGTCCCGACCCTCCTTCCTTCCTGGAATGGTCCCGGCCCTCCTTCCTTCCTGGAATGGTCCCGGCCCTACTTCCTTCCTGGTATGGTCCCGGCCCTACTTCCTTACTGTTATGGTCCCGGCCCTACTTCCTTCCTGGTATGGTCCCGGCCTTACTTCCTTCCTGGTATGGTCCCGGCCCTACTTCCTTACTGGTATGGTCCCGGCCCTACTTCCTTCCTTACTGGTATGGTCCCGGCCCTACTTCCTTCCTTACTGGTATGGTTCCGGCCCTACTTCCTTCCTTACTGGTATGGTTCCGGCCCTCCTTCCTTCCTGGTATGGTCCCGGCCCTCCTTCCTTCCTGGTATGGTCCCGGCCCTCCTTCCTTCCTTACTAGTATGGTCCCGGCCCTCCTTCCTTCCTTGTATGGTCCCGGCCCTCCTTCCTTCCTGGTATGGTCCCGGCCCTACTTCCTTCCTGGTATGGTCCCGGCCCTCCTTCCTTCCTGGTATGGTCCCGGCCCTCCTTCCTTCCTGGTATGGTCCCGGCCCTCCTTCCTTCCTGGTATGGTCCCGGCCCTCCTTCCTTACTGGTATGGTCCCGGCCCTACATCCTTCCTGGTATGGTCCCGGCCCTACTTCCTTACTGGTATGGTCCCGGCCCTACTTCCTTCCTGGTATGGTCCCGGCCCTCCTTCCTTCCTGGTATGGTCCCGGCCCTACTTCCTTCCTGGTATGGTCCCGGCCCTACTTCCTTACTGGTATAGTCCCTCCCGGCCCTACTTCCTTCCTTACTGGTATGGTCCCTCCCGGCCCTACTTCCTTCCTTACTGGTATGGTCCCTCCCGGCCCTACTTCCTTCCTTACTGGTATGGTCCCTCCCGGCCCTACTTCCTTCCTTACTGGTATGGTCCCTCCCGGCCCTACTTCCTTCCTTACTGGTATGGTCCCGGCCCTACTTCCTTCCTGGTATGGTCCCGGCCCTCCTTCCTTCCTGGAATGGTCCCGGCCCTACTTCCTTCCTGGTATGGTCCCGGCCCTACTTCCTTACTGGTATGGTCCCGGCCCTACTTCCTTCCTGGTATGGTCCCGTCCCTACTTCCTTACTAGTATGGTCCCGGCCCTACTTCCTTCCTTACTGGTATGGTCCCGGCCCTACTTCCTTCCTTCCTGGTATGGTCCCGGCCCTCCTTCCTTCCTTCCTGGTATGGTCCCGGCCCTCCTTCCTTCCTTCCTGATATGGTCCCGGCCCTCCTTCCTTCCTTCCTGGTATGGTCCCGGCCCTCCTTCCTTCCTTCCTGGTATGGTCCCGGCCCTCCTTCCTTCCTTCCTGGTATGGTCCCGGCCCTCCTTCCTTCCTGGTATGGTCCCGGCCCTCCTTCCTTCCTTCCTGGTATGGTCCCGGCCCTACTTCCTTACTGGTATGGTCCCGGCCCTACTTCCTTACTGGTATGGTCCCGGCCCTCCTTCCTTCCTTCCTGGTATGGTCCCGGCCCTACTTCCTTACTGGTATGGTCCCGGCCCTCCTTCCTTCCTTCCTGGTATGGTCCCGGCCCTACTTCCTTACTGGTATGGTCCCGGCCCTACTTCCTTACTGGTATGGTCCCAGCCCTCCTTCCTTCCTTCCTGGTATGGTCCCGGCCCTCCTTCCTTCCTTCCTGGTATGGTCCCGGCCCTCCTTCCTTACTGGTATGTCCCAAATGAAACCCTACTCCCTATATAGGGACCATAGGCCTCTTGTCGAAAGCAGTGGACTATATAGGGAATAGGGTGCCATTTGGAACACATCCCATGTCTTTTTATAGCAACACCCCATCACCCAGATACAGCAGCAACATGATGGTGTTTTCCTGAGCATTTCAGAGATGGTTGATCTGATCTGGCTGCTGTGTCAGCTCGGTGTGGGGGTCTAGCTAATGTTATGCGTCAAAGGATGCAATATTTTATCGGAAAGAGAGAATCGGCAAACGTGCGTTTGCATGCGCGTGTGTGTGTTTACCATTGTGTGCGACGTGTGTGTGCCATTGACTTGTATATGTGTGTATGCAGCTGCCAACTGTGTGTGTGAGTGTGTGTGTGTGTATGCAATTCTACTTGAACAAACAACAGTGGAATAGTTCGTTTTGGACTTAAAACTGAGGAACAGTTTTATGTAAGCCTCAACGAGGATGGTTTGGAGCAGAAAGATGAAACTTGTCTCTCTTCTCTCCCAAGACGGTGTCGGACATAGATGGAGGCTGGATACTCGTTAACAAGGACCAGCACAGACAGCTTAAGTCACTGCAGGAGAAAGGCTCCAAGAAGGAAGTAAGTAAGACTGTCTCCTAGAACTAGAGAGTGACAGTATTATAGTAGAAGAAGAGTTGAATGGGTTGGAGGCCTCTTCTACCCAAGCTGGTGGAGAGTGACAGTATTATAGTAGAAGAAGAGTTGAATGGGTTGGAGTCTAAATCTCCTGTATAGTTTTTATAAAAGTGGAGCGATGGTTTCCAATCAACTACATAGTAACTTTGTAGGTAGATGCACAATAAATATTTAACCAACTTATCTCCAGACACCCTTTAGAAAGATATTTTGGATTTTTAAAAAATGCACCTATTATAGAAAACAGGCTCTGTCGTAGCCGGCAGCGACCGGGAGACCCATGGGGGCGGCAGGGATGTAGCTCAGTTGGAAGAGCATGGCGTTTGCAACGCCAGGGTTGTGGGTTCGCTTCCCACTGGGGGCCAGTATGAAAAATAAAATAATATATGCACTCACTAACTGTAAGTCGCTCTGGATAAGAGCGTCTGCTAAATGACTAAAATGTAAATGTAAAAGGTCATGGTGTAGCCGTTGTCAGACTTTTATATTTTTTGTGATTTTCTAGTGGGTCATGTCTTTCTACCCGTTTCTCCAGTTCATTCAGCTAGTTCATGTCTTTCTACCTGTTTCTCCAGTTCATTCAGCTAGTTCATGTCTTTCTACCTGTTTCTCCAGTTCATTCAGCTAGTTCATGTCTTTCTACCTGTTTCTCCAGTTCATTCAGCTAGTTCATGTCTTTCTACCTGTTTCTCCAGTTCATTCGGCTAGTTCATGTCTTTCTACCTGTTTCTCCAGTTCATTCGGCTAGTTCATGTCTTTCTACCTGTTTCTCCAGTTCATTCAGCTAGTTCATGTCTTTCTACCTGTTTCTCCAGTTCATTCGGCTAGTTCATGTCTTTCTACCTGTTTCTCCAGTTCATTCAGCTACGTTTTCTACCTGTTTCTCCAGTTCATTCGGCTAGTTCATGTCTTTCTACCTGTTTCTCCAGTTCATTCGGCTAGTTCATGTCTTTCTACCTGTTTCTCCAGTTCATTAGGCTAGTTCATGTCTTTCTACCTGTTTCTCCAGTTCATTTTTTTATTTTTTTTTCACCTTTATTTAACCAGGTAAGCCAGTTGAGAACAGGTTCTCATTTACAACTGCGACCTGGCCAAGATAAAGCAAAGTAGTGCAATAAAAACAACACAGAGTTACATATGGGGTAAAAAAAACATAAAGTCAGAAATACAACAGAAAATATATATACAGTGTGTGCAAATGTAGCAAGTTATGGAGGTAAGGCAATAAATAGGCTATAGTGCAGAATAATTACAATAGTATTAACACTGGAATGCTAGATGTGCAAGAGATTATGTGCAAATAGAGATACTGGGGTGCAAAAGAGCAAATTAAATAACAATATAGGGATGAGGTAGTTGGGTGGGCTAATTTCAGATGGGCTGTGTACAGGTGCAGTGATCAGTAAGGTGCTCTGACAACTGATGCTTAAAGTTATTGGGGGAGATAAGAGTCTCCAGCTTCAGAGATTTTTGCAATTCGTTCCAGTCATTGGCAGCAGAGAACTGGAAGGAATGGCGGCCAAAGGAGGTGTTGGCTTTGGGAATGACCAGTGAGATATACCTGCTGGAGCGCAGACTGCGGGTGGGTGCTGCTATGGTGACCAATGAGCTAAGATAAGGCGGGGATTTGCCTAGCAGTGATTTATAGATGGCCTGGAGCCAGTGGGTTTGACGACGAACATGTAGTGAGGACCAGCCAACAAGAGCGTACAGGTCACAGTGGTGGGTAGTGTATGGGGCTTTGGAGACAAAACGGATGGCACTGTGATAGACTACATCCAATTTGCTGAGTAGAGTGTTGGAGGCTATTTTGTAAATGACATCGCCGAAGTCAATGATCGGTAGGATAGTCAGTTTTACGAGGGCATGTTTGGCAGCATGAGTGAAGGAGGCTTTGTTGCGAAATAGGAAGCCGATTCTAGATTTAACTTTGGATTGGAGATTCTTTATGTGAGTCTGGAAGTTGAGTTTACAGTCTAACCAGACACCTAGATATTTGTAGTTGTCCACATACTCTAGGTCAGACCCGTCGAGAGTGGTGATTCTAGTCGGGTGGGCGGGTGCTAGCAGCGTTCGATTGAAAAGCATGCATTTAGTTTTACTAGTGTTTAAGAGCAGTTGAAGGCTACTGAAGGATTGTTGTATGGCATTGAAGCTCGTTTGGAGGTTTGTTAACACAGTGTCCAATGAAGGGCCAGATGTATACAAAATGGTGTCGTCTGCGTAGAGGTGGATCTGAGAGTCACCAGCAGCAAGAGCGACATCATTGATATACACGGAGAAAAGTGTCGGCCCAAGAATTGAACCCTGTGGCACCCCCATAGAGACTGCCATAGGTCCAGACAACAGGCCCTCCGATTTGACACACTGAACTCTATCTGAGAAGTAGTTGGTGAACCAGGCGAGGCAGTCATTTGAGAAACCAAGGCTATTTAGTCTGCCAATAAGAATGCGGTGGTTGACAGAGTCGAAAGCCTTGGCCAGGTCGATGAAGACGGCTGCACAGTACTGTCTATTATCAATCGCGGTTATAATATCGTCTAGGACCTTGAGCGTGGCTGAAGTGCACCCGTGACCAGCTCGGAAACCGGATTGGCTAGTTAATGTCTTTCTACCTGTTTCTCCAGTTCATTCAGCTAGTTCATGTCTTTCTACCTGTTTCTCCAGTTCATTCGGCTAGTTCATGTCTTTCTACCTGTTTCTCCAGTTCATTCAGCTAGTTCATGTCTTTCTACCTGTTTCTCCAGTTCATTCAGCTAGTTCATGTCTTTCTACCTGTTTCTCCAGTTCATTCAGCTAGTTCATGTCTTTCTACCTGTTTCTCCAGTTCATTCGGCTAGTTCATGTCTTTCTACCTGTTTCTCCAGTTCATTCGGCTAGTTCATGTCTTTCTACCTGTTTCTCCAGTTCATTCGGCTAGTTCATGTCTTTCTACCTGTTTCTCCAGTTCATTCAGCTAGTTCATGTCTTTCTACCTGTTTCTCCAGTTCATTCGGCTAGTTCATGTCTTTCTACCTGTTTCTCCAGTTCATTCAGCTAGTTCATGTCTTTCTACCTGTTTCTCCAGTTCATTCGGCTAGTTCATGTCTTTCTACCTGTTTCTCCAGTTCATTCAGCTAGTTCATGTCTTTCTACCTGTTTCTCCAGTTCATTCGGCTAGTTCATGTCTTTCTACCTGTTTCTCCAGTTCATTCAGCTAC
Organism: Coregonus lavaretus; assembly: GCF_964263955.1. Classification (NCBI taxonomy): domain Eukaryota; kingdom Metazoa; phylum Chordata; class Actinopteri; order Salmoniformes; family Salmonidae; genus Coregonus; species Coregonus lavaretus. The sequence continues at coordinate 1,037,605 of NC_140018.1, read as the reverse complement.
GTTTTCTACCTGTTTCTCCAGTTCATTCGGCTAGTTCATGTCTTTCTACCTGTTTCTCCAGTTCATTCGGCTAGTTCATGTCTTTCTACCTGTTTCTCCAGTTCATTCGGCTAGTTCATGTCTTTCTACCTGTTTCTCCAGTTCATTCAGCTAGTTCATGTCTTTCTACCTGTTTCTCCAGTTCATTTTGCTAGGTCAGACGCTGAAGTACTTCGGCTACATCAAGTTTGATCCGTGCGTGACAGACTTCCCGGAGAAGGGCTGTCACGTGATCGTCTCCGCGGGCAACAACGAGCTCAACTTCCAGGTCAAGCTGCCCAATGAACAGATGAAGGAGGGGAGCTTCAAGGTCACGCGCATGAGGTGCTGGCGGGTCACTTCTTCTGTAAGTAACCCACCCCAAATTAAGTTACTCTATTCTAATCTACTCTATTTTAAGGGTCCTCTGAACGCTGTATTAGGAGGAGGGTGAAGTTGTTCTCTACGGTCAGATTTACAAGGGGGGAGGGTTCTGCAGAGGGAACCAATTTCATCATTCGGGTTGGAATCCATCCAAATTATGACCGCATTGGCGTGAGCTTGACCTCTTCCGCTCTCCCCTCGCTCCCCCTCTCCTTTCTCCCCCATTCCCTTTCCCCTTCTCATTAACCCTCCGCAGCGTACCAGGCACATGCTTCTGTTCCTCTCCTCTGGGTAAACTGCTGAGCTCTACACCATCGCTCTTCATCAGGCTACTAACACTCACAACTCCAGAGATCCTTTATCGTATTTGTCTCCCATCCAGAGAGCTGTATGCTAATTCTACGGGTAGCAGGAAGGGACATGTAGGAGGAAAGAAATGTCATTGCTTGACTACAGTTTGAATGTCTTCTCCACACACCTCTATAAAGCACATCTATAAAGTACATTTTTACATTTTAGTCATTTTTAGCAGACGCACTTATCCAGAGCGACTTACAGTTAGTGAGTGCAATTTTTTTTTTTATACATGCAGTGCCTTCATGAAAGTTTTCACACTCCTTGACTTTAAAATGGATTAAATTGAGATTTTGTGTCACTGGCCTACACACAATACCCCATAATGTCAAAGTTGAATTATGTTTTTAGATATATTTAGAAATTAATTAATAATGAAAAGCTGAAATGTCTTTAGTCAATAAGTATTCAACCCCTTTGTTACGGCAAGCCTAAAGTTAATAACATAATGAGTTGCATGGACTCACTCTGTGTGCAATAATAGTGTTTAACATGATTTTTTAATGACTACCTCATCTCTGTACCCCACACATACAGTCATGTTCTGGGTATGCTTGTAATCGTTAAGGACTGGGGAATTCTTCAGGGAAAAAAATTAACGGAATGGAGCTAAGCACAGGCAAAATCCTAGAGGAAAACCTGGTTCAGTCTGCTTTCCACCAGACACTGAGACACGGAGATTAATTCACCTTTCAGCAGGACAATAACCTACAACACAAGGCCAAATCTACACTGGAGTTGCTTACCAAGAAGACAGTGAATGTTTCTGAGTGGCCGAGTTACAGTTTTAACTTAAATCTGATTGAAAATATATGGCAAGACCTGAAAATGGTTGTCTAGCAATAATCAACAACCAATTTAAACGATATTGAAGATTTTTAAAAATAATAATGGGCAAATATTGTACAATCCAGGTAGGGTTGGGCAGTATACAGATGTTCATATCGTCATACCATCCTTCTCTCATCCTGGGATGTACGGTATTACTGTCTTAGTACACAAGGGGGCGCCAAAGAAAGCAAAAAGCCCATTGGGGCGTCTGTTACCAGAATGCTAACAAAATTTGCACAAGTAATAGCGAATTTCCATGGAGGCTGCTAGCTAAATATGCTAATGAGTGCAAACAACTCTTTTTTGTTTGTTGTTGTTGCAAAGACAGGCAGTCCAGCTCAAAGTTCTACATATATAGGTAGGAGCTACCGAATGTCATGTTTGAATGATGTTGAATGTGAACGAGAGACAAATGAACAGTACTGGCTTTGGAGCAGCATGTGTACACTCTGTGTCTGTGTGAAGTCTGGAGTCACTAGGGCAACGGGCCTGCCTGCTCTGCTCGGAGTCGCTAGGGCAACGGGCCTGCCTGCTCTGCTCGGAGTCGCTAGGGCAACGGGCCTGCATGCTCTGCTCGGAGTCGCTAGGGCAACGGGCCTGCCTGCTCTGCTCGGAGTCGCTAGGGCAACGGGCCTGCCTGCTCTGCTCGGAGTCGCTAGGGCAACGGGCCTGCCTGCTCTGCTCGGAGTCGCTAGGGCAACGGGCCTGCCTGCTCTGCTCGGAGAAGACGGGGGGAGGAGCCAGAACAGAGAGGAGGAAACACACACAAGGAAATCAAAAGATAGCAGCATGAGGATAACTCATCCAAAAGGCTTTTACTTTTCAAACACGGCAGAAAAGCCAACACAATATGATGCACCGTAACTTAATTAATTCAGCCACTTCCTTGGATAACTAGCAAGTTAAACTTAGGGGTCGCACTAATCCACAATTCTTTTGTTTTTCACACTGGAAAAAATATATAAAACGCACAAGAAATATCATGAGGCGTTTTGTAAACTCGTATGTAAAATGTATTGTTTTTGTAATTTCTGCTCAGCATCAGACTCATTTTGTGTTTCAGTTGAACTTCTAAACTCAGATGAGAATTCACTAACTGTCATTCTATCAGCTGACCGTACTTTTCTCAGTGTAGCCAGCCGACTTTTCTCCCGGTAAAATGCAAGATTAACTTTAAGAAAAACATTAGAAAATGTAGCTGGCTACATTATTTCTATGATAAACTTTAGAAATATGATGGCCATGCATAGTTTTTTAGCAAAAAATACCTTTTTCATTGTAAACTCATTTAGCCAGCCTACTTGTGTGGCTGCCAGCCAAATAGCGTTGCACTTCTGTTGTCATCTGTTGAAAATGAAGTTATTTTCTGCTGAATGTGTTGCACTAATGTATTTTTCTGTGAACCAAAACTATAGTTGCATGTCCCTTATCACTCTATTGAAGAAAAAAACCACTGACTTTCAATATAAAACGCGACCCATGTCAACACACAGCAGGCTCCCACTTTCACCCGTTGTGCTGTTTACAAACAAACACGTGACTGGCTCAAACGTTCTGGGGAACTATGGTAAGCTTCATAATGTCAAATAATGTGACCGGTGAAAGAACGCAATCTGCTTCATCGACTAACATACTGCACAAGTTGACTGCAGGTATTTACTTAAAAAGGAGCTACAAATATTTTTTTTTTTAATGGTCTTGGAAAACCATCCCATGGCTATTTCCAAATACCCCGTTATACGATATACTGCCCAAGCCTAAATCCAGGTGTGCAAAGCTCTTAGAGACTTACCCAGAAAGACTCACAGCTGTAATCGCTGCCAAAGGTAATTCTAACATGTAATGACTCAGGGGTGTGAATACTTATGTAAATTAGATATTTCTGTACTTAATTTTCAATGAATGTGCAAACATTTCTAAAGACATGTTTTCACTTTGTCATAATGGGATACTGTGTGTAGATTGTGAGAAAAAAATTATGTTTAATCCATTTAGAATTCAGTCTGTACCACAACAATGTGGAATAAGTCAACGGGTATGAACACTTTCTGAAGGCATACAGTTGAAGTCGGAAGTTTACATACACCTTAGCCTAATACATTTAAACTCCGTTTCTCACTATTCCTGACATTTAATCCTTGTAAGAATTCCCTGTTTTAGGTCAATTAGGATCACCACTTTATTTTAAGAATGTGAAATGTCAGAATAATAGTAGAGAGAATGATTTATTTCAGCTTTTATTTCTTTCATCACATTCCCAGTGGGTCAGAAGTTTACATACACTCAATTTGTATTTGGTAGCATTGCCTTTAAATTGTTTAACTTGGGTCAAACGTTTCGGGTAGCCTTCCACAAGCTTCCCACAATAATTTTGGCCCATTCCTCCTGACAGAGCTGGTGTAACTGAGTCAGGTTTGTAGGCCTCCTTGCTCGCACACGCTTTTTCAGTTCTGCCCACAAATTTTCTATAGGATTGAGGTCAGGGCTTTGTGATGGCCACTCCAATACCTTGACTATGTTGTCCTTAAGCCATTTTGCCACAACTTTGGAAGTATGCTTGGGGTCATTGTCCATTTGGAAGACCCATTTGCGACCAAGCTTTAACTTCCTGACTGATGTCTTGAGATGTTGCTTCAATATATCCACATAATTTTCCTTCGTCATGATGCCATCCATTTTGTGAAGTGCACCAGTCCCTCCTGCAGCAAAGCACCCCCACAGCATGATGCTGCCACCCCCGTGCTTCACGGTTGGGATGGTGTTCTTCGGCTTGCAAGCCACCCCCTTTTTCCTCCAAACATAATGATGGTCATTATGGCCAAACAGTTCTATTTTTGTTTCATCAGACCAGAGGACATTTCTCCAAAAAGTACGATCTTTGTCCCCATGTGCAGTTGCAAACCATAGTCTGGCTTTTTTATGGTGGTTTTGGAGCAGTGGCTTCTTCCTTGCTGAGCGGCCTTTCAGGTTATGTCGACATAGGACTCATTTTACTGTGGATATAAATACTTTTGTACCTGTTTCCTCCAGCATCTTCACAAGGTCCTTTGCTGTTGTTCTGGGATTTATTTGCACTTTTCGCACCAAAGTACGTTCATCTCTAGGAGACAGAACGCATCTCCTCCGTGAGCGGTATGACGGCTGCGTGGTCCCATGGTGTTTATACTTGCGTACTATTGTTTGTACAGATGAACGTGGTACCTTCAGGCGTTTGGAAATTGCTCCCAAGGATGAACCAGACTTGTGGAGGTCTACAATAATTTTTCTGAGGTCTTGACTGATTTCTTTTCATTTTCCCATGATGTCAAGCAAAGAGCCACTGAGTTTGAAGGTAGGCCTTGAAATACATCCACAGGTACACCTCCAATTGACTCAAATGATGTCAATTAGCCTATCAGAAGCTTCTAAAGCCATGACATCATTTTCTGGAATTTTCCAAGCTGTTTAAAGGTACAGTCAACTTAGTGTATGTAAACTTGTATATGATACAGTGAATTATAAGTGAAATAATCTGTCTGTAAACAATTGTTGGAAAAATTGCTTGTGTCATGCACAAAGTAGATGTCCTAACCGACTTGCCAAAACTATAGTTTGTTAAAAAGAAATTCGTGGAGTGGTTGAAAAACAAGTTTTAATGACTCCAACCTAAGTGTATGTAAACTTCCGACTTCAACTGTACTTCTCTTAAAAGCTGAGAATAGCATGACATCCTTTCTTGGGACCCTAACCTCTGCAGTAGCATTCAGTACCAATGTACACTATACAGTGGGGAAAAAAAGTATTTAGTCAGCCACCAATTGTGCAAGTTCTCCCACTTAAAAAGATGAGAGAGGCCTGTAATTTTCATCATAGGTACACGTCAACTATGACAGACAAAATTAGAATTTTCTTCTCCAGAAAATCACATTGTAGGATTTTTAATGAATTTATTTGCAAATTATGGTGGAAAATAAGTATTTGGTCAAAATAACAAAAGTTTCTCAATACTTTGTTATATACCCTTTGTTGGCAACGACACAGGTCAAACGTTTTATGTAAGTCTTCACAAGGTTTTCACACACTGTTGCTGGTATTTTGGCCCATTCCTCCATGCATATCTCCTCTAGAGCAGTGATGTTTTGGGGCTGTCGCTGGGCAACACGGACTTTCAACTCCCTCCAAAGATTTTCTATGGGGTTGAGATCTGGAGACTGGCTATGCCACTCCAGGACCTTGAAATGCTTCTTACGAAGCCACTCCTTCGTAGCCCGGGCGGTGTGTTTGGGATCATTGTCATGCTGAAAGACCCAGCCACGTTTCATCTTCAATGCCCTTGCTGATGGAAGGAGGTTTTCACTCAAAATCTCACGATACATGGCCCCATTCATTCTTTCCTTTACACGGATCAGTCGTCCTGGTCCCTTTGCAGAAAAACAGCCCCAAAGCATGATGTTTCCACCCCCATGCTTCACAGTAGGTATGGTGTTCTTTGGATGCAACTCAGCATTCTTTGTCCTCCAAACACAACGAGTTGAGTTTTTACCAAAAAGTTATATTTTGGTTTCATCTGACCATATGACATTCTCCCAATCCTCTTCTGGATCATCCAAATGCACTCTAGCAAACTTCAGACGGGCCTGGACATGTACTGGCTTAAGCAGGGGGACACGTCTGGCACTGCAGGATTTGAGTCCCTGGCGGCGTAGTGTGTTACTGATGGTAGGCTTTGTTACTTTGGTCCCAGCTCTCTGCAGGTCATTCACTAGGTCCCCCCGTGTGGTTCTGGGATTTTTGCTCACCGTTCTTGTGATCATTTTGACCCCACGGGGTGAGATCTTGCGTGGAGCCCCAGATCGAGGGAGATTATCAGTGGTCTTGTATGTCTTCCATTTCCTAATAATTGCTCCCACAGTTGATTTCTTCAAACCAAGCTGCTTACCTATTGCAGATTCAGTCTTCCCAGCCTGGTGCAGGTCTACAATTTTGTTTCTGGTGTCCTTTGACAGCTCTTTGGTCTTGGCCATAGTGGAGTTAGGAGTGTGACTGTTTGAGGTTGTGGACAGGTGTCTTTTATACTGATAACAAGTTCAAACAGGTGCCATTAATACAGGTAACGAGTGGAGGACAGAGGAGCCTCTTAAAGAAGAAGTTACAGGCCTGTGAGAGCCAGAAATCTTGCTTGTTTGTAGGTGACCAAATACTTATTTTCCACCATAATTTGCAAATAAATTCATAAAAAATCCTACAATGTGATTTTCTGGAGAAAAAAAATCTCAATTTGTCTGTCATAGTTGACGTGTACCTATGATGAAAATTACAGGCCTCTCTCATCTTTTTAAGTGGGAGAACTTGCACAATTGGTGGCTGACTAAATACTTTTTTCCCCCACTGTATATACAAAAGTATGTGGATACCCCTTCAAATTAGTGGATACGGCTAATTTAGCCACACCCTTTGCTGACAGGTGTATAAAATCGAGCACACAGCCATGCAATCTCCATACATTTACATTTTTAGTCATTTAGCAGACGCTCTTATCCAGAGCGACTTACAGGAGCAATTAGGGTTAAGTGCCTTGCTCAAGGACAAACACTGGCAGAATGGCCTTACTGAAGAGCTCAGTGATTTCAATGTGGCACCGTCATAGGATGCCACCTTTCCAACAAGTCCGTTCGTCAAATTTTTGCCCTGCTAGAGCTGCCCCGGTCAACTGTAAGTGTCCTCAGGGATCCACCCCCCCCCCCACCCCCCCACCCCACCCCCTCCCCACCCCCACCACTACACTCCTGAGTGGCGCAGTGGTCTAAGGCACTGCATCGCAGTGCTAACTGTGCCACTAGAGATCCTGGTTCGAATCCAGGCTCTGTCGCAGCCGGCCGCGACCGGGAGACTCATGGGCGGCGCACAATTGGCCCAGCGTCGTCCAGGGTAGGGGAGGGAATGGCCGGCAGGGATGTAGCTCAGTTGATAGAGCATGGCGTTTGCAACGCCAGGGTTGTGGGTTCGATTCCCACGGGGGGCCAGTATAAAAAGATATGTATTCACTAACTGTAAGTCGCTCTGGATAAGAGCGTCTGCTAAATGACGTAAATGTAAATGTAAATGTACACGGACCAGTAGCTAACTCTACTACTAAACTCCCCTTCAGGGATCTCTTGTTCCATCTCGTTACCCAGGGGGCTTGAGGAGGAAGTGGAAACACTGTGTTTCCAGAAGGAGACCCATATAAACAGTGGGGTTAGTGAGCTAGCACAGCAGGGATGAGAGCCGTTGCATATCTGTCCCAACGACCCAATGCAGACTGGAGGGCCCTTAAGGACAGACTGACTGCTAATGGGAGACGAGTCCCCGTCTCAAGGGAAATGTGTATGATGCAACATCCTGCTAACAAGGGGTTGATAATGAAGGGGGTTTTGGAGGAGAGGAGTGTCCCAAATCGCACCCTATTCCCTAAATAGTAAACTACTTTTGACCAGGGCCTTATGGAGGGAATAGGTCCTAGTCTTTAGGGATTATTAGCCTGCTCACAGCTATATCCTCTGTCCTGTAGCTAACATTAGATTCTCTATAGTGTAGGAGTTCATTAGCTGCACAGACTGCTTGAGTTGGGGGGGTGGTGGTGTCCATAGTAACACCACCAGTAACCATAGTAACCCTGTCCTCTCCCAACCACAGCAGGTCCCAGTAGCGAACGGCACATCCTCCCCAACCCCGGCCCCCTGCTCCTCAGCCAAGTGTGAGGTGAAGTTGGAGCTGGCCTTCGAGTATCTGATGAGCAAAGACCGCCTCCAGTGGGTCACCATCACCAGCCCACAGGTCAGAGGTTAGGGTTTAGAGGTCAGGGGTCAGGGCAGGGGCAATCTGGAGTCACCAAGAGGGGATAGGAGTTTGTGACCTCCCCTGCTAATGAATGAAATATCTAGAGTTAGAGTGGTGTGTGTGTGTGTGTGTGTGTGTGTCTAATGCCTGGTCTGTGTTTTCAGGCGATCATGATGAGCATCTGTCTTCAGTCGATGGTCGATGAGCTGATGGTGAAGAAGTCAGGAGGCAGCATCAAGAAGGTGATGGGACAGATACAACAACTGGCCTTAACTAGTCTGCCACGTTCTGACTTCCTGTATTAATTATGTCTTGTTCAGATGCTGAGGAAACGTCACAATGGCTCCCTACATCGGTCTGAAAGTCAGCAAGCTGTGAAATCCCCCCCTCTACTGGTGAGAACAGGGAAATCATGCCACTATGATTATGCCGGAGAACACATTTAGCCGTTTGAATGGAAAGGTCTTCTAGTTGTTTGACCATGTTTGTGACCTGCCTCTCCCCTGCAGGACTCTCCTGACCCAAACCGAGACCAGATTGTCAAACTCTCAGTGAGTAACATTTCTGCTTTGATCTAAATCACAGGATCTCCGTGGTTGAGTCTCTGATTTAGGTGGTTTGGGGTCGATGTGGAAATGTGACTGTTGCTCTATCAATACCTCTCTCTCTCTCTCTCTCTCTCTCTCTCTCTCTCTCTCTCTGTCTCTCTGTCTCTCTGTCTCTCTGTCTCTCTCTCTCTCTGTCTCTCTGTCTCTCTCTCTCTCTCTCTCTCTCAGACTAAGCTGAGCTCTGTGTCTCTCAGAGGGATCAGTGCCTCCAACTCAGCCAATGACATCAGCGGCAACGATTTCCATGGCAACTACGCCTTCGAGGGGATCGGGGACGACGACCTGTAATATTCCCCCTCCCTCCCCCCCACCCCTCCCCCTCCCCCACCTCCACCTGTCGAATGCAACCTGCAAAGATTCCAAGCTGAGCCGTGTGCGTTGACTGATGCTGTAAGATTGTAGCCCTTCCTGGGGATCTGCTGCCTGCCTTAAGATATGTCTATTTTAGCTTCACCAAGACCGCCATCTATCTGATGTGTTTCAGCTGCAGAAAGACTGACTACCCACTGCCCTCCCCTGTTTTACAATCCTATCCCTTATATTAAACTCAAAGTTTTGCCCCTGTGTTCTTGATAAAATATCAAGAACATTTAGAACTAAAACTCAAATGACAGTCTGCAGTCTAATTTACGGGGGGGGGGGGTGTGTATTGGAGTATTTTTTCTTCTTCTGTGAAACACTCTCAATTGACATTGAAATGACTATATCCAAGTCGAAACTGTGTAGAAATGATAATGGACCTACATGTATAGTCTGTCCAGCTAGCTGACAGGGAGCATAGTATATTCCAAAAGAGATGGATATGGGAATATTATGGGAATATTATGGGATATTGTTTGTCCATTTTGATGGCAAGGAAATATAACACATTTTAAGTGCGGCCCTCCGGACCTCGGTGAAGATCGAATGCGGCCCTCCGGACCTCGGTGAAGATCGAATGCGGCCCGAGGAGAACCATTATTTTTTCCCGTTCCGTTGCACTTTACCGACCAGCAAAATAAAGTTCTGAAAGTTAGGGTTTATATTGTTCCTTTTTAAACCTCTGAAATCGAAAAATGTTTTTTACATTTAGCTTGACATTAAATAACTTCACCAATGGATAGAGCAGCTTGCTATGGAGCAGGCAAGCTGCAGTATGTACATGCATTGGACAGACAAGTTTAGTGTAGGATGCGACTGATATTTGGCAGGTGAGGAGAGCACTGGGCAACTTGTTGTGATGACATGCATTAACTGAATTGGGCCCACAGAATTATACCTACGGAGGAGCGGCTTCTATGAAGGAACTTTGAATCTTTGAACTTCAGAGAGTTTACTTAACTAACGTTGCACCAGTTCTAGCCCTTGGTCCTGACTCTCCGTTCCATTCCATTACACATAATGCCGCCTAGAGTTAACCAGAGCTAAACCAGAGCTAGCTAACAAGCTTGTGTGTGCAGAGCGGCACCAGAATGAAAATAAAAACGTCTTACCTTTTTCTTAGTTAATAAATCCAATGTGAAACGTGATAACTACAGTAGCCTTAACTAGCACTGAAAAAGTGAATCCGTTGTTCTGTAATTACAAATGTTTCTCCCTAATGTTTGAATCACGCCTGTAATGACAGTAGCTGCAGTAGGTTACGCTTACGAGGGAGGGGAGGGGCAGGTAGCTTACGCACACACTGGCAAAGCTTTTCAGCTGGCAGGCTGGCAGGCAGGCAGACAGACAGACAGACAGACTGGCAGGCTGGCAGGCAGGCAGACAGGCAGACAGACAGGCAGGGGAATAACTTTCTGAATGACAGTGAGGGCTTTGCATAGGCGCTTTGTTGCTTTTTTTGTGGGACTGAAATATAAAAACCCGGAACGTAAAGTAACATTAACCAGTTCCCATGCTTTTAAAATAACGTCTCGGCTCTGTAACAGTATATATCACTTTTGTTCTCGGTTCTGGTTCTGTTCCTGAAAAAATGTCGTTATTTTGTGGTTTCCAGTTCTATTTCCTGAACCGGTTCCAACCCCTGGTCTTCATAGATGACTTTCTACCATAGAGCATCCTGACATTCCTTCATTCTACCATAGAGCATCCTGACATTCCTTCATTCTACCATAGAGCATCCTGACATTCCTTCATTCTACCATAGAGCATCCTGACATTCCTTCATTCTACCATAGAGCATCCTGACATTCCTTCATTCTACCATAGAGCATCCTGACATTCCTTCATTCTACCATAGAGCATCCTGACATTCCTTCATTCTACCATAGAGCATCCTGACATTCCTTCATTCTACCATAGAGCATCCTGACATTCCTTCATTCTACCACAGAGCATCCTGACATTCCTTCATTCTACCATAGAGCATCCTGACATTCCTTCGTTCTACCATAGAGCATCCTGACATTCCTTCGTTCTACCATAGAGCATCCTGACATTCCTTCGTTCTACCACAGAGCATCCTGACGTTCCTTCATTCTACCATAGAGCATCCTGACATTCCTTCGTTCTACCATAGAGCATCCTGACATTCCTTCGTTCTACCATAGAGCATCCTGACATTCCTTCATTCTACCACAGAGCATCCTGACATTCCTTCGTTCTACCACAGAGCATCCTGACATTCCTTCATTCTATTACAGAGCATCCTGACGTTCCTTCATTCTACCATAGAGCATCCTGACATTCCTTCGTTCTACCATAGAGCATCCTGACATTCCTTCGTTCTACCACAGAGCATCCTGACGTTCCTTCATTCTACCATAGAGCATCCTGACATTCCTTCGTTCTACCATAGAGCATCGTGACATTCCTTCGTTCTACCATAGAGCATCCTGACATTTCTTTTAGCCTGTAATTCTGTCGCATCAGGAATCCAAGGTACGTTGTAACAAGGGTGTCAATTCTAGCTCTTCAAATGGGTTACTTATACGCGGAATGTGAGTGTTAAAATGTTCCCAATGTGCCAAAATATGGTTTTCCAATAACTTCTGTAGGGTGCTTGTGTTATTGATCCTCCCCACCATTCACAACAGTGCTGTTTTTAGTGATGATTAGTGGGAGTTTTCACTTGAATCCCGAAGTACAGGTTACAGACTTCATAGGTTGTCGACTTGGTAGTGTGGTTGTTATTAATATTGCCTGTAAGATGATGATTCTAGCCTTTTGCCTCTGGTCCCCCATATCAGAAATGTAAAAAAAAAACAGCATTGGGTTGCCATAGGTCGAAACGCAAAACCCACCAACCAAGTATCAGCCTTAGCTAATGTGAGCTCGCCAGCTAGAATCTTGCAGAACGAGACGTTGTTTGATTGGTCGGTCGGTTCGGCTGAACTGTGCACTTCCTGAACCCATAATTTTGCACAGTATTACAGACGGAGACGGATATTTATTTAAGTAATGTGGAGTATGGAAAAACAATGGGTAGCATCCCAAATGGCTCCCTATATAGTGCACCACTTCTGGTCAAAGGTAGTGCACTATATAGGGAATAGGGTGCCATGGAATATTTCCAAGGGGTTCTGAAAATCCATCTGATTTCTTGTTTTTTTTTGCCCACCCCACCCCACCCCACCCCACCGATTTGTGTTTTTTCATAAATGCCAAAATTATAGTTTACTTAAGCATTTTGCACAACAAACATTTAAAAAATCATGGTATAAAGTCACTTTTATATATGTACATGCAATTAAAGTATTCTGAACATTTTAGTAATATCTGTATCGTCAATAGTTTGTTGTAATCAAAAACAGATCAAATGTAATCTAAGATTAGGTTTAAAAAACAAACAATTGTTTACAGAATTGTTTTTAGTTGGAATGAAAAGTGTATACAAATTCCACATATGATTGATTATTGATTGTGTTAGTTTGGCAAACAAAGTTTTGGGGATTTGTGGAACATTGTCTTGGGTTCATTTCGTATTTGGAAATAAACAATGTGGCAATCATCTCAAGAGGAGGACTGGGATGAAAAGTGATTTAATCTGTTTATCTGTAATCTCATGTCAGGAAACAGATGAAAGTCTGTATGGAAAAAATGTCATTTTCACCATTTTGTTAAAAATGTGATTCCACATGAGTTTATTCTCTCAAATCATTCCCATTTGTTAGCTTCAATGTAACCTGGATTCCAGGCTTTTTCCTCGTTGATGAACAATACTTAATCTTGTGTTACCATATCTTGAATACTAAGTAAAAATTGACACGGAGGAAGCTATAGGAGGATAGCCTGGTGGTCCAAGATCTGTTTGTGTTGTCTTGCCAAAACCTATGGTCATTATAGCCTGGGTACCAGTCTGTTTAGCGATTATTCCACTCCCCCTGTACTCCGTCGTGCCATTGTTTCACAATCACACAGAATAAAAAGGAGTGGCGCGGTACCCAGGCTATGAAAATGGAACTATACAGCACAAACAGACTGGTACCCAGGCTATGAGGAGGAAGCAGATTCAACCGGCACAGCTGTCCTGATCAAATGTAGCACCATGTCAAGTAAATGAACGCAAACCCATTGGCTGTGCTCTTATTGGTCAGCTAGAATGGATGGATGTTTTCTGGAGAGAATGTTGTTCTTTACGTCGTCCGGGTCCAAAATGACACCCTACAGTATTCCCTATACAGTGCACAACCTGTGACCAGAGCCCATAGAAAAGGGTACTACAGTTGAAGTCGGTAGTTTACATACACTTAGGTTTTTCAACCACTCCACACATTTCTTGTTAACAAACTATAGTTTTGGCAAGTCGGCTAGGACATCTACTTTGTGCATGACACAAGTAATTTTTCCAACAATTGTTTACAGACAGATTATTTCACTGTATCACAATTCCAGTGGGTCAGGAATTTGAGGGCAGAACTGAAAAAGGCGTGTGCGAGCAAGGAGGCCTACAAACCTGACTCAGTTACACCAGCTCTGTCAGGAGGAATGGGCCAAAATTCACCCAACTTATTGTGGGAAGCTTGTGGAAGGCTACCCGAAACGTTTGACCCAAGTTAAACAATTTAAAGGCAATGTTACCAAATACTAATTGAGTGTATGTAAACTTCTGACCCACTGGGAATGTGATGAAAGAAATAAAAGCTGAAATAAATAATTCTCTCTACTATCATTCTGACATTTCACATTCTTAAAATAAAGTGGTGATCCTAACTGACCTAAGACAGGGAATTTTTTACAAGGATCAAATGTCAGGAATTGTGAAAAACTGAGTTTAAATGTATTTGGCTAAGGTGTATGTAAACTTCCGACTTCAACTAGGGTGTAGGGTGCCATTTCAGACTCCAGATTCTGTCACTTCTCTTCAACGTTCTCAATCACGTCACAGAGGGGCTTAGATACTCTGGATCTGTGGAATGGTACCGTATTCCCTATATGGTGCACTACATTTGATCTGAGCCCTATGGAAAAATGAGGTATCACATAATATGAAGCCTATCAAGATGATTCTGTTTTGGTTCGTTTTCATCGTCGTATTATACTGTTAAACTAATACATGGATTTCAATAAATTTGTAGGTGCCAAATTATACCAACAATCTTCAGTCTGTATTTGTAACACTAATTCTCATTCATTTTGTATAAAACTAGAAGGGCTTTATGTCGCCCTCATGTGTCAGATGGGAAATGTCTCGTTACTTCAGATGGAAGGAGTTCTGATGGACTGCATCTCAAACCTAAAGTGATCCTTGTCTCATTCATCGACATCCCCTGTCCAGAACTCACCCCCAGCCTAACAGAGTAGCTATTGTAATATATCTAAAACAAATCTAAGGTCTCGATTCCGTCCCGAGTTAAGCGTGCTTCAATGGAATGTAATTGGCTTTTCTCTGCATATTCCGGCTTTGAATTTAAGCATGAGAATAGCATGCTCTTCACCCGCTATTCGTTCTGGATGATCGAATAAATGATGCGGAGGTGTGTCTACAGATACACGGTATTCTGACCTTGACGTGCGAGGAAACTATGAGTAAGATCTAGCGAACCTACCGGTTCCAAGGTGGGAAAATGATCTACTTTTATTTTTCTTCCCGATAGAAATAACACCATTATCCATGCGCTGTAATTTACAACTCGATAAGAGCTAGGTACATTAGTAATATGTTTGGAGAAAGGAATTGTAAATATGAATGACATGTTTTAAATCTATTTTACCTTATAATCGCTGTAGACGAATCTGAAACCAGTCATATGGCAGCAAACTGAAAGTAAAGTTTATGAAATGCTGTGCCATTATGCAGAATTGTACAACCTTTTAACTTGCAGGGATGGGCACTCTCGAATTTCTTAATTATAGTCTACCCCGACTTCCTGTTTCCTGCCACTATCAGTAAGGACCGTCAGTAGGCCTAATAAACAAACATGTTCAACTGCCAATTTACTGTTAGTTCCCTTCAGTTGGTTTAGCCTACGTTATCATTCCATTTAATGACATTTTCTTTACCTTAATTTGCTTCCTCTGTAAAGCCGTCACCGCCGTGTGGTTGATGCTGAGGATCATTAGTAGCAGACTAATTAAATTGTTATGAAGCAGAGTGCAGACCAGGCCGTGTCATCACACAGTTCCATGGTCAGTGCAGGCAATAGATGAGGGTACATTTACATTTTAGCAGACGCTCTTATCCAAAGTGACTTACAGTTAGTGAGTGCATACATTATTTTGGGAATTGAACCCACAACCTTGGCGTTACAAACGCCATGCTCTACCAACTGAGCTACCCTGGACAACGCGCCGCCCCCCATGGGGTCTCCCGGTCGCGGCCGGCTGCGACAGAGCCTGGATTCGAACCAGGATCTCTAGTGGCACAGCTAGCACTGCAATGAAGTGCCTTAGACCACTGCGCCACTCGGGAGGGTATAGCTATTCCTATTGTAATTATAATGATATACACACACTAATCTTCCAACATTACCATGGGTTGAAGAACTGAATGTGGCAATTTTCAGAATTAATAAAACCACAATTTTCTTACTTTCGTGTATAAAGGGTCTTCAAACCTGTTTGAGTCATAAATACTTTCCTAACACTAAATAATCTACAAGATCAGAGGATTTTTAAAATCAGGCCTCCTGAGTGGCGCAGCATCGCAGTGCTTGAGGCGTCACTACAGACCCGGGTTCGATCCCAAGCTGTGTCACAACTGGCCGTGACCGGGAGTCCCATTGGGCGGCGCACAACTGGCCCAGCGTCGTCCGGGTTAGGGGAGGGTTTGGCCCAGCGTCGTCCGGGTTAGGGGAGGGTTTGGCCCAGCGTCGTCCGGGTTAGGGGAGGGTTTGGCCCAGCGTCGTCCGGGTTAGGGGAGGGTTTGGCCCAGCGTCGTCCGGGTTAGGGGAGGGTTTGGCCTGGGGGGGCTTTACTTGGCTCAGTGCTCTCTAGCGACTCCTTGTGGTGGGCCGGGTGCCTGCAGGCTGACGTCGGTCATCAGTTGAACGGCGTTTCCTTCTGACACATTGGTGTGGCTGGCTTCCGGGTTAACCGGGCGGGTGTTAAGAAGCGCGGTTTTGGCGGGTCATGTTTCGGAGGACGCATGACTCGACCTTCGCCTCTCCCGAGCCCGTTGCAGCGATGAGACAAGATCGAAATCACGAAATTGGGGAGATAAAGGGGGTAAAATACCAATTTAAAATAAATATAATTGAGTATTTTTAAATCTAACAATTTGTGCTGCGACGGGGACTAATATGCATATATTCCGACGGCTTTCTTTAATTGATCCCTAACATTCTGAACCCGTTCTCTCTATATTCTAGTGAGTCTTGACAAAATTCGAACTAAAAAGGTATATGTATTTAAAGGGATGATACACCGTATTGAATGAAAACTCCATATTATATATATATATATATATATATATATATATATATATATATATATATATATATATATATATATATATATATATTATATTATATTATATTATATTATATATATAGGCCAGCAAGTGGGAGGGTTTTCAGTGATTTAATTCCATTTATTCAGCGTGCGCAAAGGAACCACAAACTACTGAGAAGTGCGTAATTTCCTAAAATCGGAATCAGGCCCCAAATAAATAGAAGCAAAGAAAGCAGTCTAATCTCACACTGAGTGAACACAAAGTCCATGTGTTTATTTCAAAATACTTAAGGCAATTATGGGACCGTAGATAGGGCTGGACATAAGAGCCGTAGATAGGGCTGGACATAAGAGCCACACACGTCTGTCTTAACACAAGACGTCGTCTCCCCTTCTACACACAGTAAAAAATAAAGACATTCCACCAGGGTTGGGATCAATTCCATTTCAATTGAAAGTGAAGTTCCAATTGTCCTTGTTTTTCCAATGAGGAAAATAGGAATTTGAATCAGTTTACTTCTGAATTGACTTAAATGAAAATGGACCCCAACCCTAATCTTCTACATACACAGGTAATGTGGGGCACTTCAGGCTGGACGAATCAATGCATTTCAGATTATCCATAATTTCTTTACAACTATTTTTTTTTTTTTTTACACTGCATATAGTAAGAAGTTCATGGTCCTTTTGTATATTTCTCCCGTATAACAAGCATAATGCCACAGTCACACATTCTTCAAGATAGGAAAAATAAAAAAGTTATATCATTTAAAAAAAATATGAACTTCTAATGAGGATCGTCACGTAAACAAAATAAACGCTATATATCCAGTTGACACTTCTCAGATCATGCTTTAAAAAACGTTTACTATGTGTCGTCTTGGGGATGCGTCCCAAATGACTCTCTTCCATTTATTAGTGCACTACTTTTGAACAGGGCCCATTGGGGAATAGGGTGTCATTTGGGACGCATTGTTGCTTCTTCAAGTAAAAACAAAACAGAAGGATGTAACAAATGGGATCATTTCACAGTCGATATGAACACAGCGAGCGTTTCCACAGCAACACACTACACCAGCCTGAGGGATATACTACAACTTGCCTAAATAAGGTTAGTTTGTAATTTTAAAAATCAGCTTGAAATGGGAATCGTCTACTCTAATTGACTCAACAACCAAAAACACATTCACTATATATACAGCAGTATGTGGACACCCCTTCAAATGAGTGGATTCTGCTATTTTCAGCCACACCCGTTGCTGACAGGTGTATAAAACTCGAGCACACGCCATGCAATCTCAACGTGGCACCGTCGGTTTGTCAAATTTCTGCCCTGCTAGAGCTGCCACGGTCAACTGTAAGTGCTGTTATTGTGGCAACGTCTAGGAGCAACAACGGCTCAGCCGCGAAGTGATAGGCCACACAAGCTCCCAGAACGGGACCGCCGAGTGCTGAAGTGAGTAGCGTGTAAAAATAGTATTTCCTCAGTTGCAACACTCAGTACCAAGTTCCAAACTGCCTCTGGAAACAACGTCTGCACAATAACTGTTTGTCGGGAGCTTCATGAAATGGGTTTCTGTGGCCGAGCAGCCGCACACAGGCCTAAGATCACCATGTGCAATGCCAAGCGTCGGCTGGAGTGGTGTAAAGCTCGCCGCCATTGGACTCTGGAGCAGTGACAACGCGTTCTCTGGAGTGATGAATCACGCTTCACCATCTGGCAGTCCGACGGACTAATCTGGGTTTGGCAGATGCCAGGTGAACGCTACCTGGCCCAATGCATAGTGCCATCTGTAAAGTTTGGTGGAGGAGGAATAATGGTCTGGGGCTGTTTTTCATGGTTCGGGCCTAGGCCCCTTAGTTCCAGTGAAGGGAAATCTTAACGCTACAGTATACAATGGCGTTCTAGACGATTCTGTGCTTCCAACATTGTGGCAATAGTTTTGGGAAGGCCCTTTCCTGTTTCAACATGACAATGTCCCCGTGCACAAAGCGAGGTCCATACAGAAATGGTTTGTCGAGATCGGTGTGGAAGAACATGACTGACCTGCACAGAGCCCTGACCTCAACCCCATCGAACACCTTTGGAACGCCGACTGTGAGCCAGGCCTAATCGCCCAACATCAGTGCTGAACTCAGTAATGCTCTTGTGGCTGAATGGAAGCAAGTCCCCGCAGCAATGTTCCAACATCTAGTGGAAAGCCTTCCCAGAAGAGTGGAGGCTGTTATAGCAGCAAAGGGGAGACCAACTCCATATTAATGCCCATGATTTTGGAATGAGATGTTCGATGAGCATGTGTCCACATACACTACATGACCAAAAGTATCTAAGTTTATATTTCTGGTTGTTTATCAAAGTTCTCTGGCTAACGTATACCCCTCTGGTCCCAGATCCGTTTGTGCGGTCTTGCCAACACCTATGGTCAATGACAGCAGTTGGTCAGCAAGAGAGTACGGATCAGGCTAAGTCCATACGCTCTCCGTTCGAGGGCCTTTCTCAAAACGAGGCCAGGTTCAGTAGCCAGACGTTTTGGAACGTTGCAGATAGAAATGCCATGAATAAGGGTCAACATTATTCCTTGTTCTACACGTCAGAGGCATGTTGGTTCTACATAGTATATTTCTATCTGAACGTTCCAAAACGCTGCGTCCTGCTGAACACGCCCCCAGGATGTAACAATAGGTGGTTGTTATGGCGATACAGCGATAAGGGGTTGAGGAGGAGAGAAGGGAGGAGCTATGGAAGATGGGAGTGGACAGTAGAGGGGTTGGAATAGCATACTAGACTGCTGCAGATGTAGGATCTTCATTTTATCACTTTAGTTGTAGAGAATTTTCCAAGTTAACTTGTAGTGTATTTGAGTTTTAAAAAGGCTTCTAAAATGTGGAATTTCCACTTTGAAAATGTCAGACTTGATTTGCCCTAAAGAAAAAAAATGTATCCATTAATTATAATCCACATAATAATTCACATTTCCTGTTGCTGCAGGATTATTTTCCTGCTGTAGCAAACTGGCTCAAATTAAGGTCCTACATCTGTATGAAGAGGATAAATAGTGGTTGTAAGCCACAATGTGAAATGACTTCAGGCAGGGGTTTGGGCTTTAGGGGAATGTTAAAGTAGATGACTCATCCCAGTCCATTTGTCTGGCAACAACAACAACCAGAGGGTCTGAATAGCTTCCTCCATCCCACTCCTTCTGTGTCCAAAGGCATCAAAACATAAATCACTATCATATTTTATAATTGTACATAGCAGCCACCGAAGATAGTTGACAAAATAACAACACAAAAAAAAAAACATAAGGACGTTGAGAAAACAATCTAGGATTTTGCTGGTAGATTTGCTTTTATTTTCAAGTCTTTTTCCAATGTAATGCATGTTAAAAATGTATGGCCCAGCTCTCCCTTTCCTCTTATCTGGACATATACTGCATCACCATCTCTCCTTCTTTCCTCTGCGGCTGTCCCACCACCCTCTCTTCCTCCCCTTCTTCCTCCTCCTCCTCCTCCTCATGGGCACCTGGCATCTGAACTTTGACCCATCCGTCGGTGGCGAGGCCGTGTTTCTTCTGGTGGCGTTTGTAGTTGTCCCAGTGTCCCGTGGTGTAGCCACACTCCTGGCATTTGTAGGGCTTCTCGCCCGTGTGTCTCAGCATGTGTCTCTTCAGGTTCATGCTCTGGTTACAGCTGTAGCTGCACGCCGCGCACTGGAACGGCTTGGCGCCCGAGTGGACCCGCTGGTGGCGTTTTAAGTTAGCCAGGTTGCCACAGGCGTAGTCACACAGGTGGCACTTGTACGGCTTCTCGCCCGTGTGGACTCTGTGGTGGCGTTTCAGGTTGTCGAAGTGGGCGGAGGCGTAGTCGCACTGAGGGCACTTGTAGGGCTTCTCGCCGCTGTGTGTCTTCATGTGTCGCGCCAGGTGGTTGGGGTAGTGGGTGAGGAAGGGACAGGCGCTGCAGGTGTAGACCTTGTCCCCGCGCTCCCCGGGGCTGTTGGGGCCGGATGAGTCTTTGTTCAGCATGTCCAGGGTGCACTTGGCACAGATCTGGGTGGTGGAGCCGTCCTCGTCCTCCAGGGGGATACCACAGAGACGACAGGTGAAAAGGAACGGGAACGGAGGGAGAGAGTCCCTGTGTGTGTCCTCTGACTTCGCTCCCACCACAGCTCCGAGCCTAGCCCCGGTCAAAGACCCTCCTAAAGCCCCAGTCCTTCTCCCAGACTCAGCCCTAGCCCCAGTCATAGCCCCGGTCAAAGACCCTCCTAAACCCCCAGTCCTTCTCCCAGACTCAGCCCTAGCCCCAGTCATAGACCCGGTCAAAGACCCTCCTAAACCCCCAGTCCTACTCCCAGACTCAGCCCTAGCCCCAGTCATAGACCCAGTCCCAGGTCCACAGCCAGGCGCCTCCAGAAGTCTTGAGGGCTGGTGCTCAGGGAGCTCTGGCGGTGGTGGTACCGTCAGTCCATCACAGCATGGCAAGTAGTCTCTGCTATGGCCTCCTACGTGGAGGTTCTGGTCGGGCTTTAGGGCTTCTGGAAAGAGATCAGACGTGGGAGAAACAAGTTCAGCTGAAAAAAAAAAACTAGAATTATTGCCTAAATATATAAATACATACACAATATAATTTTAGGAAAATATACAAGAACACATCTTTAAAACTATTCAAAATGGTCTAACTTGAGAAATAGTCCAGACCTTAACTCTTTAATTCACGTTTTTCATGGAAAGACTTTGGACATTACCTTCAGTTGAAGCACTAGGCTCATCCTCCCAGTGCCTCTTTACACCACACCCACCCGCAGAGGGACCAATAGGAGGTCCACTAGCAGGTCTGACTGCTTCCTGTCCCGCCACATGCATCCTCTGATGCCTCTTCAGGTTGCCTAGGGAACTGCAGGCGAAGGAGCAGGAGTCACACCTGTATGGTTTCTCCCCAGTGTGAATCCTCAGGTGTCTCTGCAGGTTGACCAGCTGGGCTGAGGCGTAGGTACACAGGGGGCAGTGGTACGGCTTCTCCCCGTTGTGAGTCTTCATGTGCCTCTTGACGTGGTTGGCGTAACGGGAGGAGAAGCCACACAGCTGGCAGGAGTAGAGCTTGGAGGACGGACCGTCGTCACCCATCGTGGAGTTATCGTCCGTTCCATCAGCGCCGTCTATCCCGCCTCCGTCTCCTTCCTCGCCATCGTCCGCCTGTGATCGCGAACCGTAGCGAAAGCCGCCGAACGCGGCGCTGAAGTCCCCACTTCCTCCCTTGCAGCAACGGTGACAGTAGGGTCCCACTAGGTCCTGGCCACAGCCCCGGCAGGACAGGTAGGGGGGAAAGGGGGGCTGGTGGTCGGGGCCCTCCTCCTGGTCACCCTGGCTCTCCGTGGCGGTGCGGGTGGCGGTGGCGGTACGAGGGTCTCGGTCGTCTGCGTCACTCTCCATACTGAGACAACTCTCCTCATCACCCAGAGAGTACACAGAGAAGCCGATCTCAGCCGCTACGGAGTCTACAGGGGAGACAGAAAACAGCAGTATGAGGAATAGACCAAACAATAGGAACACCTTCCTAATATTGAGTTGCATCTCCCTCAATTCGTCGGGGCATGGACTCTACAAGCTGTCGAAAGGGTTCCACAGGGGATGCTGGCCCATGTTGACTCCAATGCTTCTCACAGTTGTATCAAGTTGGCTGGATGTCCTTTGGGTGGTGGACCATACTTGATACACACGGCAAACAGTTGAGCGTGAAAAACACAGCAGAGTTGCAGTTCTTGACACTAACCGGTGCGCCTGGCACCTACTACCATACCCTGTTCAAAAGGCACTTCACACTCTGAATGGCACACATACACAATCCATGTCTCAACTGACTCTAGGCTTAAAAGTCCTTCTTAAACCTGTCTCGTCCCCTTCATCTACACTGATTGAAGTGGATTTAACAAGTGACATCAATAAGGGATCATAGCTTTCACCTGGATTCACTTGGTCAGTCTATGTCATGGAAAGAGCAGGTATTCCTAATGTTTTGTCCAGTCTGTGTAGATTCACAGGGTTTAAGACAACATCATAAGACATGTTACACAGAGAAGCCAATGACTGCCCATACTGAGTCTTCAGCAGGGGGAAAGGCACAAAAACATTGAGGATAAATCTTTACAGTCTTTACGGGGTTAAAATACACTATGATAAGACACAGGGTTAAAGACACCATGATAAGACACAGGGTTATAGACACCATGATAAGACATGGTTAAGGACAGGGTTATAGACACCATGATAAGACACAGGGTTATAGACACCATGATAAGACACAGGGTTATAGACACCATGATAAGACACAGGGTTATATACACCATGATAAGACACAGGGTTAAAGACAGGGTTAAAGACACCATGATAAGACACAGGGTTAAAGACAATCAATCGATCACATTTATTTATAAAGGGTTATAGACACCATGATAAGACACAGGGTTATAGACACCATGATAAGACACAGGGTTATAGACACCATGATAAGACACAGGGTTATAGACACCATGATAAGACACAGGGTTATAGACACCATGATAAGACACAGGGTTATAGACACCATGATAAGACACAGGGTTATAGACACCATGATAAGACACAGGGTTAAAGACAGGGTTAAAGACACCATGATCAGACACAGGGTTAAAGACAGGGTTAAAGACACCATGATAAGACACAGGGTTAAAGACAGGGTTAAAGACAGGGTTAAAGACACCATGATAAGACACCTCTACCTGTTCTACTGCAGGGGGACAAACAATAAGAATTGTTATTGTTTAGAACAATATTCAAATATATTTGGGAGGCAGTAGAATAAAAAAACCATTCTAAAAAAAAAATGGTTTGTGCAAAAACAAGCTCACACAAATCAGCCACTGACATCACAGTAGAAATAGAACTGTATTCTACATGCTCCTACGTAATTTAAAATGACAGTGGAAATGCAATCATCTTTACAACGTTTGCTAAATTATATAATATTGATATCTTTAGGCCTTATGAAAAATGTGTTTAAACTCGGTTCATAGCAGTTTGTCAGATGTAAAACTACATTTGTGGAAAAGGGTATACTAATGTGGAATAAACACTACCGTTCAAAAGTTTGAGGTCACTTAGAAATGTCCTTGTTTTTGAAAGAAAAGCAATTTTTTTGTCCATTAAAATAACATCAAATTGATCAGAAATACAGTGTAGACATAGTTAATGTTGTAAACGGCTGATTTGTAATGGAATATCTACATAGGCGTACAGAGGCCCATTATCAGCGACCATCAGTCCTGTGATCCAATGACACGTGTTTGCTAATCCAAGTTTATCATTTTAAAAGGCTAATTGATCATTAGAAAAACCTTTTGCAATTATGTTAGCACAGCTGAAAACTGTTGTGCTGATTAAATAAGCAATAAAACTGGCCTTCTTGAGACTAGTTGAGTATCTGGAGCATCAGCAATTGTGGGTTCGATTACAGGCTCAAAATGGCCAGAAACAAATAACTTTCTTCTGAAACTCATCAGTCTATTCTTGTTCTGAGAAATGAAGGCTATTCCATGCGAGAAATTGTCAAGAAACTGAATATCTCGTACAACGCTGTGTACTACTCCCTTCACAGAACAGCGCAAACTGGCTCTAACCAGAATAGAAAGAGGAGTGGGAGGCCCCGGTGCACAACTGAGCAAGAGGACAAATACATTAGAGTGTCTAGTTTGAGAAACAGATGCCTCACAGGTCCTCAACTGGCAGCTTCATTAAATAGTACCCGCAAAACACCAGTCTCAACGTCAACAGTGAAGAGGCGACTCCGGGATGTTGACCTTCTAGGCAGAGTTGCAAAGAAGAAGCCATATCTCAGACTGGCCAATAAAAATAAAAGATTAAGATGGGCAAAAAAACACAGACACTGGACTTCTTTGCAACTCTGCCTAGAAGGTCAGCATCCCGGAGTCGCCTCTTCACTTTTGACGTTGAGACTTGTTTTGCGGGTACTATTTAATGAAGCTGCCAGTTGAGGACCTGTGAGGCGTCTGTTTCTCAAACTAGACACTCTAATGTATTTGTCCTCTTGCTCAGTTGTGCACCGGGGCCTCCCACTCCTCTTTCTATTCTGGTTAGAGCCACCGGGAAAGGGAGGGGGGTGTCAAAAACTATACACAAAAGGGAATGGTCAGAATATCCCCTCCGGTAGGCAAACCCAGGACCTTCAAATCCCAGGTGCGCTACGAACCCTGTTCCAGATTTGTAAAATTGTCACTATTTAAAAATGTACAGTTTGGTGATGACAGCACACGTTTTCGCTCCAAAATGTTTGTTAATTCACTCAGTACTAATTGAACATTTAATTATCTTGCTTGGTAAAATATTTGTCTATAACAGTTGATGTGTTGAAAACTGTTTCATTTTATCACATAGCTAACCAAGTTAGCAAGCATGGCATTTTCTTTTGACTACGCACAGGTCCAGCAAGCAAGGAATGATTGTTTATGATGATGTTGTTGTTGTTGTTGTTATTGTTGTTGTTGTTGCAACACGCACGCACCCCTGCTATTTGTTTACTTGTTGATGGCGAATTCAGGTTTCCGGGAACACATTGAAAATTAACTTGGCACTGTGTTGATCAGTCAGAGCACATTTGGATTATAATGATAAGAAGAACATGTCATTGAGAGGGGAGGAACTGCGTACTGAACTAATGCATAAGGTAAGGGCTAGAATTTGCACTGGATTTTCTAACAGCAACATTCTGGTGTGTGCATGTATTATACATTAGCAGCATGGCAGTTTTCCCAGAGCTGGTATGTATATATATATATATATATACACTGCTCAAAAAAATTAAGGGAACACTTAAACAACACAATGTAACTCCAAGTCAATCACACTTCTGTGAAATCAAACTGTCCACTTAGGAAGCAACACTGATTGACAATACATTTCACATGCTGTTGTGCAAATGGAATAGACAACAGGTGGAAATTATAGGCAATTAGCAAGACACCCCCAATAAAGGACTGGTTTTGCAGTTGGTGACCACAGACCACTTCTCAGTTCCTATGCTTCCTGGCTGATGTTTTGGTCACTTTTGAATGCTGGCGGTGCTTTCACTCTAGTGGTAGCATGAGACAGAGTCTACAACCCACACAAGTGGCTCAGGTAGTGCAGCTCATCCAGGATGGCACATCAATGTGAGCTGTGGCAAGAAGGTTTGCTGTGTCTGTCAGCGTAGTGTCCAGAGCATGGAGGCGCTACCAGGAGACAGGCCAGTACATCAGGAGACGTGGAGGAGGCCGTAGGAGGGCAACAACCCAGCAGCAGGACTGCTACCTCCGCCTTTGTGCAAGGAGGAGCAGGAGGAGCACTGCCAGAGCCCTGCAAAATGACCTCCAGCAGGCCACAAATGTGCATGTGTCTGCTCAAACGGTCAGGAACAGACTCCATGAGGGTGGTATGAGGGCCCGACGTCCACAGGTGGGGGTTGTGCTTACAGCCCAACACCGTGCAGGACGTTTGGCATTTGCCAGAGAACACCAAGATTGGCAAATTCGCCACTGGCGCCCTGTGCTCTTCACAGATGAAAGCAGGTTCACACTGAGCACGTGACAGATGTGACAGAGTCTGGAGACGCCGTGGAGAACGTTCTGCTGCCTGCAACATCCTCCAGAATGACCGGTTTGGCGGTGGGTCAGTCATGGTGTGGGGTGGCATTTCTTTGGGGGGCCGCACAGCCCTCCATGTACTCGCCAGAGGTAGCCTGACTGCCATTAGGTACCGAGATGAGATCCTCA
Source organism: Coregonus lavaretus (assembly GCF_964263955.1). Classification (NCBI taxonomy): domain Eukaryota; kingdom Metazoa; phylum Chordata; class Actinopteri; order Salmoniformes; family Salmonidae; genus Coregonus; species Coregonus lavaretus. The sequence continues at coordinate 1,011,004 of NC_140018.1, read as the reverse complement.
GACCCCTTGTGAGACCATATGCTGGTGTGGTTGGCCCTGGGTTCCTCCTAATGCAAGACAATGCTAGACCTCATGTGGCTGGAGTGTGTCAGCAGTTCCTGAGGATGCTATGGACCGCCCGTTCCCCAGACCTGAATCCAATTGAGCACATCTGGGACATGTCTCGCTCCATCCACCAACGCCACGTTGCACCACAGACTGTCCAGGAGTTGGCGGATGCTTTAGTCCAGGTCTGGGAGGAGATCCCTCAGGAGACCATCCACCACCTCATCAGGAGCATGCCCAGGTGTTGTAGGGAGGTCATACAGGCACGTGGAGGCCACACACACTACTGAGCCTCATTTTGACTTGTTTTAAGGACATTACATCAAAGTTGGATCAGCCTGTAGTGTGGTTTTCCACTTTAATTTTGAGGGTGACTCCAAATCCAGACCTCCATGGGTTGATAAATTTGATTTCCATTGATAATTTTTGTGTGATTTTGTTGTCAGCACATTCAACTATGTAAAGAAAAAAGTATTTAATAAGATTATTTCATTCATTCAGATCTAGGATGTGTTATTTTAGTGTTCCCTTTATTTTTTTGAGCAGTGTATATATATATATATAGTTGAAGTCAGAAGTTTACATACACCTTAGCCAAATACATTTAAACTCCTGACATTTAATCCTAGTAAACATTCCCTGTCTTAGGTCAGTTAGGATCACCACTTTATTTTAAGAATGTGAAATGTCAGAATAATAGTAGAGATAACGATTTATTTCAGCTTTTATTTATTTCATCACATTCCCAGTGGGTCAGAAGTTAACATACACTCAATTAGTATTTAGTAGCATTGCCTTTAAATTGTTTAACTTGGGTCAATTGTTTCGGGTAGCCTTCCACAAGCTTCCCACAATAAGTTGGGTGAATTTTGGCCCATTCCTCCTGACAGAGCTGGTGTAACTGAGTCAGGTTTGTAGGCCTCCTTGCTCGCACACGTTTTTTCAGTTCTGCCCACACATTTTCCATAGGATTGAGGTCAGGGCTTTGTGATGGCCACTCCAACACCTTGACTTTGTTGTCCTTAAGCCATTTTGCCACAACTTTGGAAGTATGATTGGGGTCATTGTCCATTTGGAAGACCCATTTGCGAACAAGCTTTAACTTCCTGACTGATGTCTTGAGATGTTGCCTAAATATATCCAAAATTTTCCTTCTTCATGATGTCATCTATTTTGTGAAGTGCACCAGTCCCTCCTGCAGCAAAGCATCCCCACAGCTTGATGCTGCCACCCCCGTGCTTCACGGTTGGGATGGTGGGGCGGCAGGTAGCTTAGTGGTTTAGAGCGTTGTGCCAGTAATCGAAAGGTCGCTGGTTCTAATCCCCGAGCCGACTAGGTGAAAAATCTGTCGATGTGCCCTTGAGCAAGGCACTTAACCCTAATTGCTCCTGTAAGTCGCTCTGGATAAGAGCGTCTGCTAAATGACTAAAATGTAAATGTAATGTAAATGTGTTCTTCAGCTTGCAAGCGACCCCCTTTTTCCTCCATGATGGTCATTATGTCCAAACAGTTCTATTTTTGTTTAATCAGACCAAAGGACATTTCTCCAAAAAATATGATCTTTGTCCCCATGTGCAGTTGCAAACCGTAGTTTGGCATTTTATGGCGGTTTTGGAGCAGTGGCTTCTTCCTTGCTGAGCGGCCTTTGAGGTTATGTCGATATAGGACTCATTTTATTGTGGATATAGTTACTTTTGTTTCCTCCAGCATCTTCACAAGGTCGTTTGCTGTTGTTCTGGGATTGATTTGCACTTTTCGCACCAAAGTACATTCATCTCTAGGAGACAGAATGCGTCTCCTTCCTGAGCGGTATGACGGCTACGTGGTCCCATGGTGTTTATACTTGCGTACTATTGTTTGTACAGATGAACGTGGTACCTTCAGGTGTTTGGAAATTGCTCCCAAGGATGAACCAGACTTGTGGAGGTCTACAGTTTTTTTTCTGAGGTCTTGGCTGATTTCTTTAGATTTTCCCATGATGTCAAGCAAAGAGGCACTGAGTTTGAAGGTAGGCCTTGAAATACATCCACAGGTACACCTCCAATTGACTGAAATGATGTCAATTAGCCTATCAGAAGCTTCTAAAGCCATGACATCATTTTCTGGAATTTTCCAAGCTGTTTAAAGGCACAGTCAACTTAGTGTATGTCAACTTCTGACCCACTGGAATTGTGATACAGTGAATTATAAGTGAAATAATGTCTGTAAACAATTGTTGGAAAATTTACTTGTGTCATACACAAAGTAGATGTCCTAACCGACTTGCCAAAACTATAGTTTGTTAACAAGAAATTTGTGGAGTGGTTGAAAAACGAGTTTTAATGACTCCAACCTAAGTGTATGTAAACTTCTGACTTCAACAGTAATAGCAGCCAAGGAGGTTCGCTAACTTATGTTTGTGCTCTGATGACTTAAGCCATATAAAAAAACCTTCCATAGCTAAATATACCTAGCTAGCTAGCTACCTTTTGCTTCTCATCCAACTGGCATTAGCTAGCTAGATACAGCTGCTAGCCTTCTCCTAGCTAGTTGCTCCTGTTGCACAGCAACTGAACTGCACCGGTTTTAGAACTCCGATTCCGCTGAAAAGATGTGAGCATTGTCAGAAATGCTACAAAAAAGGTAGCACATCGTTGGTTTTTATTGGCCAGAAATGTGCACGTGAGAGCGGTAAATAGTGAATTTAATCAAATCTGTTGCACCTACAAACTTACTCAGTCCAAATGGATCTAAGTTTAACGGTTACCTTACAGACGACGTAGCCTTGTTTTAATTCGACGTCTAGAATTTGAGCTAGATTCTGACAAAAAAAATGGTCTGATCAAATCAAAATCAAGCTTTATTTAGACATGGAATGCAACAACGTGTTTCACAGGGGAAAAAAAACAAATAAACTGAAATACTTACTACACAACAAACATAAAATACAAAAGAATAACAATAAAATTAAACTATATGAAATTATGCTAATGCTAACAACCCTGTCAGAAATGATGACCCCTAATGCTAACAACCCTGTCAGAAATGATGACCCCTAATGCTAACAACCCTGTCAGAAATGATGCTAATGCTAACAACTCTGTCAGAAATGATGCTAATGCTAACAACCCTGTCAGAAATGATGACCCCTAATGCTAACAACCCTGTCAGAAATGATGACCCCTAATGCTAACAACCCTGTCAGAAATGATGCTAATGCTAACAACTCTGTCAGAAATGATGACCCCTAATGCTAACAACCCTGTCAGAAATGATGACCCCTAATGCTAACAACCCTGTCAGAAATGATGACCCCTAATGCTAACAACCCTGTCAGAAATGATGACCCCTAATGCTAACAACCCTGTCAGAAATGATCCTAATGCTAACAACCCTGTCAGAAATTATGCTAATGCTAACAACCCTGTCAGAAATCAAGTTGATTTGCCAACTGTCATCGACATTTGTGTCATATTGGCTTAGATATACAGTATGATGGTAGGGCGATTTGAATATAACATTGAGCTTCAACCAATGCATACCGGTTGGCACAACTATAATAAAGCACCACATTAGAAGTGCTAATCTAATCTAATTTTACCCAGATCTTAAAAAGGCAAAACTGATTCTAGGTCAGCAGCACTCTCCTCAGAGACACTTTATAAATTCGGGCCCAGGTCTCCCTCACCAGAGAGATTTTAGCTAATTGGTGGCTAACCTGGCCAAATGAAGCTTTAATAAATGAAGTACCAACCTGAGTACTTGTCGTCCAGACCTAGGATCTTGTCATGGTCGGAGTCAACAAACTCAAGGTCGTGTCCCAGAAGGAAATCTGCCTCCAAGGTCAGGATTCCTGGAGCTCCAATGGTTACTACACCATCTTCAGAATCCACTGCAACACAGAGCAACAATTAGATTGACATTTTAGTCATTTAGCAGACGCTCTTATCCAGAGCGACTTACAGTTAGTGCATACAATTTTTCATACTGTCCCCCCGTGGGATCTAGCATTACATTATCGATAACTAAACTGAACAAAAATATAAATGCAACGTGAAGTGTTGTTCCCATGTTTCATGAGCTGAAATAAAAGATCCCAGAAAATTCCCACATGTACAGAAAGCTTATTTCTCTCAAATTTTGTGCACAAATTTGTTTACATCCCTGTTAGTGAGCATTTCTCCTTTGCCAAGATTATCCATCCACCTGACAGGTGTGGCATATCAAGAAGCTGATTAAACAGCATGATCATTACACTGGTGCACCTTGTGCTGGGGACAATAAAAGGTCACGCTAAAATTTGCAGTTTTGTCACACAACACAATGCCACAGATGTCTCAAGTTTTGAGGGAGCGTGCAATTGGCATGCTGACTGCAGAAATGTCCACCAGAGCTGTTGCCAGAGAATGTAATGTTTATTTCTCTACGATAAGCCGCCTCCAACATCGTTTTAGAGAATTTAGCAGTACATCCAACTGGCCTCACAACCACCGACCACGTGTATGGCGTTGTGTGGGCAAGCAGTTTGCTGATGTCAATGTTGTGAACAGTGTGCCACATGGTGGCGTGGGGTTATGGTATGGGCAGGCATAAGCTACGGACAACGAACACAATTGCATTTTATCGATGGCAATTTCAATGCACAGAGATACCGCGATGAGATCCTGAGGCCCATTGTTGTGCCATTCATCTGCCGCCATCACCTCATGTTTCAGCATGTTAATGCACGGCCCCAGGTTGCAAGGATCTGTATACAATTTCTGGAAGCTGAAAATGTCCCAGTTCTTCCATGGCCTGCATACTCACCAGACATGTCACCCATTGAGCATGTTTGGGATGCTCTGGATCGACAGCGTGTTCCAGCTCCTGCCAATATCCAGCAACTTCACACAGCTATTGAAGAAGAGTGGGACAACATTCTACAGGCCACAATCAACAGCCTGATCAACTCTATGCGAAGGTGATGTGTCGCGCTGTATGAGGCAAATGGTGCTCACCAGATACTGACTGGTTTTCTGATCCACGCCCCTAACTTTTTAAAAAAGGTACACTATATATACACACAAAAGTATGTGGACATCCCTTCAAATTAGTGGATTCGGCTATTTCAGCCACACCCGTTGCTGACAGGTCAGTTCATCAAATTTCTGCCCTGCTAGAGCTGCCCCCGGTCAACTGTAAGTGCTGTTATTGTGAAGTGGAAATGTCTAGGAGCAACAACGGCTCAGCAGCGAAGTGGTAGGCCACACACAAGCTCCCAGAACGGGACCGCTGAGTGCTGAAGCGCGTAAAAATCGTCTGTCTTCACTACCGAGTTCCAACTGCCTCTGGAAAGCAACGTCAGCATAAGAACTGTTCGTCGGGAACTTCATGAAATGGGTTTTCATGGCCATCGGCTGGAGTGGTGTAAAGCTCACCGCCATTGGACTCTGGAGCAGTGGAAACGCGTTCTCTGGAGTGATGAATCACGCTTCACCATCTGGCAGTCCGACGGACAAATCTGGGTTTGGCGGATGCCAGGAGAACGCTACCTGCCCAAATGCATAGTGCTAACTGTAAAGTTTGGTGGAGGAGTAATAATGGTCTGGGGATGGTTTTCATGGTTCAGGCTAGGCCCCTTAGTTCCAGTGAAGGGAAATCTTAACGTTACAGTATACAATTACTTTCTAGGCGATTCTGTGCTTCCAACTGTGGCAACAGTTTTGGGAAGGCCCTTCCCTGTTTTAGCATGACAATGCCCCCGTGCACAAAGCGAGATCCATACAGAAATGGTTTGTCGATCGGTGTGGAAGAACTTGACTGGCCTGCACAGAGCCCTGACCTCAACCCCATCGAACACCTTTGGGATGAATTGGAACGCCGACTGCTAGCCAGGCCCGCAGCAATGTTCCAACATCTAGTGGAAAGCCTTCCCAGAAGAGGGGAGGCTGTTATAGCAGCAAAGGGGGGGACCAACTCCATATTAATGCCCATGATTTTGGAATGAGATGTTTGACGAGCATTCTTACATGGGTATTCCTCTTGTCCAGATGGGATAGGGCAGTGTGCAGTGCAATGGCGATTGCATCGTCTGTGGATCTTTTGTGGCAGTATGCAAATTAAAGTGGGTCTAGAGTGTCAGGTAAGGTAGAGGTGATATGATCCTTAACTTGACGTGTTAGAAAGCTATTTAATATTAAATCAAGCCGTGTTTTGTTAGGCTTAATGACAGAAATTGGAACTTCTCAAAATGAATGTTAAAAAAACCACACTTGATAAACACAGCTATGAATATCCAGTAGTCAAAGACACCAGCTGCCTGTGATTTTCAGTCTGCCACAGAGGCCTTCAGAGTTCCCGAGTGGCGCAGCGGTCTAAGGCACTGCATCTCAGCGGTCTAAGGCACTGCATCTCAGCGGTCTAAGGCACTGCATCTCAGCGGTCTAAGGCACTGCATCTCAGCGGTCTAAGGCACTGCTTCTCAGCGGTCTAAGGCACTGCATCTCAGTGCTTGAGGCGTCACTACAGACCCCCCCTGGTTCGATTCCAGGCTGTATCACAACCGGCCGTGATTGGGAGTCCCATAGAGCGGTGCACATTTGGCCCAGCGTCGTCCGGGTTTGTCCGGTGTAAGCCGTCATTGTAAATAAGAATTTGTTCTTAACTGACTTGCTAAGTAAAAAAATAAAAATAAAGAGTTAACACTCTGCTGCCCCCTAGTGGATAGTGTGATGCATGACAGTACATGAATGGATATGCCCCAAATGGCACCCTATTCCCAAGGCAAGCAGATTCAGCTGCGGGACGATTTTTATCGGGGCATAATTCTAATAATGTGCACACTGCAGACTGACCACAACTAAACTCCAAAATGAGATTGTATTTCCAAAATAACAATCATTCCCTAGCTTGATTATATTGAGACACGATCACGTATTTTTATTAGTGAACAGATTTCCTACATTAAATCACCAGGAATTCAGCTACAAATGTGTTTTGAGTTAATTTTTTAAAAACTAAAATCCGACCCTTGACCTATACACAGAGTGTACAAAACATTAAGAACACCTTCCTAATCTTGAGTTGCACCCTCTTTTGCCCTCAGAACAGCCTCAATTCATCAGGGCATGGACTCTACAAGGTGTCGAAAGCGTTCGACAGGGATGCTGGCCCATGTTGACTCCAATGCTTCCCACAGTTGTGTCAAATTGGCTGGATGTCCTTTGGGTGGTGACCCATTCTTTGATACAGACGGGAAACTGTTGAGCGTGAAAAACCCAGCAGCGTTGCAGTTCTTGGCACACTCAAACTGGTGCGCCTGGCACCTACTACCATACCCCGTTCAAAGGCACTTAAATCTTCTGTCTTGCCCATTCCCCAGCTGAATGGCACAAATACACAATCCATGTCTCAAAGCTTTAAAATCTTTCTTTAACCTGTCTCCTCCCCTTCATCTAGACTGATTGAAGTGGATTTAACAAGTGACATCAATAAGGGATCATAGCTTTCACCTGGATTCACCTGGTCAGTCTGTCACGGTAAGAGCAGGTATTCTTAATGTTTTGTCCACTACTTCTGACCAGAGACCATATAGGGAACCGGGTGCCATTCGGGGCGTATCTGTAGGCTACAGTATGTGTGGGTTTCCTTCTCTTGCTTTTCACAGGGGTTAAAGCAACAAACAAAAATCCCATGACTAAAACTTTAAATCGATTGTCTGGCACCAAGTTAACCTCCCCTTTCATTTGAGAAAGTCATGAAGCATCATGCTTTTAGGGAAAGAGGATCATATTGTACATGTATTAAACTGCAAGTTTGGCCAATTCCAGTCCCCCTTGTTTAAGGGGTCCGGCCTCAGTTCTGGTGACTTTTTAAAGAAAAGGACATTCTACCATCAAAAATATAATTTCCACCTCCAGAAATGAGCCCAATACGTAGCCTACCATCATGTCAGATAGTGAAATGTTTTATACATTTTTACCTGACCAAAGTATTAGATGGCTGCAAAACAAGTATTACGTGCTGAACAAACTAGCGTGGACCAGAATGAGGCGCTCTCCTCATTATATTGTTCCTGCACTGAGGACTTCCCATCTTCACATAACGTTGTGATAATGTATCTGTAGATAATCACAGCATGTTGTGATAATGTATCTGTAGATAATCACAGCATGTTGTGATAATGTCTCTGCAGATAATCACAGCATGTTGTTATAATGCATCTGTAGATGATCTAAACCATGATTGAAACTCTGGCAGTTGAAGGAGTAAAGAAATCAGATGGTAGAAATGGACAACTGGGACCCCACTCTTTAACAAAGGCCAAAACTGCTTTCAAAAGTGTTTTCCCGCAATTGCATTAAGAATAGTTGTGCATTGACTCCTTGTCAGAATACGTTTCCCTCCCTGTCGCAACTTGAATGCACCTCGGGGTGAATATTTATCTCACATGACCACGTAAAAATGTATGCACACGACTGTAAGTCGCTTTGGATAAAAGCGTCTGCTAAATGGCATATTATTATTATTATTATTATTATTATTATTATTATTACATAGACGACACAACAACAAGCCGACTAGGTAAACTATTCTACTCTGGGTTTGTCTGATTTTGTTTTGATAACAACATTAGTAGCACTGGAAAGTTGCCTTCTGACCTGCATAAAGTAGAGGGTTGAATGACTGCAACACACCGCTGCCACGCATTAGACTGTTTAAAGAGATACTTCAGGATTCCCCAGGTCGAAGGAATTGTCCGTAGAGCTCCGAGACAGAATTGTGTCGAGGTACAGATCTGGGGAAGGATAGCAAACAATTTCTGCAGCATTGAAGGTCCCCAAGAACACAGTGGCCTCCATCATTCTTAAACGGAAGAAGTGTGGAACCAGCAAGACTCTTCCTAGAGCTGGCCGCCCGGCCAAATTGAGCAATTGGGGAAGGGCCTTTGTCAGGGAGGTGACCAAGAACCCGATGGTCACTCTGACAGAGCTCTAGTTCCTCTGTGAAGATGGGAGAACCTTCCAGAAGGACAACCATCTCTGCAGCACTCCACCAATCAGGCCTTTATGGTAGAGTGGCCAGACGGAAGCCACTCCTCAGTAAAAGTCACATGACAGCCCGCTTGGAGTTTGCCAAAAGGCACCTAAAGGACTCTCAGACCATGAGAAACAATAATATCTGGTCTGATGAAACCAAGATGGAACTCTTTGGCCTGAATGCCAAGCGTCACATCTGGAGGAAACCTGGCACCATCCCTACGGTGAAGCATGGTGGTGGCAGCATCATGCTGCGGGGATGTTTTTCTGCGGCAGGGACTGGGAGACTAGTCAGGATCAAGGCAAAGATGAACAGAGGAAAGTACAGAGAGATCCTTGATGAAAACCTGCTCCAGAGCGCTCAGGACCTCAGACTGGGGTGAAGGTTCACCTTCCAACAGGACAACGACCGTAACCACACAGCCAAGACAACGCAGGAGTGGCTTTGGGACAAGTGTCTGAATGTCCTTGAGTGGCCCAGCCAGAGCCCGGACTTGAACCCAATCTAACATCTCTGGAGGAAAATGAAAATACACTGCTCAAAAAAATTAAGGGAACACTAAAATAACACATCCTAGATCTGAATGAATGAAATAATCTTATTAAATACTTTTTTCTTTACATAGTTGAATGTGCTGACAACAAAATCACACAAAAATTATCAATGGAAATCAAATTTATCAACCCATGGAGGTCTGGATTTGGAGTCACCCTCAAAATTAAAAGTGGAAAACCACACTACAGGCTGATCCAACTTTGATGTAATGTCCTTAAAACAAGTCAAAATGAGGCTCAGTAGTGCGCGTGGCCTCCACGTGCCTGTATGACCTCCCTACAATGCCTGGGCATGCTCCTGATGAGGTGGCGGATGGTCTCCTGAGGGATCTCCTCCCAGACCTGGACTAAAGCATCCGCCAACTCCTGGACAGTCTGTGGTGCAACGTGGCGTTGGTGGATGGAGCGAGACATGATGTCCCAGATGTGCTCAATTGGATTCAGGTCTGGGGAATGGGCGGGCCAGTCCATAGCATCAATGCCTTCCTCTTGCAGGAACTGCTGACACACTCCAGCCACGAGGTCTAGCATTGTCTTGCATTAGGAGGAACCCAGGGCCAACCGCACCAGCATATGGTCTCACAAGGGGTCTGAGGATCTCATCTCGGTACCTAATGGCAGTCAGGCTACCTCTGGCGAGCACATGGAGGGCTGTGCGGCCCCCCAAAGAAATGCCACCCCACACCATGACTGACCCACCGCCAAACCGGTCATGCTGGAGGATGTTGCAGGCAGCAGAACGTTCTCAACGGCGTCTCCAGACTCTGTCACGTCTGTCACGTGCTCAGTGTGAACCTGCTTTCATCTGTGAAGAGCACAGGGCGCCAGTGGCGAATTTGCCAATCTTGGTGTTCTCTGGCAAATACCAAACGTCCTGCACGGTATTGGGCTGTAAGCACAACCCCCACCTGTGGACGTCGGGCCCTCATACCACCCTCATGGAGTCTGTTTCTGACCGTTTGAACAGACACATGCACATTTGTGGCCTGCTGGAGGTCATTTTGCAGTGCTCTGGCAGTGCTCCTCCTGCTCCTCCTTGCACAAAGGCGGAGGTAGCAGTCCTGCTGCTGGGTTGTTGCCCTCCTACGGCCTCCTCCACATCTCCTGATGTACTGGCCTGTCTCCTGGTAGCGCCTCCATGCTCTGGACACTACGCTGACAGACACAGCAAACCTTCTTGCCACAGCTCGCATTGATGTGCCATCCTGGATGAGCTGCAATACCTGAGCCACTTGTGTGGGTTGTAGACTCCGTCTCATGCTACCACTAGAGTGAAAGCACCGCCAGCATTCAAAAGTGACCAAAACATCAGCCAGGAAGCATAGGAACTGAGAAGTGGTCTGTGGTCACCATCTGCAGAACCACTTCTTTATTGGGGGTGTCTTGCTAATTGCCTATAATTTCCACCTGTTGTCTATTCCATTTGCACAACAGCATGTGAAATGTATTGTCAATCAGTGTTGCTTCCTAAGTGGACAGTTTGATTTCACAGAACTGTGACTGACTTGGAGTTACATTGTGTTGTTTAAGTGTTCCCTTTATTTTTTTGAGCAGTGTATATCACAACAATTTTATAGGGGCCACTTTAGAGTCGTTAATTAACCATTATTTTACCAGGTATATAGGACCCGGGGGTAGAGTTGAAGGGGAGAGAAGAGAAGGATGTGCCTATTTGAAAGCTAGGAAATGCAATTTAGATTCTCCCTGTGTCTATGACGTTATCAGAAAAGCACGGCATTGATTTTCACTGCTACGCAGACGATACACAACTTTACATTTATGTCACCAGAGAATTTTAGATCCACGGATAAATTAGACTGTATTAGTGATTTAAATACTTGGATGGCTAAGAACTTCCTCCAGCTAAATCAAGACAAGACCGAGGTACTTATTGTTGGAGCCAAAGCACAGAGAGAGAATCTGGACGCACATTTTAATTCACGGCAATAAAGATAAAACACCAGGTAAAAAAACCCAGGTGTTATTTTAGATTCTGAACTCAATTTTGAATCAAACATTAGAAATGTCACCAACATAGCTTTTTACCACCTGAGGAACATTGCCAAGGTGGGACCGTTTCTCTCTCAGGCTGATACAGAGAGACTCATCCATGCTTTTATTACAAGCAGGCTTGACTACTGTAATGCTCTCCTGTCTGGTCTACCCAAGAAAGCCATTGGTCAACTGCAAAACATACAGAATGCTGCAGCATGAGTACTGACCAAGACCAGACGGAGAGCACACATTACACCGGTTTTAAAGTCTCTGCACTGGGCTGCCTGTGAGTTTTAGAATTAATTTTAAGATTCTTCTATTGGTTTTTAAATCCACGATTGTGCACCCCAATATATATGTCAAACATGCTTTTAAGTGATGTACCCAGTAGGTCCCTCAGGTCCTCTGGCACTGACCTTTTAACTAGCCCAAAGCCTAGGACCAAGAGGCATGGAGAGGCAGCCTTTAGTTGCTATGCCCCCAGCCTCTGGAATAGCCTGCCAGAGAACCTGAGGGGGGCTGAATCTGTGGACATTTTTAAAAGAGATCTTAAAAACACACCTTTTTAGCTTTGCTTTTCCTTAAGGTGTTTTTTAGTCGTTCAGTTTTTTAAAAATATTCTTTAGTTTTTTTTATCCTCTTATGTTTATTGTGAAGTAAATATTTCCGTTTTTTGTTTTTGTTGTTTTTCTTCCTGTGAAGCACATTGTGTTGCATTCCATGTCTGAAATGTGCTGTATAAATAAAGCTTGGTTTGATGACATAGCCTGTACAAGTCATTTCCTGTAGGCTATCTGATCACATTCAAGTCATTTCCTGCATCTTACTATATGCCTTATGGTTTCTTATAATTTTTGGACCTCATCTGTTCCTCAAAGATTATCATGTGAAAACAATTGCTTAAGCATTGCCAGGTTCTCCAGTGAAATGCCTATTGGGGTAGAATGGTTGTATCACATACAGTATGTCCATTTCTATGGCTCTATATAAACGTAAAGATCCAACCTCTCAGAGTAGGTTCACCATGTTGGATAACATTACCAAATTAGTTTACACCCTACAAACATTCCAGTAAACTAATTATGTTGTGAATGAATGCTGTTGTTCCTGTATTTCAAAATGTGACTATCAGTTAGTCTGTGTACACAGACAGGACGCGTTTTAAGACTAGAGTACAAAGATTAACAATGGCATTCTAAAGCATGTTGCCCTGTACAGAATGGAGCAACCATCACTGTTCTATACAGGGCCAATTCATATAACAGTTGGCCTGAAATCTAGACCTATTTTGTTCTAACATTCCACTTCTTGTACTCTTTGTCATATGCCAAACATGATCTATGTTTAGAATGATACATAGCACAAACAGACCGGTACCCAGGCTATATAACAGTAGCCAACAATAGTTATAAGAACGGACAGTTTGAGCCCTTACACTTGACAGATTGAGGATTCTGTTGTTTTCTTCTTGGCATCTTCCGGTCAGCCTCTCTTTTGTCACCTCTTCTGGAAGACCTCAGGAACTATCAGCTCATGCTGCTATCCAGGAAACTCGGCTTCTCCAGTAGTTCTATACACAGATAAAAAAATAAAATAAAGATCAATCAGATATGCCAATGCATTTTCAAGCAATTCAGGCATAATTGGCCCTAGTTACATCTCTACGTAGCTCTGGTATAGACACAGCTAACTCGCAACTGTGTGACACGGACCTAGCTAACAGCTGTACATCCATGATTAAAAATGCCCCATTAAAATGATAGCTAACACTAGCTAGCCAAATGGCTTGCTGAGTGAAGGGATGCAGTCAGATCAAATCGCTCTGTCATGTGGGTGTTGTTGCAGCTTGCTAACTTGCTCCCGGCCCTTAATGATCCTTTGTAGACAGCTAACTATCGAATTATGTTAACTATCTAGCTAATGATGTTAGCATCAATGACTACACGTACCAGGCTAATTTGACTGAAAGGTCAAAAAAAGAGCAACCTAGGAAAGATATTAGCTAACTAACTACTGTTACAAATTTAAGTGCGGTTTGTTATAGAAAGTATACTTGCTAGTTAATGATAGGATGTCGGCAACGGTTAACATCAGTAACGTTAGCTAGCTAGCTATAGAAAAAAACAAGTATGTGCGAAATTAGCCGATTAGTTATCAAGCTAACTTACCTAAATATCATAAATAAACCTCTCGATTGTAGCCGTTTTCATCCAGTAACTTAACGCACCATGTAACCTTGCATAAACGAGGTCTAGATATCCGCCATTTTTTTATGTGTAGCTGGACAAAGAAAGCAATTAATGGTGTTTTTCATAACTTAATTGATTTTTGGATTTCCATTGTATACATTCTCTTCCGCTGTTATACGTGTTTCCGCTTCCTAAATACATTTCCGGTCGACTGTTTCATGGTACTTGTCGTTTTTTTTTCTTGAGCGCATTTCTGTTAATAATAATTTCATCCATTTGTGGCTAAATCCATTAACACACATGTTTTCTTGGCTTACTCTATTTCTGAGATCTGCAAATAGCCTTTGAACTATTATTTATTATATTATTATATTTGAAGAAGAAGAAGACATTATACTTTATTTTATTGGTAAACATTCTTATTTAATCTCTTAAAGGGAAATTTCACCGCTGCTCTTTCCCTGTATTGGGCCATTAATATGTCAATATTGTGTTGTACAAAATCACGAATTTCCTCACTACGAGCGTTTCTGCATCGCACCTGTAGAAACGGCCATCTAAATGTCCTGGTTGTAAGCAAACCACAATATCCAGAATTCATATCGATTTCAGGATGTAGCTAGTATCGCCTGTCGAGTGGACCCCCGTAATAATAAGGTATTCACAAATTGGGGAAAACCAACATTCTTTCCTATTGACCCCCATTGTAAAAGAGGAAACTTCGTTGTCGATGTTTTGTTAAACAGAAAATAAAATAAAAACATGCCGAAATGCTGCTGTGTTGTTCAATTTACATGTAGCCTGGTCAAAAATCAGCTAAGACATTTAATTTAGTACAGTCCGTTTAATTCCATTCACTACTTGTAGCTGTATAGTCCGTTTGTTTGTGTTGTTCGTCTTGGCTAGATGAAATGTTCTGGTCGGTAGCTAAGGGAAGCCCTACGAGTGGTGAGAACGCTAGGAGCAGGCAATGTTGAAAAGTAATCTGTAGACATGTTGTACTTTTCTTTAAAATGTAGATTTGCAATTGACTAAAACAAGCAGACAACAACAAAAGTGTGTTTGAAAAAGGTATAGTTTTTGCTGTGAGCCAATGGGGTAACCTAGGTAACCATAGGTTGTTTTCCCCACAGGTGGGCAGGGTCGTGACGTTCAATCAAAATGCCGACCAGGTCTATGGGAATCAACAGGTAGCTAACATTACTCACTGGACCAGACAGTTGTTCATAGAACATCAGCTTGCGAATAACTATTTATTTGTATTATTGTGTCTGCGAATAACTATTTATTTTTATTTATTACTGTGTCGACAACAACTGTAAAGTTTAGTCATGGTGTGGCGCTCAGTACCCGGACGTGAACCTAAAAGCTGGTGGGGGTAGCATTTCATTGGTTACTTAGAAGTCGAGCAGAGGTAACGTAGCTAACTAGCAAACTACATTTATCTATCTAAATCAAAATCTAGCTAGCTAGCTTTCATAATACGCTCGCAAGACATTCCAAAGCAAATACATGTAATTAACCAGCTGCTATCTGTCGATGTGATATGTAATGTTAGCTTCACCCTACCGGACCATATCTAACCGTTAGCTAGCTACAGTAGACTGCTACTGCAGAAACTAACATGACTGGTGTATGTGTTCTATTTACAGAGTCCGATCCCATCAACATATGCAGCGGCATCAATTAGTGACCCCATGATGAGCAAATAAATATACTGGAGCTAGGCGTAAACATGGTCTGTGTCTTGTTGTAATAGTTGGTGAGGCTACAACTTCTACTGTAGTGGTCTCTACATTATATATTATTGTATCTATATTATGGAGGCTTAGTTGATTGTTTATGGGGCGGCAGGTAGCTTAGTGGTTAAGAGCGTTGTGCCAGTAACCGAAAGGTCGCTGGTTCTAATCCCCGAGCCAACTAGGTGAAAAATCTGTCGATGTGCCCATGAGCAAGGCACTTAACCCTAATTGCTCATGTAAGTCGCTCTGGATAAGAGCGTCTGCTAAATGACTTTTAAAAAATTAAAAATGGGAGAAAGCAGTTATTAGGGACAGTTGGAGATTTACTGAGGTGGGGGAAATAGGGGAGGGTTGTTTAGTTTTTTTATTGGGCACAGGGAAGGGTAGTGCATTTTTTCCCCTGGTTTACATTCACTCTTTTGAAGTTTTTACTATACACAGAGTGTACAAAACATTAAGAACACCTTCCTAATAGCCTAAATTCGTCAGGGTTGTTTCGTTTTTTATTGGGCACAGGGAAGGGTAGTGCATTTTTTCCCCTGGTTTACATTCACTCTTTTGATGTTTTTACTATACACGGAGTGTACAAAACATTAAGAACACCTTCCTAATAGCCTCAATTCGTCAGGGCATGGACTCTACAGGGTGTCAAGCTTTCCACAGAGATGCTGGCCCATATTTACTCCAATGCTTCCCACAGTTGTATCAAGTTGGCTGGATGTCCTTTGGGTGGTGGACCATTCTTGATACACACGGGAAACTGTTGAGCGTGAAAAATCCAGCAGCGTTGCTGATCTTGACACACTCAAACCGGTGTGCCTGGCACCTACTACCATACCCCGTTCAAAGGCACTTAAATCTTGTCTTGCCCATTCACCCTCTGAATGGCACACATACACAATCCATGTCGCAAGGCTTAAAAATCTTTAACCGGTCTCCTCCATTTCATCTATACTGATTGAAGTAGATTTAACAAGTGATATCAATAAGGGATCATAGCTTTCACCTGGATTCACCTGGTCAGTATATGTCATGGAAAGAGCAGGTGTTCCTAATGATTTGTCCACTCAGTGTATAATTTCTTCCATCCTAGACACATTTCCTCAACTGCTTGCATGCACCTCCCCTAAATCAAGGTGTTTTGGTACTTCCCTTATGACCTACGCTTTTCAACAACCCTAACCTTTACTATACCACAGGTCAATATAGTCTACCAGTCTGTCCATCCTGCCCTCTATCCACCATTCATAGGGACAATAGTGGTAGGTGGATCATTTGTCCGGATTTGCAAAAAGCATTAAAAGCTGCATACATTTTCAATATGAATCCACAAGAACAAATAGGAATAGCTGATAGGCAGCGGACAGGCCAGGTGATAGGCAGCAGAGAGGTCAGGTGATAGGCCAGGTGATAGGTAGCGGAGAGGTCAGGTGATAGGCAGCAGAGAGGCCAGGTGATAGGTAGCGGAGAGGTCAGGTGATAGGCAGCAGAGAGGCCAGGTGATAGGTAGCGGAGAGGTCAGGTGATAGGTAGCGGAGAGGTCAGGTGATAGGCAGCAGAGGCCAGGTGATAGGCAGCAGAGAGGTCAGGTGATAGGCAGCAGAGAGGCCAGGTGATAGGTAGCAGAGAGGCCAGGTGATAGGTAGCGGAGAGGTCAGGTGATAGGCAGCAGAGAGGCCAGGTGATAGGTAGCAGAGAGGCCAGGTGATAGGCCAGGTGATAGGCAGCAGAGAGGCCAGGTGATAGGTAGCGGAGAGGCCAGGTGATAGGCAGCTGATAGGCCAGGTGATAGGCAGCAGAGAGGCCAGGTGATAGGCAGCAGAGAGGCCAGGTGATAGGCAGCAGAGAGGCCAGGTGATAGGCAGCAGAGAGGCCAGGTGATAGGCAGCAGAGAGGCCAGGTGATAGGCAGCAGAGAGGCCAGGTGATAGGCAGCAGAGAGGCCAGGTGATAGGCAGCAGAGAGGCCAGGTGATAGGCAGCAGAGAGGCCAGGTGATAGGCAGCAGAGAGGCCAGGTGATAGGTAGCGGAGAGGCCAGGTGATAGGCAGCAGAGAGGTCAGGTGATAGGCAGCAGAGAGGCCAGGTGATAGGTAGCGGAGAGGTCAGGTGATAGGCAGCAGAGAGGCCAGGTGATAGGTAGCAGAGAGGCCAGGTGATAGGCAGCAGAGAGGCCAGGTGATAGGCAGCAGAGAGGCCAGGTGATAGGCAGCGGAGAGGCCAGCGGAGAGGCCAGGTGATAGGCAGCGGAGAGGCCAGCGGAGAGGCCAGGTGATAGGCAGCGGAGAGGCCAGGTGATAGGCAGCTGATAGGCCAGGTGATAGGCAGCAGAGAGGCCAGGTGATAGGCAGCAGAGAGGCCAAGTGATAGGCAGCGGACAGGCCAGGTGATAGGCAGCGGACAGGCCAGGTGCATCATTGCGCAAGAAAGAACAATGCAGACATGAGACACAGAGCTCAAAAAGCTCCCCTATTGATATTCTTGGTTAGGGAAAATACAATTATCATACCTAGACTAGCCTATCTAGACTTGCATTATTGTTTTCAAGTGAGTACAACATTCTGCCCTAGGCTGCAGTAAAAATGTAATTTGAATGACAGCGCAAAAGCCCTGTGATTTGAATTTTTCGTTCCATTTGGATCAGTTGTACTCTCAACAGTTTATAAGGTCTCGAAAGGCACGGCAGCAGGCCAGTCCGTCAGCATTTTTCTTCTGATACTGAGATTTGCTGTCTGTTGCAGATCATCATTCTCCCAAGTCGTCCTATAATAATGTGTCCACATATGCTCCCGGCAGACCCAGTTATGTAGGCAAGCTTAACATGCTTTGCCTCTTCTCCTCACGCACCTAGAACCTAACACTTCAATAAAGCCTAAATATTTGTCATTTAACTTTTAAAATGTATTACGTTTTATGCAGTGGAGGCTGCTGAGGGGAGGACGGCTCATAATAATGGTTGGAATGGAGCGAATGGAATGGCATCAAACACATGGAAACCATGGAAACCATGTGTTTGATTTATTTGATACCATTCCACTGATTCCGCTCCTGCCATTAACATGAGCCCGTCCTCCCCAATTAAGGTGCCACTAACCTCCTGTGGTTTTGTGTGGCATAAACACAACCAGTCACAATGTTTTAAACGGATTAAGCTACTTAAACTCTCCTGTAGGCATGTGCACATTGGTCCAAAATATAATTCCAGCATCCTCAAAATGGCTTGACATTAATCAGGATTCCATCCAACCTAATTATGTGAGTAAAGTACATGACAGGCCTGATCGAAAAAGCTAATTTATCAGTAAACTTTCCAAATGTTGACAAGACAAAATATGCCAGACAAGTAGGGATCTTTTTTGTGTCAGTAAAATGAATGATGTGAGATGTGGCGGTGGAAATGCTTTTATTTGCAAATATTGATATAATAACCATCATATGGAAGTAAAGTTGGAGTCACCAGATGATATGTTGTGTGGTCCTCCCACTAGGACTTGGAAAAGCATGCAGTTTATTAGACTACAGATGAAATAAGTTATGATGAACTTCACCGGGTGGTGAAAGTGCACAGTGATGAGCTTGATGCTCCTTTCCAATAAATATTGAGGGTCTTATTCTGGTGACATGTGGATCAATGCTTGGCTGTCGTTTGACAAATAAAAATAAATCTTGTACTTTTGTCCATAATAATCTCATCGTGTAGCCTATACCTGCAATGCACATGGCAGTACCAGAGTGGGCACGTTGGCTATACCTAGCAAAACATTTTGTGACAAAACCATCAGTAAGCCTAGAGTTGAAAATGTGATGGAAACACATTTAAAAAAATTTTTATGAACACTAGGTATTTACGCATAGACTTGTATCCGCAACAAGTCAATTTGATGGAAACAGAACTCTGATGGGAAAATGCGCATATTGTTTTTATGCAGATTTAGTTTTTTTTATATTCACATGAAAATCAGTCGCTAATTGGATGGAAACCTAGCTATAGACTCCCCTAAAGACTCAGGCAAGTGCACTAGTCCAGTGTCACACTGATTATGCCTGTACATCATGGCTCACCAGCAGCCCAAACATCTAAAGAATAAGCTACAGACCAGCCAAAACAAGCTGCTGCTGAAAGTTGTAGTTATACTCCACCCGTACTCATCTGGAAGTCGAGCATTTTAATCAGCTAGGCTGGCTATCCGTGAAAATAGTAGTATTTATTCAACTTGGTCTCAGTCCCCATGTTCCTATCCAACTATGTTTTCATTTGTTAGAGATGTCCACCAGCGTAATACCAGAGCCAGTGTTTTAAATATTAGCGTATCAGGCAAGAACAAATTTTTATATACCGGTGCTGTTGAGCGGAACAAACTCCCACAGCAACTCAACGCCATACCAACCATAACCACTTTTAAAAAGAATGTCAAAAGCTGGCTAATGTGTGAACAGTATATATAAAAAAAATGTGTCTGTATTAGGGATGCAAATTTCGGTCAATTTTGTTGCCGACTAACCAACCTCATTAACCAGTTAACGAACGGTTAAATTCGTTCCAAAAAGTTAAGAATGCCAACAGAAAATACTCTGCATGGAAGGAACGGACATTTTTTATTACGACCTTAAAAAACATGCGATAATAGCAAGCCTATCCTCTCATATTATTGAACACGCAACTACTGTAATGAAGCAGAGAATGTAATACATCATTTAACAGTTTTCATAACTGTGACCTTAATTGCCTACCGTCTGTAAGCTGTTAGTGTCTTAACGACCGTTCCACAGGTGCATGTTCATTCATTGTTTACGGTTCATTGAACAAGCATGGGAAACAGTGTTTAAACCCTTTACAATGAAGATCTGTGAAGTTATTTGGATTTTTATGAATTATCTTTGAAAGACAGGGTCCTGAAAAAGGGACGTTTATTTATTTTTGCTGAGTTTATTATATACACAGTAGATGAAAAACATACTACTAACGCCTATATTAAATAATACAGTTCTACAAAGGGAATAATTGCGTATAGTGTGTTTTAGGGGGGTGCAGTGAGATACAAGGGGATATTGTTGTTAAGGGACCTTTCACGTCTCCTTTTGAGGCACAGGAGGTTGGTGGCACTTTAATTGGGGAGGAAGGGCTCTTGGTAATGGCTGGAACGGCATGGTATCAAATACACCAAAAACATGGTTTCCGTGTTTGACGCCATTCCGTTTGCTCCGTTCCGGCCATTATGAGCTGTCCTCCCCTCAGCAGCCTCCACTGATGTGAGGGATAATTTGCTCAAATGGGCCCCAACACCACAAGCAGGCAAGGAGATTTGGTGTCCTCTGCCTAGCTTCTCCCCACAGAACACACTCCAAAAATAATCTGATGGAAGAATATTATACATCTCACAGACACACATTAGCTAGCTAGCTACAACACAGGTCTAGTTACTCCAAGACTAGTGACAAAGGCATTCCTTTACTCCTCATCAAAACATTCATCCAGTTTTGTTCCTAATGAGATACACTGAGGCTTGCTAACTAGCTATAACGTTAAACTAAAGTAGATTTTGGGTATAGCTAACAGAGCTAGCTAGCGCAACTTGGCTACTAGGGCTAACAGACGGGGTGGCCATTGGAGCGAAACGGGGAGACGGCGAGTCCTCCGCAGAGGCTACCCCCAGTGGTACCTACGAGTATACCACTCTCCATCAGATGGCCTTCAATAGCAACCTAACAACATTTTAGACGTTGATCACTGATTTCAACCTGGTAGTTCAGCGATCTTCAACAGCTGTTCTTTAGTACATTATTCTAACAGTTCCTCTGATGGAACGCGAATGAACTTGTCTACATTAGACGCCATAGTCACAAGGAACTGCAACAAAATAATATTGCTCTTCCCCTCTGCTGAGCACACCAGACCACAACAAGAGAAGCGCCAATCACACTGGGCACCACAGGAGAGAGATTAGAGAGAAGGACATTCCCCAAATCCTACCGTAACTCAACCCTAGTCTTCGTGCGGATTCGCGGTGGGTAATTACGCACTGTAGCCCACTGGCATTGAAAAAAAAAAAAAAGCAAGCTGGCGGATTCCCCCCAAGCCACGGATGTGCCCCCGAGACAACTGCTCAGTCTACGGACACCACACAGAGATAAACAAAATAACCATGCCCAACATATTCCAAAGTGGATCACGTCGCTAAGCATAGCAGGGGAAAAGAACGGCTATAGCTCTGGGTAGCAAATGGCACTACCTAACCCAAATCTCCCACTGAGGTACACAGCTGATTGTACTCACCTCCTCGGACCGATGTCCCAACAGCAAGTAGAGCCTGCGCAGGGGCCTGGAAACTAACCAATTCTCTCCAACGCAGCACACAACCAACTATCCACCGCAGTGGCAAGTTCAAACAAAGAAAGGCAGCCAACACTGAGCCAAACCAGTCTAACTGGTAAACAACCAAACAGCGCAACTCAAAGCTGTAACAAAAGATGCAAACAAAAGCACCTACAGAGGTTATTTAACACTAACTCCACGTTGTCTTCCAAACCCAATCCTCACACCAGTTAGCCCAACGACACTAGTATTAAGCTTCCTGGCATACTTTACCAGGCAACACACCTGTTTGATGACGTCACCTGACAACCAAAATCACTGATACGTCTCTAAGGCACTTTACCGAACACTTATAACAGGGGTGTCAAACTCATTTTAGCTCAGGGGCCACATGGAGGAAAATCTATTCCCAAGTGGGCCGGACCGGAAAAATCATGGTATATATAACTTAAAAACAACAACTTCAGATTGTTTTCTTTGTTTTAATACGATCAACATACAACATAAAGCTGGAGCCTGAGGACAGTGTGTCCAAAATAGTACAAGCACAACATCACTATTAATCATAAAACACGTCAAGTTTATTTGAAAATTCTAAAGAAAAAGAACACACAAACACACAATGCCTCAGTGATTAACAGAACTGTTTCACAGATCACAGAACTATATCAGGGTGTCATTTCTCAGGCAGAAATGTAGATACAAATAATGAAATCCTGTTCCCCAAACAAGTGCAAGAACCACAGAGTCAAGAATAGGTTAAATATACAAATAAAATAAAATCAATTAAAAACAATAGCACATCAACATAAAAACATATAAACATAAAGCTGGAGCCTGAGGACAGTGTCCAAAAGCACAACATCACTATTAATCATAAAACACCTCAAGTTATTTGAAAGTTCTGAGGACAAAGAACACACAAACACACAATGCCTCAGTGATTCACAGAAGTATATCACAGATCACAGAACTATATCAGGGTGTCATTTCTCAGGCAGAAATGTAGATACAAATAATGAAATCCTGTTCCCCAAACAAGTGCAAGAACCACAGAGTCAAGAATAGGTTAAATATACAAATAAAATCAATTAAAAACAATAGCACATCAACATAAAAACATATAAACATAAATCTGAAAGCGTTGCTCAAACTCCCGTAACAGTCCCGTTATTTTATATTTGAACCGCTTCATGTCTGCCACATGTTGGGTCGCACACACATTTTTCAGACAGGGGAAGTGAGCTGCATCACCACCGGCAAGTTGCGTCTCCCACAATGACAGCTTCAACTTGAAAGAACGTATGCTGTCATAATACTGCGTGACAACTTTGTTGCGCCCTTGCAGCTGTTTGTTCAAGTGCTCTGTAACATCCACCATAAATGCAAGGTCCTGCATCCATTCTGCGGAATGAAATTCTAACACTGGTTTGCCCTTTTCTTCCATGAACTGTTCAATTTCTTCTCGTAAATCAAAGAAACGCCTCAGCACCTCGGCTTAACCGTCTTACCTCAGTGTGGTATGGCAGGCCATAGATGTGGTCTTTCTCTCTGAGAAGGCTGTCAAACTGACGGTGATTCAGGCTTCTGGATCAGATGAAATTAACAGTTTGGATGACCACCTTCACAAAGCCTCCTGGTGCAAAATACAGTGAAAAGTCAAAAAATCACGTCCTCCATTTGCAGATTGCACTTTCTCTCTGAACTTTGTCACAACGCCTGCTTTTTTCCCGATCATTGAGGGCGCACCATCTGTAGCCAGGCTGACAGCGCGGGACCAGTCCACTCCGACCCTGTCCAGCGCGCCGACGAGTGCGGTAAAAATATCAGCTGCTGTCGTTGTATCTGTCATCGGCACCAACTCCACGAACTCCTCGGTGACGGTCAATGTGTCATCAACTCCGCGGATGAAAATGGCCAGTTGTGCAACATCTGTAATGTCCGTGCTTTCATCAATTGCAACCGAAAACGCAATAAATGACTTTACTTTTTGCTTCAACTGGCTGTCCAAATCCACTGAAAGATCGGAAATCCTGTCTGCAACTGTGTTTCTTGTCAGGCTGATATTTGCAAAAGCCAGCCGCTTTTCAGGGCACACAATCTCCGCTTCCTTCATCATGCATGTTTTTACAAATTCACCCTCACTAAATGGTTTTGAAGCCACTGCGATTTCATTAGCAATGAGGTAGCTAGCTTTCACTGCAGCGTTACTGATGTCTCGGCTGTGAGTAAACACAGACTGCTGTTTCTTCAGACCCGCCAACAGTTCATTCACCTTCTCTCATCTCCGCTGTCCTTGAAAGTTGTCATATTTGTCGGCATGAAGACTCACATAGTGGCGACGAAGGTTATATTCTTTCAGCACTGCAACATGCTCTGAACACACCAAACATACAGCTTTCCCATTCAATTCCGTGAATAAATAGGATGACCATTTTTCTTGGAACACTCTGCACTCTGCGTCCACTTTTCTCTTTTTTGACAGAGACATCTTGGGGCAATGAGGGTGCCAAAGCACATAATGTTAAAAGTAGAAGCCGTAATAAATATCGCGGGCAAAACAAAGTAGCTCATTGGCTGCACGTGCTTGACCTACTTGCTCTGCCCCGGTATAAACAGTTTGCTTGCTTAACACAATTGCTATTGCGCCATCCAGTGGACGCAATTGGAACAGCCGTTTATTTTATTGAAAAATTGCAGCGCATTTTTTTACTTTACAAAAAAAATAAAAAAAATTTTTTTTTTTAAATCATCTCGCGGGCCGGATTAAACCCGTTTGCGGGCCTGATCCGGCCCGCGGGCTGTACGTTTGACACCCCTGACTTATAAGAATAGGAAGTTAATACCAACCAAAGCGCATCCCAATTAGCTTATATCGCTAGCTAGCTAGCTGACAGCAAAACAATTTACTTAATTGTAATTTGTCCAGCTGGTCTAGTCTGCCGCCGCCAGTTGATCTTGGAGGTTCTGAAGAACGTCTCCAGCACCCCTCTATCAACAATAACAAATAATATGCCATTTAGCAGACGCTTTTATCCAAAGCGACTTACAGTCATGCGTGCATACATTTTTTTTTTTGTGTATGGGTGGTCCCGGGGATCGAACCCACTACCTTGGCGTTACAAGCGCCGTGCTCTACCAGCTGAGCTACATAGGACCTATCCATATGTTTGTCGGAACTTCGATGGCCTGTCACATACACACACCATTTATGGGGTCTGCATGGACCCTCTCCAGTAAGAACTGTCCGTGATCTAATGTGTTGCAGCGCAGACATTCCTCTTCTGTCTGCGTGGCTGGACAGCACCCACATAGGCACCTCCAGTAGGAGTCTGACCATCGCTGCTTGCTGGGCTCACAATTCTTGTTCTCGCTGTCTCAACTCCTCTTCAGTGTTTTTTTCCGGCTCAAATTAATAGGGTTGTATGCCCCTATCTAAAAGAACATCAAAAAACTGTTTTGCCATCCAGCTCTTCTTGGAAAGAGGAATCCCCAGAAGTGTAACAGTGTTGCTTCCGTCCCTCTCCTCGCCCCAACCTGGGCTTGAACCAGGGACCCTCTGCACACATCGACAACAGTCACCCTCGAAGCACCGTTACCCGTCGCTCCACAACTACTTCAAGGTCTCAGAGCGAGTGACGTCCCCGATTGAAACGCTACTAGCGCGCACCGCTAACTAGCTAGCCATTTCACACCGGTTACAGAAGCAGCCATTGTAATTATTTAGCAGTCTCGGATAGACAGCGTACGGTAACATAGCTCCCGTGAAACCTGTAGAAACGAGTACCTGCCCGCGTTTTGAAAATCCCGCCTTCGAGGGTGGGAACGCAATTGGACAAGGAAATAGGGCTTCCATCAGGCTGTAGTCTTTACAAAGCCAGGGAAAACGAGTCAACCTAGATATTCTATAATGTCGTGGCAAGTCCAATGTCTCTATTGAACAAGGACAACCATATACTCGCAGCTCGCGTGATCGTGCAATCGGCGAAAAAACAAAGGCTACAATAATTGCTACAAAACATGACTCCATTAATTTTTTTAGATCAGACAGCAGGCTCAATCAACCAATGACGTCATGGGTTGAACTCTCCCAGCACAAAAATTCAAAAAAAATACCTCTCATCACTCGTAACAATGTAGAGAGACTGGGAAAACACCCCACATAGTGTCTAGTAGTGAAGGTTACCTTTAAAATGTCTGTGTAGGGAAATGTATCAAGATCACCCATTTTGCACATGCCTTAAACGTACATTTTTTTTAAGCCTATAGCCTGTCGGGTTGATTGCAGACTTTTAGCCTACATTTCTGAAATTGTGGATTACTTAATCTCTCATTCTGATCCCATTTGAAACTGAGTGAATGAGACTGGTGCTGTAATATCTGATGAGGCAGAGATATTTACGAATCGGAGAGGGGACCCTTCACTGCGTGATCCCATTGGTCAATGTCACCGCAGTGTGCCTCCTGCAGGCAGGCGGACCGCTGCACCCCTCCCTCTCCAACACGCCTGCTGCTACTGGAATAACCGGGAAGCGCGCTCTACAACGGGAATCTCCTCCGCAACGTCATTCGCGACACCATTTCTCCGACCGTGGGATCTTGCGAAATTCACACTTACTCATTGTAGCTATGCTTTGATGGCCAGATATGTTTAGGAACAGTGCGAGGTTTGGTGCTGCTCCACTGTTCGAGGGGAGGAGCTAGTTGTTGATTCTGGACTACAAATACAACACGCTGGAGAGAGGTAAGGTGCCGTTTTACTCAATATAAATATAATAGTGATGTGCGTAATGTCAATGTCACTTGTTTCGACCCAGAAACCGTTATAATGTAGAACGGGATGAATGTAACGTTTTTTTTGTTTGTTTATTATGAATGAGGTGGAATACGTAGTAACCTTGCCACTCCCTGCAGTGCCGATGCGCTGGTCGGACCCCTTATTAATAATGGACAGGCCGTGTGATGATACGGTGTTTATAAAATGAGCCATTGAATGGTGCAATATTGTAGGCCTATCATTCGATGCACCTCAAAAGGGTTCCTCAATACGTTTTCACGTTTCTCCCCCAAAAGATGCCTCAAAACAACATAGTTGGGATATAATCTGACATTGAATAATATACGATGTTCTAGGCTACGAATGATTGTAGCCTATAAAAAGGACCACGACATTCTATTAGACAGGGAATCAGTGATTCATGTAGCGCCTGCTTGGAGAAGAGAATGCCGTGGCCCCGCGCCGGGGCATGGGACGTGTGTCGCGGCTCGCAGGCGGTCCTGAGGACATGTCACCAAAACCCGCATTGCTGATGTGTACTGTCCCGTGGATGAATATTTATGTGCACTATTTAATAGCTAGGGTGTCATGGTCTGCTCCCCAGGGCAGATACCAACGTTGTGTTAAACTGACCATCGGTTAGCCAGTGATTGCATAGCAACAGCTTTCAGTCGCCTATTCGGTTAACAAGTGTCACAGGTAGGCTACAAAGTAAGAATGCTATCTGAGCTGTTGCATGCTCCTTGCTCCCAAACTAAATGGAGAGCTATTTAATCAATCTATAACTCCCTATCCCTAAGCGTTGAGAATGGCAACAACAACAAACAAAAAAACACAATGCTATTTTACCGAGCTCAACAGTTTTGTCGTACCATTTTATAAAAAGGGGCAAACATATTTTGACCCAACTCTCTATCTATCCCTAAAGCCTTGATAAGATAGCAGAGTTGGCAGCATTTTAACAACAGGCTATGCCTTAACCGACCTCAACAGTTTTTTATTCGTGCCATTTAAAAAAAGGAGCAAACAGATTCTGGGCTGTTGGTCTTGTTACGTAATAACCCATCTGCCATTCTGTCACCTTACTGAGAGCATCATGGAAGCTAGTGCACAGGCTGCAGGTCCATAGGCGTACGATATAGCCACATGAAATGAAATGTCAATGGAGATGGAAATGATTCACTCAGCCAGGATAACAATATTGTTTATCAAAATGATTATAGTTATTGATTTTAGTTTAATACATGTTCTAGTATGTGAATAAGTTAGTGAGGTTGTAATGGCAAACCGTTTATCTCTAATACTAGCACTATGGCTCTGTCTGGTCGATAATGTACGTAGAAGGTCTACTGTATCATGTTTCTATCTGTACTCTGCAACATGTTTTCTTTATTACATAACTGCAGTGTACATAACATCTTCTCTGGGGTGATATCACTGCACACTTCATAAAGTCTCATGGTCTCATGCCTTTTCTGCTGGAGGTCAAATGTCACGCTCTAGTATCACACACAGCCATGTTCTAGGTGTGCAAGTAGGCCTGTAAACAAAACACCTCCATTTTATACAGTAGGCCTGTAAACAAAACACCTCCATTTTATACAGTAGGCCTGTAAACAAAAACACCTCCATTTTATACAGTAGACCTGTAAACAAAACACCTCCATTTTATACAGTAGGCCTGTAAACAAAAACACCTCCATTTTATACAGTAGGCCTGTAAACAAAAACATCTCCATTTTATACAGTAGGCCTGTAAACAAAAACACCTCCATTTTATACAGTAGGCCTGTAAACAAAACACCTCCATTTTATACAGTAGGCCTGTAAACAAAAACACCTCAATTTTATACAGTAGGCCTGTAAACAAAACACCTCCATTTTATACAGTAGGCCTTTAAACAAAAACACCTCAATTTTATACAGTAGGCCTGTAAACAAAACACCTCCATTTTATACAGTAGGCCTTTAAACAAAAACACCTCAATTTTATACAGTAGGCCTGTAAACAAAACACCTCCATTTTATACAGTAGACCTGTAAACAAAACACCTCCATTTTATACAGTAGACCTGTAAACAAAACACCTCAATTTTATACAGTAGGCCTGTAAACAAAACACCTCCATTTTATACAGTAGGCCTGTAAACAAAACACCTCCATTTTATACAGTAGGCCTGTAAACAAAACACCTCCATTTTATAAAGTAGGCCTGTAAACAAAAACACCTCAATTTTATACAGTAGGCCTGTAAACAAAACACCTCCATTTTATACAGTAGGCCTGTAAACAAAAACACCTCCATTTTATACAGTAGGCCTGTAAACAAAAACACCTCCATTTTATACAGTAGACCTGTAAACAAAACACCTCCATTTTATACAGTAGGCCTGTAAACAAAACACCTCCATTTTATACAGTAGGCCTGTAAACAAAACACCTCCATTTTATACAGTAGGCCTGTAAACAAAACACCTCCATTTTACATAGTAGGTCTGTAGAGGTAGGACAAACCTAACTTAGAATACAATAATGTGAGTTTTAAAAGCATTTTGACAGAGGGAGTTAATGGCCCTGCCTATGGCTTATTAAGATACAGTGGCTTGCGAAAGTATTCACCCCCTTGGCATTTTTCTTATTTTGTTGCCTTACAACCTGGAATTAAAATAGATTTTGGGGGGGTTTGTATCATTTGATTTACATAACATGCCTACAACTTTGAAGATCCAAATATTTTTGTGTGTGAAGCAAACAGGAAATAAGATTTTTAAAAACAGAACTTGAGCGTGCATAACTATTCACCCCCCCAAAGTCAATACTTTGTAGAGCCACCTTTTGCAGCAATTACAGCTGCAAGTCTCTTGGGGTATGTCTCTATAAGCTTGGCACATCTAGCCACTGGGATTTTTGCCCATTCTTCAAGGCAAAGCTGCTCCAGCTCCTTCAAGTTGAATGGGTTCCGCTGGTGTACAGCAATCTTTAAGTCATACCACAGATTCTCAATTGGATTGAGGTCTGGGCTTTGACTAGGCCATTCCAAGACATTTAAATGTTTCCCCTTAAACCGCTCGAGTGTTGCTTTAGCAGTATGCTTAGGGTCATTGTCCTGCTGGAAGGTGAACCTCCGTCCCAGTCTCAAATCTCTGGAAGACTGAAACAGGTTTCCCTCAAGAATTTCCCTGTATTTTGCGCAATCCATCATTCCTTCAATTCTGACCAGTTTCCCAGTCCCTGCCGATGAAAAACATCCCCACAGCATGATGCTGCCACCACCATGCTTCACTGTGGGGATGGTGTTCTCAGGATGATGAGAGGTGTTGGGTTTGCGCCAGACATAGCGTTTTCCTTGATGGCCAAAAAGCTCAATTTTAGTCTCATCTGACCAGAGTATCTTCTTCCATATGTTTGGGGAGTCTCCCACATGGCTTATGGCGAACACCAAACGTGTTTGCTTATTTTTTTCTTTAAGCAATGGCTTTTTTTCTGGCCACTCTTCCATAAAGCCCAGCTCTGTGGAGTGTCCGGCTTAAAGTGGTCCTATGGACAGATATTCCAATCTCCGCTGTGGAGCTTTGCAGCTCCTTCAGGGTTATCTTTGGTCTCTTTGTTGCCTCTCTGATTAATGCCCTCCTTGCCTGGTCCATGAGTTTTGGTGGGCGGCCCTCTCTTGGCAGGTTTGTTGTGGTGCCATATTCTTTCCATTTTTTAATAATGGATTTAAATGGTGCAATGTGGGATGTTCAAAGTTTCAGATATTTTTTTTATAACCCAACCCTGATCTGTACTTCTCCACAACTTTGTCCCTGACCTGTTTGGAGAGCTCCTTGGTCTTCAAAAAAAAAGGGGGATGAATACTTTTGCAAGGCACGGTAGGTCGAACATGACAGCCAATTACTTATGCTTATTATGACTGGTTTGTAAATAGTCCAGTGGAGTCGAGTGTGTGTGTGTGTGTGTGTGTGCGCGCGTGTGTGTGTGTGAGTGTACCTACGTAGTACTGTATAAGCTTTTACATTGCAGTCAGGCCCATTAGCTGCCGAAGCCATTAAGATGGGTTCCCATGTTGTGTTCTGTAATATCCCACATTCTTCACTTTTTTGCCGCACCATAACGAGATGATGGTGTCATGGCGATGGATGACTTTCCACTTCCTTACTTCTTCTAATCAGCACTGCTACCTGTGTCCCAAATGGCACCCTATTCCCTATGTAGTGCACTACTGTTGTACCTACATACACAGAAAAAATAATCTATCTAGAACCTAAAAGGGTTCTTCGGCTGGCCCCATAGGAGAACCCTTTGTAGAACCCTTTTGGTTCCAAGTAGAACCCTTTTGAGTTCCTTTCCACCGAGGGTTCTACATGGAACCCTAAAAAAAAAGTTATACCTGGAACCAAAAAGGGTTCCCCTATGGGGACAGCCGAAGAACCCTTTTAGAACCCTTTTTTCTAAGAATGTAGTGCACTACTTTTGACCAGGGCCCATAGGGAAACCCTTAGTGAATAGGGTGCCGTTTAGGATCCAGCCTGAGAGTAGTGATTTACTTTAGCAGTGGCCATGTCAAAAGGTAAGAAAACAGGACTCCAGCCAAAGACCTCGCTCCACTGATTACGTAATGGAGGCTGGAAGGAATGCTGCTGACTCTCTGGTTTTACTGCCAAGACAAAGCACGAGTCCCAAATGGCTCCCTATACAGCGCACTACTTTTGACCAGTGCCCTAATGCAGTATAAAGTGAATTAGGGTGCCATTTGGGAAGCATCCGAACGTTGTCGATCTCTCCATGTAAACAGATGAAGTTAAACGCTGCTGAGGGGTCTGGGGGATCCGTTCCTTATTGGCACATGGGGATATCCTCAATGTGAACAGAGATTAGCAGTGCCTGGATTTGAGATCAGTTTGTTAAGTTTACTGAAAGGTTATAGTTTATTATGGATTTAAATAGTTTAGTGATAGTTTACCGTATTAATTTGAGCTTATTTTGGAGAGAAGACAGAGAGAGAGTGTCACCAGAGAGGAAGGACTGACTAACCAGGTAAGTGTGATAGGTATGCCCACTAACGTCCTCTCTTCCTACGACACCAGGTTCTTTACGAATCCCCCAGGACACACACCCACCACACAACGGTTTCCAAAAATCATACACAATTTTATCACACCACAATTCATGAAAAAGGAATAGATCCCACATATTACCACAAATGATAGGACAGGGCGATGTTCTACAGAGAGCAGGACCCAGTTGGAGCGAGCTGAGTGGAATACCACCCCACTACTGGCTAGCATGCAACCACCACCCCACTACTGGCTAGCATGCAACCACCACCCCACTACTGGCTAGCATGCAACCACCACCCCACTACTGGCTAGCATGCAACCACCACCCCACTACTGGCTAGCATGCAACCACCACCCCACTACTGGCTAGCATGCAACCACCACCCCACTACTGGCTAGCATGCAACCACCACCCCACTACTGGCTAGCATGCAACCACCACCCCACTACTGGCTAGCATGCAACCACCACCCCACTACTGGCTAGCATGCAACCACCACCCCACTACTGGCTAGCATGCAACCACCACCCCACTACTGGCTAGCATGCAACCACCACCCCACTACTGGCTAGCATGCAACCACCACCCCACTACTGGCTAGCATGCAACCACCACCCCACTACTGGCTAGCATGCAACCACCATTCAGCTGAGTGGAATACCACCCCACTACTGGCTAGCATGCAACCACCACCCCACTACTGGCTAGCATGCAACCACCACCCCACTACTGGCTAGTGGCTAGCATGCAACCACCACCCCACTACTGGCTAGCATGCAACCACCACCCCACTACTGGCTAGCATGCAACCACCACCCCACTACTGGCTAGCATGCAACCACCACCCCACTACTGGCTAGCATGCAACCACCACCCCACTACTGGCTAGCATGCAACCACCACCCCACTACTGGCTAGCATGCAACCACCACCCCACTACTGGCTAGCATGCAACCACCACCCCACTACTGGCTAGCATGCAACCACCACCCCACTACTGGCTAGCATGCAACCACCACCCCACTACTGGCTAGCATGCAACCACCATTCAGCTGAGTGGAATACCACCCCACTACTGGCTAGCATGCAACCATCGTTCACAGCAAAACACTTATTTTTTGTCAAGAAGAATAGTACACAAAAAACAGCCCCGAACGGCTGTTAGATTACTCAATGTAAGACTGGAAAACGAACAGTGTAGAAGTTCAGAGTTTATGAACAGAATACAATAGACCTCATTAACTGGGATGACATTCCCTCTCATGGGAGACCAAAAAGAGCTGGTTGAAAGCCATGCCTGCAATATTCTGACAGGTTGGCACTACTACAGTATGCTGCCAATCAGCCTGACGGCTATAACACGCCATTCATTAGAGTTGATGTCTGCACCCCCTGTGTAAATCTAATTAGCATAATACAAATCTGTCAGTTTAAGATATCTGTAACTCTTCCGCATCAGGCGGTGAAAGGTGGCAGAGCTGGAGCGGCGTTTGTCAGACCATGAGACGTCCCGAAAATCGGTCTTCTCACAAAATCGTCTGTAGCGATCTGCCAACTTCTGTCTTTAGCGTCCGAACAGTTTGGGCTACACACTTAAATGACCCCTCTGTAAAGACCCTCACGAACACATACATGCCAGTTGTTTTTCTCTAGGACGCCGACAGGCCTCACAAGACTCATCTGAAGGTCCCCCGGTACCAGATGAAAACATGAATGGAAGTATACACTGTATGTGTGTGAGTGAGTGACTGAGTGAGTTCAGGACTAGTAAGCAGTAAATAGTAAATAGTAAGCAGTAAGTAGTAAGTAGTAAGTAGTAAATAGTAAGCAGTAAATAGTAAGTAGTAAGCAGTAAGCAGTAAGTAGTAAGTAGTAAATAGTAAGTAGTAAATAGTAAGCAGTAAGTAGTATGCAGTAAGCAGTAAATAGTAAGCAGTAAGTAGTATGCAGTAAGCAGTAAATAGTAAGCAGTAAGCAGTATGCAGTAAGTAGTAAATAGTAAGTAGTAAATAGTAAGCAGTAAGTAGTATGCAGTAAGCAGTAAATAGTATGCAGTAAGCAGTAAGTAGTAAATAGTAAGTAGTAAATAGTAAGCAGTAAGTAGTATGCAGTAAGCAGTAAATAGTATGCAGTAAGCAGTAAGTAGTAAGCAGTAAGTAGTATGCAGTAAGCAGTAAATAGTAAGCAGTAAGTAGTATGCAGTAAGCAGTAAATAGTATGCAGTAAGCAGTATGCAGTAAGTAGTAAATAGTAAGTAGTAAATAGTAAGCAGTAAGTAGTATGCAGTAAGCAGTAAATAGTATGCAGTAAGCAGTAAATAGTCAGTAGTAAGTAGTAAATAGTAAGCAGTAAATAGCACCGGTGGAACAGGCTTGGACCGTGCCGGACTGGACACACACACCACTGGCTTGGTGCGGAGAGCAGGAACGGGCCAGACCGGGCTGGCGACGCGCACCACTGGCTTGGGGCGGGGAGCAGGAACGGGCCGGACCGGGCTGACGACGCGCACCACTGGCTTGGTGCGAGGGGCAGGAACAGGCCGGACCGGGCTGGCGACGCGCACCACTGGCTTGGGGCGGGGAGCAGGAACAGGCCGGACCGGGCTGGTGACGCGCACCACTTGCTTGGTGCGAGGGGCAGGGAACAGGCCGGACCGGGCTGGCGACGCGCACCACTGGCTTGGTGCGAGGGGCAGGAACAGGCCGGACCGGGCTGGCGACGCGCACCACTGGCTTGGTGCGAGGGGCAGGAACAGGCCGGACCGGGCTGGCGACGCGCACCACAGGCTTGGTGCGAGGGACAGGAACAGGCCGGACCGGGCTGGCGACGCGCACCACTGGCTTGGCGCGAGGGACAGGAACAGGCCGGACCGGGCTGGCGACACGCACCACTGGCTTGGCGCGAGGGACAGGAACAGGCCGGACCGGGCTGGCGACGCGCACCACTGGCTTGGTACGGGGAGAAGGAACAGGCCGGACTGTACTGGGAACACACACCACTGGCCTTGTGCGGGAAGCAGGAATGGGTCGGGCCATACTGGGAACACGCACCACTGTCTTAGTGCGGGGATCAGGACTGGGTTTCCTTATAAACCTCCGCTCCCTCTGCTGCCTAACCAGTTCCTCTCGCCGTGCCTCTACACTCTCCTTCTCCCTTATCACCTCCAGTAGCTCCTCCCTCTGACCCATTAACTCCTGCTCCCTCATGACCAATAGCCCCCGTAACCTGGTGTCCTCCTCTCCTAGTCCGCAGATTCGCCCTGTAGCTGCCTCCTGCTGCCCCGTCGTCCACGGCGTGTGCCCCCCCAAAAATGTTTCTTGGGGTTGCCTCTCGCGTGTCCGTCGTTGGCACGGTTGGCGCCGTTTCTCCTCTGCTGCCTGGGCATTTACCTTTGCCCATGGCCCTTTCCCTGCGAATATCTCCTCCCAAGACCACCATTTGCCCACCTGAGACATCGCAATCTTCTCCTCCTGGGCACGCTGCTTGGTCCTCTTTTGGTGGGATCTTCTGTCACGGTCGTTGACTGAAGACACGGACCAAGGCGCAGCGTGATAAGCATACATTTTATTTGTACTGAACACGAACCAAAACAACAAACGATACGTGAAGTCCTAGGTTAACACAAAACAAACCTTACGGAACAAGATCCCACAACCTAACTGGTGCCAACAGGCTGCCTAAGTATGGTCCCCTATCAGAGACAACGAGCTACAGCTGTCTCTGATTGGGAACCACCCTGGCCAACATAGATCAACACGATCTAGAACAAAAACATAGAAAACTAAACATAGAAAAATCCACACCCTGGCTCAACATTTAAGAGTCCCCAGAGCCAGGGTGTGACACAAAGAAGTTCACCTATTGGTAGATGGGTAAAAAAAAGAAGAAAAAAAAGCTGACATTGAATGTCCCTTTGAGCATGGTGAAGTTATTAATTACACTTTGGCTGGTGTATCAATACACCCAGTCACTACAAAGATACAGGTGTCTTCCCTAACTCAGATGCCGGAGAGGAAGGAAACTGCTCAGGGATTTCACCATGAGGCCAATGGTGACTTTAAAACAGTTACAGAGTTTAATGGCTGTGATAGGGAAAACTGAGGATGGATCAACAACATTGTAGTTACTCCACAATACTAACCTAAATGACAGAGTGAAAAGAAGGAAGTCTGTACAGAATAAATATATTCCAAAACATGCATCCTGTTTGCAAAAAGGCATTCAAGTAATACTGCCAAAAATGTGGCAAAGCAATTAACTTTTTGACCTGAATACGAAGTGTTATGATTGGGGCAAATACAATACAACACATTACTGAGTACCACTCTCTATATTTTTAAGCATAGTGGTGGCTGCATGTTATGTGTATGCTTGTAATTGTTAAGGACTGATGGGTTTTTCAGGATAAATTTTTTTACTGAATTCAGTTTGCTTTCCACCAGACACTGGGAGATTAATTCACTTTTCAGCAGGAGAATAAGCTAAAACACAAGGCCAAATTTACATAAATATTCTTACCAAGACGACATTGAATTCCTGAGTAGCCTAGTTACAGTTTTGACTTAAATCAGCTTGAAAATATATGGTAAGACTTGAAAATGGCTGTCTAGCAATGATCAACAACCAACTAGACAAAGCTTGAAGAATTTTAAAAAAGAATAAAGTGTAAATATTGTACAATCCAGGTGTGCAAAGCACTTAGAGAATTACCCAGAAGACTCACAGCTGTAATAGCTGCCAAAGGTGATTTTAACATGTACTGAATCAGGGGTGTGAATACTTATGTAAATGAGATTTATGTATTTCATTTTCAATACATTTGCTAAAATTTCTAAAAACATGTTTTCACTTTGTCATTATGTGGTATTGTGTGTAGCTGGAAAAAAAATAATCCATTTAATCGATTTTGAATTCAGGCTATAACACAACAACGTGGAATAATTCAAGGGGTGTGAATAATTTCTGAAGGCACTGTAGGAATACTTTCAGAAGGCACTGTAATAGTCAGCCTTCAAAATGGCCTTTATCAATGGGAGGTTAATAGTAAGATGACAATACAGTGTCTCCATCCTAACTCTATTCTGGCCCCCATCCATACTCAAAACATTTGCCGGAATGAATTTTAAATGTTGGTTGCCTCAGGACATTTATGATCCTCGCCTTCAAAAAAGAAAAAAACAGAGAAAAGTGCTTCACATTTATCCACCCCATGGTAAATTCTACGGTAATTACACGGTAATAACCCAACAGTAACTTATTTGTTTCTTTTGGGGATTTATTAACTCAGTTGTAATTTATCAGTAAGTAAAGCAGCAGAATAATTGGGTCAGTATGTTCAGCATTATGTACAGTCTCCATCTGAGACAACAGGACCTACCATATAAATCATGCCAACTCCTGTGTGTGTGTGTGTGTGTGTGTGTATATGTGTGTGTGTGTATGTGTATGTATGTGTGTGTGTGTATGTGTGTGTGTGTGTGTGTGTGTGTGTGTGTGTGTGTGTGTGTGTGTGTGTGTGTGTGTGTGTGTGTGTGTGTGTGTGTGTGTGTGTGTGTGTGTGTGTGTCTGTGTGTGTGTGTGTGTGTGTGTGTGGTATCCTATTAGGTTAGTCTGTGTGTGTGTGTGTGTGTGTGTGTCTGTGTGTGTATGTGTGTGTGTGTGTGTGTGTGTGTGTGTGTGTGTGTGTGGTATCCTATTAGGTTAGTCTGTGTGTGTGTGTGTGTGTGTGTGTGTGTCTGTGTGTGTATGTGTGTGTGTGTGTGTGTGTGTGTGTGTGGTATCCTATTAGGTTAGTCTGTGTGTGTGTGTGGTATCCTATTAGGTTAGTCTGTGTGTGTGTGTGGTATCCTATTAGGTTAGTCTGTGTGTGTGTGTGGTATCCTATTAGGTTAGTCTGTGTGTGTGTGTGTGTGTGTGTGTGTATGTGCATGTGTGTGTGTGTGTGTGTGGTATCCTATTAGGTTAGTCTGTGTGTGTGTGTGTATATATATGTGTATGTGTGTGTGTGTGTGTGTGTGTGTGTGTATATGTGTGTGTGTGTGTGTGTGTGTGTGTGTGTGGTATCCTATTAGGTTAGTCTGTGTGTGTGTGGTATCCTATTAGGTTAGTCTGTGTGTATGTGTGTGTGTGTGTGTGTGTGTGTGTATATATATGTGTATGTGTATATGTGTGTGTGTGTGTGTGTGTGTGTGTGTGTGTATATGTGTGTGTGTGTGTGTGTGTGTGTGTGTGGTATCCTATTAGGTTAGTCTGTGCTGTTGCTCTGTTTCTTCAGGTCAGACAGACTCATTGAATAACCTCTCAAGGGAGATTATTTTACCCATGATTCCCTGTAATCATGTGATGTGTTTTATGAAACTCAGATAATCACTTTATGTAATGGTTCAAAACAAGGAAGACTCTGCTGTATTACCTCTATTTCCTGAAGAAGTAAAAAACAAGTTAAAAAAAGAGAAAGGGGTCTTTATTTTTTGTATTACTTTTTTTGGCGGGGTCATTTAGCAGACGCTCTTATCCAGAGCGACTTACAGGAGCAATTAGGGTTAAGTGCCTTGCTCGAGGGCACATCGACAGATTTTTCACGTAGTTGGCTCGGGGATTAGAACCAGTGACCTTTCGGTTACTGGCACAACGCTCTTAACCACTAAGCTACCTGCCGCCCCATTAATATGAGGTCAGATGTTCTGTGTTCTAGTGTGAGACTGGACTGTGATTGGACTGTATACTTCCTCCCTCTTCTCAGAAAAGAGGCGCATTAGGTTGTAAACTGAAGATGTGTGTTTTCCCTCAACATCTCTCTCTCCAGCCCTCTCTCTCTACTGTTTGTCCTTGGAGCCCTCAGTGGAAGGACTAGACGAAATAGGATCCTCCCCACTGATTGGGGCTCTACTCCCTCGTCCCCAACTCTCTCCCTCCCATTTAAAGGCCAAGATAAACAGGACAGTCAAACGTAGCCCCCAGACAAACAACATCTTCTCAACCAAAAGCTTTCCGCCATTTCTGTTACTGTATTCAGGAGGGAGGGAGGGAGAGACAGAGACAGAGACAGAGACAGAGACAGAGACAGAGACAGAGACAGAGAGAGAGAGAGAGAGAGAGAGAGAGAGAGAGAGAGAGAGAGAGAGAGAGAGAGAGAGAGAGAGAGAGATTTGTTTTTGTTTTGATGGGTGGCTGATGTGATTGGAGATAACAGTGCCCTAACGATGCACCGAGGGTTTGCGGATGCTGGACAGAAACGGTTGCGTCCCAAATGTCACCCTATTCCCTTTAGAATGACTTTTGACAAGAGCCCAACGGACCCTGAACTACATAGAGAACAGGGTGCTGTTTGGGATGCAGGCACTACATAGAGAACAGAGTGCTGTTTGGGATGCAGGCGCTACATAGAGAACAGGGTGCTGTTTGGGATGCAGGCACTACATAGAGAACAGGGTGCTGTTTGGGATGCAGGCACTACATAGAGAACAGGGTGCTGTTTGGGATGCAGGCACTACATAGAGAACAGGGTGCTGTTTGGGATGCAGGCACTACATAGAGAACAGGGTGCTGTTTGGGATGCAGGCACTACATAGACAACAGGGTGCTGTTTGGGATGCAGGCACTACATAGAGAACAGGGTGCTGTTTGAGATGCAGACACTACATAGAGAACAGGGTGCTGTTTGGGATGCAGGAACTACATAGAGAACAGGGTGCTGTTTGGGATGCAGGCACTACATAGACAACAGGGTGCTGTTTGGGATGCAGGCACTACATAGAGAACAGGGTGCTGTTTGGGATGCAGGCACTACATAGACAACAGGGTGCTGTTTGGGATGCAGGCACTACATAGACAACAGGGTGCTGTTTGGGATGCAGGCACTACATAGAGAACAGGGTGCTGTTTGGGATGCAGGCACTACATAGACAACAGGGTGCTGTTTGGGATGCAAACAGATCAGATGGCTAAGGGAAGGCTGCCGGTAAGTGAAGTGAAACAACAGGGTCATGCATCACGTGACATGGACAATTTTGTTTCATGTTGAAAATATTAAACTGAAGTATAAAACAGTGAACACATTTGGGGAAATGTTTTTTTCTGAAGCCATTACATACCAGGCCCTGTCCAGAAACATGCCCGAGTTCCTCACCCCCAGGTAGGCTACTTTTATTTAAATCCTAAAGAATTGATAAGCAATTTCTTCAGGTCCAAAGTGTTTGTGTACATTACAATAGTGCGTTGTTGAGCCAAAGCAGTGACTCTTCCAGTGAGGAGAGGATAGGGCCTGAAATGTGACCATGTGGTGAGTGAAGGCCAAATCAAACAGTGTTTTTTTTAACGCGTCTACTCGCTGGAATTAGAATGCACCGTAGTGAATGACAGATAACAGACTGGCCGGGAGCGTCACCGTCAACGGCGTCATGCGGTTCAAATTAGAAAGCAGGTCTATTTTTCCTCACGTATGCGCGAAGAAATGCTGGTAAAGTGAGCGGATACATTTCCAGAAAATAGACTGTTTGTGCGTCGTTAGGTCTGGAATTGTGACATGTATAGTTAAAAGTGTCTATTTAAGGTTGATAGGTTTAGCTGCCAGTGCCAATAATACGTGACGCCTACCTTTGTTGATTTCGAGCACAGGCATGTAGCCTAGGCAGTCTACACCTGGGAAACTCAAGGAACTCCGTTCAAGAGACAATAATGTTATGTAAAAAGGGTATATTAGCTACAACTCTCCTCACGTGCATGAGCCAACATAACAGGAGGTAGGTATGGTGTCTCCCGTAGGACATGTAAGGTGAGTCAAAAGAAACACACAACAATAATTCACACGTGCTAAATAGTGAACCTAACGTATACAACTGTTTATTTTGGATTGTCATGACATTGATTACGGGGCGGCAGGTAGCTTGGTTAAGAGCGTTGTGCCAGTAACCGAAAGGTCGCTTATTCTAATCCCCGAGCCGACTAGGTGAAAAATCTGTCAATGTGCCCTTAAGTAGTGCACTATATAGGGAATAGGGTGCAATTTGGGACAAAATCAATTGTCTGCCTAATGACCTGGCTAACTTTAGAGTCTGAGGAAGTGTAGCCTAAAGCCGAAACCACAGAGACGCCGTCAACGGCGTCAACATTTGTATGCGAGAGTATAGAGTTTATACCAACTTAATTTTACATTTTTAGTCATTTAGCAGACGCTCTTATCCAGAGCAATTAGGGTTAAGTGCCTTGCTCAAGGGCACATCGACAGATTTTTCACCTAGTCAGCTCGGGGATTAGAACCAGCGACCTTTCGGTTACTGGCACAACGCTCTTAACCACTAAGCTACCTGCCGCCCTAGACATGACAATATGGAGAGACTTGACAATGAGGGTTATAGGTTACACGTTGGGAGGTCCAGTCAAAAGCTGTCTTTTGGGAGGGAAGAATATGGAAAGAAGTTGGTCGACGGTGAGGTGCGATCATATGGCACTACAGTTGAATATTTTGTCGGCTGAATGAATGTGCACTGTCCCTGTAAATAATACATTTAATAAATAAGTGGTACAGGTTAGTAGGTTTAGGGTTGGTAGTTTTAATGAATAAGTGAAACCATGAACTGCACCACATTTTACATGTCGTCAACATGTTTATGGACTGTTATTAGTGCTACGTGGTTAAAGAGTCCTACCTGTGTGACTGGACTGGGTGACTGCTATGCTGAGCTCCTGGCCTGTCTCTACATGTGTGGATAAATGAGTTTGACACTGTGCCAGCTCTGTCATATAATCCATGTTTCAACTAAACAGGTTCTGGATGGTATGTAAACAGGTTGCTGTTTCAACTCTGGATGGTATGTAAACAGGTTGCTGTTTCAACTCTGGATGGTATGTAAACAGGTTGCTGTTTACACTCTGGATGGTATGTAAACAGGTTGCTGTTTCCACTCTGGATGGTATGTAAACAGGTTGCTGTTTCAACTCTGGATGGTATGTAAACAGGTTGCTGTTTCAACTCTGGATGGTATGTAAACAGGTTGCTGTTTCAACTCTGGATGGTATGTAAACA
This sequence comes from Coregonus lavaretus, assembly GCF_964263955.1. Taxonomy (NCBI): domain Eukaryota; kingdom Metazoa; phylum Chordata; class Actinopteri; order Salmoniformes; family Salmonidae; genus Coregonus; species Coregonus lavaretus. Next base: position 969,312 of record NC_140018.1, on the reverse strand, counting down.
GGTTGCTGTTTCAACTCTGGATGGTATGTAAACAGGTTGCTGTTTCAACTCTGGATGGTATGTAAACAGGTTGCTGTTTCAACTCTAGATGGTATGTAAACAGGTTGCTGTTTCAACTCTAGATGGTATGCTTACTTGGCTCTGATCCTCTAGTCTTGAATGTACACAACATGACCAAAAGTATGTGGACAGCTGCTCGTCGAACATCTCATTCCAAAATCATGGGCATTAATATGGAGTTGCCCCCCCCCCCCCTTTGCTGCTATAACAGCCTCCACTTTTCTGGGAAGGCTTTCCACTAGATGTTGGAACATTGCTGCCGGGACTTGCTTCCATTCAGCCACAAGAGCATTAGTGAGGTTGGGCGCTGATGTTGAGCGATTAGGTCTGGCTCGCAGTCCGCGTTCCAATTCATCCCAATGGTGTTTGATGGGGTTGAGGTCAGGGCTCTGTGCAGGCCAGTCAAGTTCCTCCACACTGATCTTAACAAACCATTTCTGTATGGACCTCTCTTTGTGCACGGGGGCATTGTCATGCTGAAACAGGAACGGGCGTCCCCAAACTGTTGCCACAAAGTTGGAAGCACAGAATCGTCTAGAAGGTCATTGTATGCTGTAGCGTTAAGATTCCCCTTCACCGGAACTAAGGGGACTAGCCTGAACCATGTAAAACAGCCCCGGACCATTATTCCTCCTCCACCAAACTTTACAGTTGGCACTATGCATTCGGTTAGGTAGCATTCTCCTGGCATCCACCAAACCCAGATTTGTCCGTCGGACTGACAGATGGTGAAGCGTGATTCATCACTCCAGAGAACGCGTTGTCACTGCTCCAGAGTCCAATGGCGGCAAGCTTTACACCACTCCAGCCGATGCTTGGCATTGCACATGGTGATCTTAGGCTTGTGTGCGGCTGCTCGGCCATGGAAACCATTTCATGAAGCTCCCAACGAAGAGTTCTTGTGCTCTTGTTGCTTCCAGAGGCAGTTTGGAACTTGGTAGTGAGTGTTACAACTGAGGACAGACTATTTTTACGCGCTACGCGCTTCAGCCCTCGGCGGTCCCGTTCTGTGAGCTTGTGTGGCCTACCACTTCGCGGCTGAGTCGTTGTTGCTCCTAGATTTTTCCACTTCACAATAACAGCACTTACAGTTGACCGGGGCAGCTCTAGCAGGGCAGAAATTTGACGAACTGTCTTGTTGGAAAGGTGGCATCCTATGACTGTGCCACGTTGAAAGTCACTGAGCTCTTCAGTAAGGCCATTCTACTGCCAGTGTTTGTCTATGGAGATTGCATGGCCGTGTGGTCGATTTTATACACCTGTCAGCAACGGGTGTGACTGAAATAGCCGAATCCACTAATTTGAAAGGGTGTCCACATACTTTTGTATAGATGGTGTACATGTTTCCAACTGTTGTTGGAATGTTCTTGTGTTTTCAAGGGAACAGATATACAGGACCAGTCAAAAGTTTGGTACACCTACTCATTCAAGGGATATTGTATTGTAGAATAATAGTGAAGACATCAAAACTATGAAATAACACATATGGAATCATGTAGTAACCAACAAAGTGTTAAACAAATCAAAATATATTTTTATTTGAGATTCTTCAAATAGCCTCCCTTTGCCTTGATGACAGCTGTGCACACTCTTGGCATTCTCTCAACCAGCTTCACCTGGATTGCTTCTCCAACAGTCTTGAAGGAGTTCCCACATACGCTAAGCACTTGTTGGCTGCTTTTCCTCCGACTCAACCCAAACCATCTCAATTGGAAGCATAATGGTATGATTCATAAAGACGTATGATTCATAAAGAGGTATGGTTCATCAAGATGTATGGTTCATCAAGATGTATGGTTCATCAAGTTGTATGGTTCATCAAGTTGTATGGTTCATCAAGACCTATGGTATGGTTCATAAAGACTGTATGGTTCATAAAGACATATGGTATGGTTCATAAAGACGTATGTTATGGTTCATAAAGACCTACTTCATATGATATGGGCTCAGTTGACTTGAAAAATGAGTGTAGCATAAGCAGTCAAAAGGCTCCTACGTTTAGTTAAACCTTTACTGTGATTGGGGAGCTTATATCCTGGTAGCATTATGACAGAGGTCTGTGATTTGGGAGCTTATATCCTGGTAGCATTATGACAGAGGTCTGTGATTGGGGAGCTTATATCCTAGTAGCATTATGACAGAGGTCTGTGATTGGGGAGCTTATATCCTGGTAGCATTATGACAGAGGTCTGTGATTGGGGAGCTTATATCCTGGTAGCATTATGACAGAGGTCTGTGATTGGGAAGCTTATATCCTGGTAGCATTATGACAGAGGTCTGTGATTGGGGAGCTTATATCCTGGTAGCATTATGACAGAGGTCTGTGATTTGGGGAGCTTATATCCTGGTAGCATTATGACAGAGGTCTGTGATTTGGGGAGCTTATATCCTGGTAGCATTATGACAGAGGTCTGTGATTTGGGGAGCTTATATCCTGGTAGCATTATGACAGAGGTCTGTGATTGGGGAGCTTATATCCTGGTAGCATTATGACAGAGGTCTGTGATTTGGGGAGCTTATATCCTGGTAGCATTATGACAGAGGTCTGTGATTGGGAAGCTTATATCCTGGTAGCATTATGACAGAGGTCTGTGATTGGGGAGCTTATATCCTGGTAGCATTATGACAGAGGTCTGTGATTTGGGGAGCTTATATCCTGGTAGCATTATGACAGAGGTCTTTGAGGCTCTGTTACCTGAAGCAGGGGGTTTCTCTGGATCCTACCCAGCCTGGGTATTTGTAAGGTGTACCCATCTATCCCATTTATCTTGTGAACTACCAGCATGATCTATGATATGTTTATAAAGGTGAAAGGTGTAATTGTCGGAAACAAGGGAATGGTGGCAAAAGAGTGTGTTGTGTGTATACTGAAAAATAATATAAATGCAACATGTAAAGTGTTGGTCCTATGTTTCTTGAGCTGAAATAAAAGATCCCAGAAATTTTCCATACGCACAAAAAGCTTATTTCTCTTCAATTTTGTGCACAAATTTGTTTACATCCCTGTTAGTGAGCATTTCTCCTTTGCCAAGATAATCCATCCACCTGACAGGTGTGGCATATCAAGAAGCTGATTAAACAGCATGATCATTACACAGGTGCACCTTGTGCTGGGGGACAATAAAAGGCCACTCTAAAATGTGCAGTTTTGTCACAGATGTCTCAAGTTTTGATGGGAGCGTGCAATTGGCATGCTGACTGCAGGAATGTCCACCAGAGCTGTTGCCAGAGACGTCATTTTTAGATAATGTGGCAGTACGTGTGTAACCACGCCAACCACGCCAGCCCAGGACCTCCACATCCGGCTTCTTCACCTGAGGGATTGTCTGAGACCAGCCACCCGGACAGCTGATGAAACCGAGGAGTATTTCCGTCTGTAATAAAGCCCCTTTGTGGGGAAAAACTCATTCTGATTGGCTGGGCCTGGCTCCCAGTGGGCGGGCCTATGCCCTCCAGGGCCACCGATGGCTGCGCTCCTGCCCAGTCATGTGAAATCCATAGATTAGGGCCTAATGAATTTATTTCGATTGACTGATTTCCTTGTATGAACTGTGACTCACTAAAATCGTTGAAATTGCTGCATGTTGCGTTTTTATATTTTGTTCAGTATAATATACATTCTTTCCATGACATAGACTGACCAGGTGAATCCAGATGAAAGATAAGATCCCTTATTGATGTCACTTGTTAAATCCACGTCAATCAGTGTAGATGAAAGGGAGGAGACAGGTTAAAGAAGGATTTTTAAGCCTTGAGACAATTGAGAGATGGATTGTGTATGTGTACCATTCAGAGGGTGAATGGGTAAGACAAAATATTTAAGTGCCTTTGAACGGGGTATGGTAGTAGGTGCCAGGCGCACCGGTTTGAGTGTGTCAAGAACTGCAACGCTGCTGGGTTTTTCACGCTCAACAGTTTCCCGTGTGTATGAAGAATGGTCCACCACCCAAAGGACATCCAGCCAACTTGACACAACTGTGGGAAGCATTGGAGTCAACATGGGCCAATATCCCTGTGGAACCCTTTCGACAGCTTGTAGATTCCATGCCCCGACGAATTGAGGCTGTTCTGAGGGCAAAATATGTGTGTATGTATATATGTGGTATTGTATTATACTGTATACATGTTGTATTGTACTGTATATATGTTGTATTGTATTGTACTGTATATATATTGTATTGTATTATACTGTATACATGTTGTATTGTACTGTATATATGTTGTATTGTATTATACTGTATATATGTTGTATTGTATTATACTGTATATATGTTGAATTGTATTATACTGTATATATGTTGTATTGTATTATACTGTATAAGTATTGTACTGTATGTATGTTGTATTATACTGCATGTACAGTGGGGGGAAAAAAGTATTTAGTCAGCCACCAATTGTGCAAGTTCTCCCGCTTAAAAAGATGAGAGAGGCCTGTAATTTTCATCATAGGTACACGTCAACTATGACAGACAAATTGAGGGAAAAAAATCCTGAAAATCACATTGTAGGATTTTTTATGAATTTATTTGCAAATTATGGTGGAAAATAAGTATTTGGTCACCTACAAACAAGCAAGATTTCTGGCTCTCACAGACCTGTAACTTCTTCTTTAAGAGGCTCCTCTGTCCTCTACTCGTTACCTGTATTAATGGCACCTGTTTGAACTTGTTATCAGTATAAAAGACACCTGTCCACAACCTCAAACAGTCACACTCCAAACTCCACTATGGCCAAGACCAAAGAGCTGTCAAAGGACACCAGAAACAAAATTGTAGACCTGCACCAGGCTGGGAAGACTGAATCTGCAATAGGTAAGCAGCTTGGTTTGAAGAAATCAACTGTGGGAGCAATTATTAGGAAATGGAAGACATACAAGACCCCGTGGGGTCAAAATGATCACAAGAACGGTGAGCAAAAATCCCAGAACCACACGGGGGGACCTAGTGAATGACCTGCAGAGAGCTGGGACCAAAGTAACAAAGCCTACCATCAGTAACACACTACGCCGCCAGGGACTCAAATCCTGCAGTGCCAGACGTGTCCCCCTGCTTAAGCCAGTACATGTCCAGGCCCGTCTGAAGTTTGCTAGAGTGCATTTGGATGATCCAGAAGAGGATTGGGAGAATGTCATATGGTCAGATGAAACCAAAATATAACTTTTTGGTAAAAACTCAACTCGTCGTGTTTGGAGGACAAAGAACACCATACCTACTGTGAAGCATGGGGGTGGAAACATGCTTTGGGGCTGTTTTTCTGCAAAGGGACCAGGACGACTGATCCGTGTAAAGGAAAGAATGAATGGGGCCATGTATCGTGAGATTTTGAGTGAAAACCTCCTTCCATCAGCAAGGGCATTGAAGATTAAACGTGGCTGGGTCTTTCAGCATGACAATGATCCCAAACACACCGCCCGGGCAACGAAAGGAGTGGCTTCGTGAGAAGCATTTCAAGGTCCTGGAGTGGCCTAGCCAGTCTCCAGATCTCAACCGCATAGAAAATCTTTGGAGGGAGTTGAAAGTCTGTGTTGCCCAGCGACAGCCCCAAAACATCACTGCTCTAGAGGAGATCTGCATGGAGGAATGGGCCAAAATACCAGCAACAGTGTGTGAAAACTTTGTGAAGACTTACAGAAAACGTTTGACCTGTGTCATTGCCAACAAAGGGTATATAACAAAGTATTGAGAAACTTTTGTTATTGACCAAATACTTATTTTCCACCATAATTTGCAAATAAATTCATTAAAAATCCTACAATGTGATTTTCTGGATTTTTTTATTCTCATTTTGTCTGTCATAGTTGACGTGTACCTATGATGAAAATCACAGGCCTCTCTCATCTTTTTAAGTGGGAGAACTTGCACAATTGGTGGCTGACTAAATACTTTTTTTCCCCCACTGTATGTATGTTGTATTGTACTGTATATATGTTGTATTGTATTATACTGTATATATGTTGTATTATATATAATGTGGTGTCCTGTAGCATGAGTCCATCCTCTGTGTGATCCCGTTGGAAGGTAGTATGGTATAGCGTAATCTGATGCTGCTTAATACCTTGCAGTCACCAACACCATATTGATTTCAGATGTGCTGATGTATTTACTGACCTTACCACACTGCCGTGGATTAGGCAGTTAATCTCCATCCAGCGTTTGTTCTGTTGGAAGGAACATTTACTATGATACTATGATATGGACACCACTAGTGTTGCTGTTTTAAGACGATTACTTTTTAATCTACACCCTTCTTCCTCCCCCCCCCTCTCTCTCTCTCTCTCTCTCCTCCCTCTCTCTGTCCTCCAACTCTGTCCCACTCGCTCTCCCCCTTTTCTACTCTCTGTCTGGCAGCCATCCTCTGCTCATCCATCCATCTGTCTTTTCTTCTGTATTCACTCTCTCCGCCCCACTCTGCTTACCTGGTTTTCCTGCTGTGTCTCGGGGGAAAGTGATGTCATAATGTTAAACCACTCTTCTTGTCTTCTCCTGATCTCACTTTCAATCAATTTTATTCCAACGCTTATTTTACAGCGCAATGTCATTGTCATGGAAATGGCCTAGGTTGTGTTTCAAATGGCACCCTATTCCCTATATAGTGCACTACTTTTGAACAGGGCCGGTGTCCCAAGAGTCATGCATTGATTGACATTCACAAATCTGACCTTTTTGGCGAGGCGTGACCAGGGATTATATTCTGAGGCGTCCTACGCTCATTTTGAGACAACACCTTTAGAATTGGCATTACGTTACTGTCAAGATGGATTCACACTGTGCCTTGAGTTAGATTGCGTGTACACCCAGCCCCCAACCCTAATGGTGTCTTGTCTTGGATTGCCGAAACCCCTCCCCCAAGCCATCCATCAATTCCCAGTCCCTGCTGTGACTGGTTGAGTCCCAATTAACACCCTATCCCTTGTATAGTGCACTACTTTTGAACAGGGCCCATAGGTAATAGGGTACCATTTGGGAAGCGAAGTGTGTTAACTTTTTACCACTGATCGCTGTTCCAACAGTGTTCTTTAATACATACTGTATCC
>NC_140018.1:906970-962019 GCF_964263955.1 Coregonus lavaretus | reverse complement strand
CGAACATGCAGACCAGGTGAGAAAGACACGTCTTATTCTCTTTTTATAGTGCACTACTTTTGACCAGAGCCCAATGAGGAAAAGGCACCCTAAGTTACACACTTTTTTTTTTTTACCAGTACCCTGTAAAGAGAATAGGGTGTTATTTGGGATACATCCAGTGGCTCTGTCCCTAATAGCACCCTATTCCCTATGTATTGGTTCCTGTAAAAAGTAGTGCACTATAGCACCCTATTCCCTATGTATTGGTTCCTGTCAAAAGTAGTGCAGTATAGCACCCTATTCCCTATGTATTGGTTCCTGTAAAAAGTAGTGCACTATAGCACCCTATTCCCTATGTATTGGTTCCTGTCAAAAGTAGTGCACTATAGCACCCTATTCCCTATGTATTGGTTACTGTCAAAAGTAGTGCACTATAGCACCCTATTCCCTATGTATTGGTTCCAGTCAAAAGTAGTGCAGTACAGCACCCTATTCCCTATGTATTGGTTCCTGTCAAAAGTAGTGCAGTACAGTACCTAGTGAGTAAGCTGCCACGTCAGCCTCTGAATGCATTCATTTGAAAGCCCCTGTGTGTTTGGTTTTCCCGTTCCCTCCTATAACCCCCTGGCGCCCTGCGGAGTGTATGTTCAATTAGTTGTCTCCTGCATTCTGTGCAGGTTGGTGTTTTTTTTCGTCATGAATCTTGTTCTGGGGGCAGCTCTGCCGATTGGTCACTAGCTGGCACAGCCACAAAGTCATACAATCCCATTTTTAAACCTAACCTTAAATTAAGACTTAAAAAAGTAAATTTGTGTTTTCATTATTTATTTATTTTTTACAATATAGCCAATTTTGACTTTGCAGCTGGCCCATCTAGCGGAAATCGCTCAGTGCTTTCTCCAGGACAACATTTTACATTGACATTTTAGTCATTTAGCAGACGCTCTTATCCAGAGCGACTTACAGGAGCAATTAGGGTTAAGTGCCTTGCTTAAGGGCACATCGACAGATTTTTCACCTAGTCGGCTCAGATTTTTTTTTGTCCATTAAAAGAACATAAAATTGATCAGAAATACAGTGTAGACATTGTTAATGTTGGAAATGGCTATTGTAGCTGGAAACTGAATGTTTAATGGAATATCTACATAGGCGTACAGAGGCCCATTATCAGCAACCATCAGTCCTGTGTTCCAATGGCACGCTGTGTTTGCTAATCCAAGTTTATCATTTTAAAAGGCTAATTGATCATTAGAAAACCCTTTTGCAATTATATGTTAGCACAGCTGAAAACTGTGTGCTGATTAAAGAAGCAATAAAACTGGCCTTCTTGAGACTAGTTGAGTATCTGGAGCATCAGCAATTGTGGGTTCGATTACAGGCTCAAAATGGCCAGAAACAAATAACTTTCTCCTGAAACTCGTCAGTCTATTCTTGTTCTGAGAAATGAAGGCTATTCCATGCGAGAAATTGCCAAGAAACTGAATATCTCGTACAACGCTGTGTACTACTCCCTTCACAGAACAGCGCAAACTGGCTCTAACCCGAATAGAAAGAGGAGTGGGAGGAAAAGCCATATCTCAGACTGGCCAATAATAATATAATAATAATAATAAGCCATTTAGCAGACGCTTTTTTAAATCCAAAGCGATTTACAGTCACACATGCATACATTTTTACGTATGGGTGGTCCCGGGGATCGAACCCACTACCCTGGTGTTACAAGCGCCATGCTCTACCAATTGAGCTACAGAGGATAAAAAGAAAAGATTAAGATGGCCAGTCTTTCTTTGCAACTCTGCCTAGAAGGTCAGCATCCCGGAGTTGCCTCTTCACTGTTGACGTTGAGACTTGTGTTTTGCGGGTACTATTTAATGAAGCTGCATATAGGGAGAAGGTCAGAGACCTGGCAGTGTGGTGCCAAGACAACAACCTCTCCCTCAATGAGAGCAAGACAAAGGAGCTGATCGTGGACTACAGGAAAAGGAGGGCCGAACAGGCCCCCATTAACATCAACGGGTCGAGAGTTTCAAGTTCCTTGGTGTCCACATCACCAACAAACTATCATGGTCCAAACACACCAAGACAGTCGTGAAGAGGGCACGACAACACATTTTCCCCCTCAGGAGAATGAAAAGATTCTGTATGGGTCCCCAGATCCTCAAAACGTTATACAGCTGCACCATCGAGAGCATCCTGACCGGTTGCATCACCGCCTGGTATGGCAACTGCTCGGCCTCCGACCGTAAGGCGCTACAGAGGGTAGTGCGTATGGCCCAGTACATCGCTGGGGCCAAGCTTCCTGCCATCCAGGACCTACAGTGGGGAGAACAAGTATTTGATACACTGCCAATTTTGCAGGTTTTCCTACTTACAAAGCATGTAGAGGTCTGTAATTTTTATCATAGGTACACTTCAACTGTGAGAGACGGAATCTAAAACAAAAATCCAGAAAATCACATTTGTATGATTTTTAAGTCATTAATTTTACATTAACATTGTAATTACTCCACAATACTAACCTAAATGACAGAGTGAAAAGAAGGAAGCTTGTACAGAAAAAAATAATTCTCCATAACATGCATCCTGTTAGCAATAAGGCACTAAAGTAAAACTGCCAAAAATACAAAGCGTTATGTTTGGGGCAAATTCAAGACAACACATCACTGAATACCACTCTTCATATTTTCAAGCATGGTGGTGGCTGCATCATGTTACGGGTATGCTTGTCATCGGAAGGACTAGGGAGTTTTTTTTGGGATAAAAACGAAACTGAATAGAGCTAAGCAGAGGCAAAACCCTAGAGGAAAACTTTTTTTAATTTTTTTTATAGGGATGTCATACTGAGACTAGGGTCTCTTTTACAGATGAGCCCTGCATAAATACAGTGCATTCGGAAAGTATTCAGACCCCTTGACTTTTTCCACATTTTGTTACAGCCTTATTCTAAAATTGATTAAATGTGTTTTTTCCCCTCATCAATCTACACACAAAACCCCATAATGACAAAGCAAAAACTGGTTTTTGCAAATGTATTAAAAATAAAAAACTGAAATATCACATTTACATAGTACTCAGTACTTTGTTGAAGCACCTTTGGCAACGGTTTCTGCCTTGAGTCTTCTTGGGTATGACGCTACAAGCTTGGCACACCTGTATTTGGGGAGTTTATCCAATTCTTCTCTGCAGATCCTCTCAAGCTCTGTCAGGTTGGATGGGGAGCGTCACTGCACAGCTATTTTCAGGTCTCTCCAGAGATGTTCGATCGGGTTCAAGTCCGGGCTCTGGCTGGGCCACTCAAGGACATTCAGAGACTCGTCCCGAAGCCACTCCTGCGTTGTCTTGGTTGTGTGCTTAGGGTCGTTGTCCTGTTGGAAGGTGAACCTTTGCCCCAGTCTGAGGTCCTGAGCGCTCTGGAGCACGTTTTCATCAAGGATCTCTCTGTCCTTTGCTCCGTTCATCTTTCCCTCAAACCTGACTAGTCTCCCAGTCCCTGCCGCAGAAAAACATCCCCACAGCATGATGCTGCCACCACCATGCTTCACCGTAGGGATGGTGCCAGGTTTCCTCCAGACGCGATGCTTGGCATTCAGGCCAAAGAGTTCAATCTTGGTTTCATCAGAACAGAGAATCTTGTTTCTCATGGTCTGAGAGCCCTTTAGGTGCCTTTTGGCAAACTCCAAACGGGCTGTCATGTGCCTTTTACTGAGGAGTGGCTTCTGTCTGGCCACTCTACCATAAAGGCCTGATTGGTGGAGTGCTGCAGAGATGGTTGTCCTTCTGGAATGTTCTCCCATCTCCACAGAGGAACTCTGGAGCTCTGTCAGAGTGACCATCGGGTTCTTGGTCACCTCCCTGACCAAGGCCCTTCTCCCCCGACTGCTCAGTTTGGCCTGGCAGCCAGCTTTAGGAAGAGTCTTGGTGGTTCCAAACTTCTTCCATTTAAGAATGATGGAGGCCACTATGTTCTTGGGGACCTTCAATGCTGCAGAAATGTTTTGGTACCCTTCCCCAGATCTGTGCCTCGACACACAATCCTGTCTCGGAGCTCTACGGACAATTCCTTTGACCTCATGACTTGGTTTTTGCTGTGACATGCACTGTCAACTGTGGGAACGTATATAGACAGGTGTGTGCCTTTCCAAATCATGTCCAATCAATTTAATTTGCCACAGGTGGACTCCAATCAAGTTGTTGAAACATCTCAAGGATGATCAATGGAAACAAGATGCACCTGAGCTAAATTTTGAGTCTCATAGCAAAGGGTCTGAATACTTATGTAAATAAGGTATTTCTGTTTTTTATTTGCTAAAGTTTCTAAAAACCTATTTTCACTTTGTCATTATGGGGTATTGTGTGTAGATTGATGAGGATGTTTATTTAATTGTATCCATTTTAGAATAAAGATGTAACATAACACAATGTGTAAAATGTCAAAGGGTCTGAATACTTTCCGAAGGCACTGTACATCAAACATATTCAACATTACAAAACATATTAAGAAAAACAGACACATTTATCAACATACAGGTCTCCCGAGTGGCGCAGTGGTCTAAGGCGCTGCATCGCAGTGCTAGCTGTGCCACTAGATATTCTGGTTCGAATCCAGGCTCTGCTGTAGCCGGCCGCAACCGGGAGACCAATGGGGCGGCGCACAATTGGCCCAGCGTCGTCCAGGGTAGGGGAGGGAATGGCCGGCAGGGAGGTAGCTCAGTTGGTAGAGCATGGTGTTTGCAACGCCAGGGTTGTGGGTTCGTTTCCCACGGGGGGCCAGTATGAAAATAAAAAAGAATAATGTATGCTCTGGATAAGAGCGTCTGCTAAATGACGTAAATGTAAAAAATGTAAATGTCTCCGATCATTACTCTGAATTGACCAAGGGGGACCAAAACATCTAATTTCAGAGAGCTCTGTGAGTTGTTCCACTGTATGGAAAAATAAAAAATAAAAGCAGCTTTACCCAACTCTGTGGAGACCGAAGGGGCCTCCAGTGTTATCCAAGCCAGAGACCAGGTTAGGTAATTTGTAAATCTAAATTGAATTAATGATGATAGATACATAGGAAGTTACTGCATGAGTGCTTTTAAGATAAACACAAGAGAATGCTGCTCTCTCCTTACATACAAAGAGGCCCAACCCACTTTTTGATACAAAACAAAATGGTGAGTTCTAGAACCATCACCAGTAATATCCCCATAATCTAAAATAGACATAGAAGTGGACAATTTACTTCCTATTAACAAAAGTAATATATGCTTTGTTTCTGTAAAAGGAACCAACCTTGAACTTCAACTTCTTCACCAGCTCTGTGACATGTTTTTTAAATGACAGTTTGTCATCAAGCCAGACACCAAGATATTTGTGGGAAGGAACTTACTTAATATGTGTTCCATTCAAACTAGTCATTACAAATTCATTTAAATCTGGGTTATGGGACCTAAAAAAAAAAGCATGCATTTTGTTATGTTTGCATTTAGCACTAACTGTATATCCAATAGTGACCTCAACAGTGCTTGAAAATCAGACTTCAAATGTGAAAAGGCTTGGCCAACTGATGGAGCAATGGAATACAACACTATCATCTGCATACAAATGAATATATATTTTACAGCCTTACCTATATTATTTATATAGATTGTAAACAGTAGTAGGCCGAGGATCGAACCTTGGGGCACCCCTTTATGTAACTCAAGAAACTCAAGATTTGACCCCATCTACCTTGATGGCCTGAGTTCTGTCATTGAGATAATTATGAAACTATCGGCGAGCATCAGTACCCAACCCTATCGAGGACAGCTTATTCAACAGAATAACATGGTCTACAGTACCAAAAGCTTTTGACAGGTCTACAAACAATTCTTTCTATCATCTAAGGCATTTGCAATTTAATTTACAACAAGCATGGTAGCCGTAGTGGTGCTATGTTTAGGTCTGAATCCGGATTGATTAACATTTAAGAATAACATTTTCAGATAGACAATAACGCAGCTGTTTGTTGAACAATGATTCTATTATTTTCGCAAGAGAAGGGAGCCTGGAAATGGGTGGATAATTATCGAGATCACTACTATCCCCGCCCATATTGAGTGGTAGCGCAAAAGCTGCTTTCCACACTTTTGGAATATTTCCTGATACTAAAGTTAAATGTGTCTCACTGAGCCAGCAATGAGGGGCGCTGCATACTTAAGCAAAGATGGGTCCAAATTGTCAGCCCCTAATGACATCTTGGTGTCAATAGCTAATAAGGCAGCAATAACTTTTTAGTTTCTGTGAGTAGTCAAAAAGAAAAAACCCAAGTCACGTGAGGTTGACTGATCGTTCATCAACTGGAGGCTGTATGTGGGAAGAACAGTCAACTGGAGGCTGTATGTGGGAAGAAGAACAGTCAACTGGAGGCTGTATGTGGGAAGAAGAACAGTCAACTGGAGGCTATATGTGGGAAGAACAGTCAACTGGAGGCTGTATGTGGGAAGAACAGTCAACTGGAGGCTGTATGTGGGAAGAACAGTCAACTGGAGGCTGTATGTGGGAAGAAGAACAGTCAACTGGAGGCTGTATGTGGGAAAAAGAACAGTCAACTGGAGGCTGTATGTGGGAAGAAGAACAGTCAACTGGAGGCTGTATGTGGGAAGAACAGTCAACTGGAGGCTGTATGTGGGAAGAACAGTCAACTGGAGGCTGTATGTGGGAAGAACAGTCAACTGGAGGCTGTATGTGGGAAGAACAGTCAACTGGAGGCTGTATGTGGGAAGAAGAACAGTCAACTGGAGGCTGTATGTGGGAAGAAGAACAGTCAACTGGAGGCTGTATGTGGGAAGAAGAACAGTCAACTGGAGGCTGTATGTGGGAAGAAGAACAGTCAACTGGAGGCTGTATGTGGGAAGAAGAACAGTCAACTGGAGGCTGTATGTGGGAAGAAGAACAGTCAACTGGAGGCTGTATGTGGGAAGAAGAACAGTCAACTGGAGGCTGTATGTGGGAAGAAGAACAGTCAACTGGAGGCTGTATGTGGGAAGAAGAACAGTCAACTGGAGGCTGTATGTGGGAAGAAGAACAGTCAACTGGAGGCTGTATGTGGGAAGAAGAACAGTCAACTGGAGGCTGTATGTGGGAAGAAGAACAGTCAACTGGAGGCTGTATGTGGGAAGAAGAACAGTCAACTGGAGGCTGTATGTGGGAAGAAGAACCGTCAACTGGAGGCTGTATGTTGGAAGAAGAACAGTCAACTGGAGGCTGTATGTGGGAAGAAGAACAGTCAACTGGAGGCTGTATGTGGGAAGAAGAACAGTCAACTGGAGGCTGTATGTGGGAAGAAGAACAGTCAACTGGAGGCTGTATGTGGGAAGAAGAACAGTCAACTGGAGGCTGTATGTGGGAAGAACAGTCAACTGGAGGCTGTATGTGGGAAGAAGAACAGTCAACTGGAGGCTGTATGTGGGAAAAAGAACAGTCAACTGGAGGCTGTATGTGGGAAGAAGAACAGTCAACTGACTGACCAAGACCAGTGTGACCACTATTTCTTACAAATAGGAAACCAGCTGAGATAAAATGCTGATTTTAAATGCATCACAAATCTTAACTTGTTCAGTAATGATGCAGGAGTCTAAAGCTACTTGCTTAGGCGGGGAAGTAGAGAAATTACCCCGTTTCAGTGACTTAACGGTTTTCCAGAATTTAGAGGGATCGGTAACAGTCTGCCATAGCGCTAAGGAAGTAGTTTGATTTGGCCTGTTTAACCGAGGCAGTGAACCCATTTCTCAATTGCCTAAAAAGCTGTCAATCAGCTAACGAGCCAGTTTCTCTAGCCTTGGCCCAGGCTTGATTTCTTATCAAGAGGAGGTCTGAGAGTACAACAGAGTACCATGGATTCGTTCGGTATTTGACTCTGAGTCGCTTGAAAGTTTATCAGCCAGAGAGCTAAAAATGGATGAGAAAAATTCAAGCGCCACAACAGGGTCTGGTATACAGCTAGTAGACAACAGCTCTTAGTAATATAGATCATGAAGGAACGCCTGGGGGGTGAATAATATAGATCATGAAGGAACGCCTGGGGGTGAATAATATAGATCATAAAGGAATGCCTGGGGGTGAATAATATAGATCATGAAGGAACGCCTGGGGGTGAATAATATAGATCATGAAGGAACGCCTGGGGGTGAATAATATAGATCATGAAGGAACGCCTGGGGGTGAATAATATAGATAATGAAGGAACGCCTGGGGGTGAGTTTTCAATTTGGTTTCTCTAATGCAAGCAATAGGGCAGTGGTCGCTGATATCATTTGGTTTCTCTAATGCAAGCAATAGGGCAGTGGTCGCTGATATCATTTGGTTTCTCTAATGCAAGCAATAGGGCAGTGGTCGCTGATATCATTTGGTATCTCTAATGCAAGCAATAGGGTAGTGGTCGCTGATATCATTTGGTATCTCTAATGCAAGCAATAGGGCAGTGGTCGCTGATATCATTAGCAAAAACACCACTAGCCAAATACTTAAGGGGATGGTTAGTCAGGATAAGGTCAACCAATAAGGAGTTTCAGGATAAGGTCAACCAATAAGGAGTTTCAGGATAAGGTCAACCAATAAGGAGTTTCAGGATAAGGTCAACCAATAAGGAGTTTCAGGATAAGGTCAACCAATAAGGAGTTTGCTAGGGTTTTTTTACATTAATCTGAGTGGGTTTCATTATCAACTGAGTCAAGTTGCCTCAGATCAGTTTAAGAATATCTGACTTGAGTTCATGTGTAAGCCAGTCTATTGAGATCTCCTAGCACAACCAGTTCAGATACCAGAAAGGGTTTTAAATCATCAGAAATAATGGCTGGGGGAGGGGTAGACCGCAGCAATAAATATATGCATATTTTGGCTTATGGCCACTTTTATAACCAACAGCTCACACATTTTGGGGGACAGAGATGCTAAGGCAGCATGATACCATAAGAGATCTTACATAAATAGCCACTCCCCTTTTTTTCACATCTGAAAAAGTTTTTTGTCCGCAATGGCAACGTCCTTATCCCTAATCAAATAATTCAGCCAGGTCTCTGAGATAACCGGAACGTCTGGGCAAGCGTCATGCACCCAGACATCCAGAAAGTCCAGTTTAGACATTAGGCTTCGCACATTTTATATGCAACAGTCCAAGCCCTCTGCGAGATTGGAAAACAGCAGGAGTATCCATGGTGACACAAGACTCAATAGAACTGGATGAGCTAGCCACGATAGGCTTCCTGATTGGATTAGAAGTTGCAGAGCTAATAGTAGAATTCAGGTAAATGTGCACAAGATTACTATTGACAATACCCCTATGCTTATGAGCACATGTAGCAATACGATATCTTGATATAAAACTATTAATAGCATAGGTGGAGCTTACAACAGTGGGTTCCTTACGGAGCTAACAGCTATCAATGGGAATTAAATTAACAGGCACATAATTACTTTTTACAATACCCCTATGCTTATGAGCACATGTAGCAATAAGATATATTGATATAACACTATTAATAGCATAGGTGGAGCATACAACAGTGGATTCCTTACGGAGCTAACAGCTATCCATGGGAATTAAATTAACAGGCACATAATTACTATTTACAATACCCCTAACAATATCGGAAGCTGTGGTGGAATGATATCACTGCGATATAATGGGAGTAAATACCTTTGAGGAGTTTGATTTGATCAGTCAATGCCTCAGCGCAGCCTTGTAGTGTTTGGACAGGATCCAGGCACCCAAATGATTAGAGTGGATCCCATCTTCCTTATAGAGCATCCTCTGCTTCCAAAAGGTGTAAACGTTTTCTACAAAAGTTACACCCAAGGAGCTGCAGGAGTAACGTAGCCAGTTGTGAAGTGCTAGTAGCCTGCTAAAACTTTCACTACCTCGACCCTAGCGAGGGCACAGGTCCAGAAATGATAGGACGTTTTTTTTTGTGTCCAGCAGAGACCCAATCAATTCTTCAAAGTCCTGTTGCAGCCATTCCAAGCTACCATTCCTAATGTCTTTAAATCCCACATGGACTACAACAGCATCAATCTCCGTGTGCTGATGTAGAATGGTGGCTAACAGCCTAGTAATATCCTGTACTCGAGCCCCGGCGTAGCACAGAGTTTTTGCTCCAGAAACCGAGATGCTTCTTACCATTGCGCCACCTAAGACAACAGCTGGCAAGATGGAAGAGAAATCTGCCCGTTCCCATGCCTCGCATGATTCAGGAGACCCGTCGAGGACTTGCGAGAGAGGCGGAATCTCGCAAGCCCGCAACTTTTGGCACCCGGTTCGAGCCTCCCATAACCAATGAAGCCTCATTCACTGTAGAAGCCACCGGAGAGGGAGTCAGAACAGGCTGAATCTCTGGATCCAGGGCGGTGAAGCTGTTTTGACGTCTGTATCCGGTCCAGGCTTCCCAAAGGCCGCTGCTTTCGACTTCCACGGCAAGTGACGTGCCTCCCATGGCTGTTTGGCAGGGTCAAGAATAGGAGCATCCACTAAGTCATCCAGAAGCATCCTCAACTAACTCAATTTCCCAGGGAAGGGGGGAGACCCCTTCGGGGAGGGATCCCTGCAGAGCACCGGCCAGTCAGCTATGGAGAGACGACACGGCGGCGACATTCCCGTCAGGTCAGAGAAGGCGTCCAGCTACGGGAGTAAAAGAGAAAGAGATAGTAGGTGGACGTGGATTCTTCCGGAAGGATCTCTGCACTTCCTCTGCAAACAAACCGTGGTTAGATTGAAAGTCCAGACATTATCCTGGAATAGAGTAAAATAAACAGCATTGAAAACCGTTCATTAGTGAAACTACAGGCTTGCTAGGCTAACTCGGTTTCTTCTTGACAGGAATTTACTAGATGTTTGCTATAAGCTACAGTGGGTTCGCAAACGCAGCCCCTCCCGAAACAAGCACAGCCTGTGAAATGGCAAACATTCAAGCAACACACACCGGAGTCGCACACCAGTACGGCAAACGGAGAGAAAGCGGAGGATCCTGTATCCTGACTGCACATAGGCTAAATGAGCGGGAGATGACCAACTCGCAAGTTGGTGCTGTAGAAGTAAAGCAGTAAATTGCGGGGTAGTTTTGATGCCAAAACATCAGTCAACAAGTTAAGGAGAGACCGGTAGCTGGACCATTCGCTTAACTACGAGCAGGTTCAGTCTGCTTTCCAACAGACACTGGGAGACACATTCACCTTTCAGCAGGACAATTACCTAAAACACAAGGCCAAATATACACTGGAGTTGCTTACCAAGACGACATTGAATGTTCCTGAGTGGCCTAGTTACAGTTTTGACTTAAATTGGCTTGAAAATCTATGGCAAGACTTGAAAATGGCTGTCTAGCAATGATCAACAGCCAACTTGACAGAGCTTGAAGATTTAAAAAAAAAATTAATAATGTGCAAATATTGTGCAATCCAGGTGTGCAAAGCTCTTAGAAACTTACCCAGAAAGACTCACAGGTGTAATTGCAAAGGTGATTTTAACATGTATTGACTCAGTGGGTTGAATACTTATCTAATCAAGATATATTCGTTATTTCTTTCCATTATAATAAAACATTTTGTACAAAGAATCTTACATTACATAGTATTTTGTGTAGATCGTTGACAAAAAAGGACAATGAAATCAATTTTAATCCCACTTTGTAGCACTATTTTTTAAATTTTTTATTTCAAGGGGTCGGAATACTTTCTGAAAGCTCTGTATATGTCAATAGGCTTTGGTATGGGTTCCTCTCTGACTTCTCTCAAGGCTTTGGATTTGAGTGATTTCACTAATGAAAGGGTTACATCCGCTGGAGAAATGGAGCAAGTTGTTTCGAAGCTCATGAGCTAGATTCAGAGATACATTCAGCTCGATGATAGTTGTTAGTACAGAAAACGTATGATATATATATTTTTAGTGAGTTTTATCAAGTGAAACGTGAAAACACATACAGTACTTTGGGGCCTAAGCAACTCTGGAAACTAATGCTACTTGTCTAACCTTTCTGTCTGTCCATCTGGCAGGACCAGAACATTACAGCCGAAGAGGGCGGGATCGAACAAGGTGGCATCGGGGCGGCGTCGTCGGGAGTGACGGGTGACGAACCTGCCGCTGCGGTGGCGGCGGAATGCTGCGGGGGCGGAGCCAACAGCTGTTCCTCAGGTGTCCTATCCCTCTCGTCTTCCAGCCAGGACCAGCTATTGGACGATCACCACTTGGAAGAGTGTCCTTTGTGCCTCCTCAGCCAACCACGATGCCGGTTCCCCCGCCTCTCTTCCTGTTCCCACCGGGCCTGCTACGACTGCCTGAGACAGTACCTGAAGATCGAAATCTCAGAGAGCAGGGTGGGCATTGCCTGTCCGCAATGCCCCGAGGCGTTGGCGCCGCAAGATGTGCGGGCCATCCTGGATGACCAGGCGCTGCTGGAGAGATTCGAAGAGTACCAGCTGAGACGGTTTCTGGCGGCCGACCCGGACACACGCTGGTGTCCTGCACCCGACTGCAGGTAGAGCCACTGAGTCACTCAGTTCATTCTACTGATTTCAGAATCGTTTATAGTCAGAAGCTTCATATTCGGGGAGTCAATAGTACCAGCTCAGGAGGTACCCTGCGCCTGACCGCCTGACTGCAGGTCGAGCCATTGTAACAAGTACACCATCTGATAATTATGTTCATAGATTCAGGGTAAAATGTTTTGAGTCAGTCAGTCAGAACTATCCAGGGAGAGAGTTAACTGCAGGAGTCACGTAACAGGAGTAAAGGGAGACTCAGCGAAGTGACTTTGGACGAGCAAAGATGCAAGACTTCTCACGCAGAGTATCTGCTCATGTGCTTCAGTTCCCTTCACGCAGCTACAACGCGGTAGATACGGGACCAAAACAGCGGAGAAGTTTTAGCCTTGTGCTTCAACGCTCTTTAGTTGTTGCGGACATTGGCAACTACATTTTGCTTAGGGTCCCCCCGCAAAAAAAAGGCTAGGGCCCGGCTCTGACTGCATGTGTGTGAGCATGCTGACCCACGAGCCACTGCGGCCCCTCCCCATCAGTTGGCCGTTCTATATCAGACGATGTTGACACAATGGGCCTCCAGTATTTATTTATCAGGTATTACTGGGGCCAAGAGGGGAAAGTCCAGAATTGCATAAGCCCGAAAGTCTTTAAAAGTATCCAGCATTGCATAAGCCTTGAATTCACAGATGTGACTCATGTTCCTAATATACGCACGTTCCACAAGGTCTTAGGGACAGAAGGTTAATACTAGAGCCTATTCAGTTTTTCAATGTGTGTTTTGTTTTGTGTATGAGACTGAGTGTGTGTCTGTCTGTGTCTGTGTGTTTCACTGTGTGTGACAAAATGAGTTTTTAGTGACATTTGAGTTCGATTTCTACAGAAGTGTGTGTGTGTGTGTGTGTGTCTGTGTCTGTGTCTGTGCCTGTGTGTGTCTGCCTGTCTGTTTTATTGTCTATTTGGTATCCATTCTATTCTCTCTGTGTCCTCCCAGCAAGGCAGTGGTAGCATTCTGTCTTAGTTACCTGTTCTGTTCTGTTCTGTTCTGTTCTGTTCTATTCTATTCTGTTCTCCTCTCTGTCTCCCCAGCTTTGCAGTGATAGCGTATGGCTGTGCTGAGTGTCCTAAGCTAAGCTGCGGGCGTGAGGGCTGTGACACAGAGTTCTGCTACCACTGTCGCCAGCTGTGGCACCCCGACCAGACGTGTGACCAGGCTCGACGCCAGCGGGCACGCCACACCTCCGGGGGAAATGATGCCTCCACACTATATGTCTTCAACGAGGAGCCTGGAGGCGGTAGGGAGATAGCCACACTGTATATTTACGTACTAAGTCCCATACATACACTACATGACCAAAAGTATTGTGGACACCTGCTCGTCGAACATCTCATTCCATGGGCATTAATATGGAGTTGGGCCCCACTTTGCTGCTATAACAGCCTCCACTCTTCTGGGAAGGCTTTCCACTAGACGTTGGAACATTGCTGCGGGTATTTGCTTCCGTTCAGCCACAAGAGCATTAGTGAGGTCGGGGACTGATGTTGGGCGATTAGGCCTGGCTCGCAGTCGGCGTTCCAATTAATCCCAAAGGTGTTCGATGGGGTTGAGGTCAGGGATCTATGCAGGCCAGCCAAGTTCTTCCACACCGATCTCGACAAACCATTTCTGTATGGACCTCACTTTGTGCACGGGGGCATTGTCATGCTGAAACAGGAAAGGGCCTTCCCCAAACTGTTGCCACAAAGTTGGAAGCACAGAATCGTCTACAATGTCGTATGCTGTAGCGTTAAGATTTCCCTTCAATGGAACTAAGGGGCCTAGCCTCCTCCACCAAACTTTACAGTTGGCACTATGCATTGGGGCAGGTAGTGTTTTCCTGGCATCCACCAAACCCAGATTCGTCCGCCAGACTGCCAGATGGTGAAGTGTGATTCATCACTCCAGAGTCCACTGCTCCAGAGTCCAATGGCGGCGAGCTTTACACCACTCCAGCCGACGCTTGGCATTGCACATGGTGATCTTAGGCTTGTGTGTGGCTGCTCGGCCATGGAAACCCATTTCATGAAGCTCCCGACGAACAGTTATTGTGCTGACGTTGCTTCCAGAGGCAATTTGGAACTCGGTAGTGAGTGTTGCAACCGAGGACAGGCGATGATTTTTACGCGCTACGCGCTTCAGCACTCGGCGGTCCCGTTCTGTGAGCTTGTGTGGCCTACCACTTCGCGGCTGAGCCGTTGTTGCTCCTAGACGTTTCCACTTCACAATAACAGTACTTACAGTTGACCGGGGCAACTCTAGCAGGGCAGCAATTTGACGAACTGACTTGTTGGAAAGGTGGCATCCTATGACTGTGCCACGTTGAAAGTCACTGACCTCTTTAGTACAGGCCATTCTACTGCCAATGTTTGTCTATGGAGATTGCATGGCTGTGTGCTCGATTTTATACACCTGTCAGCAACGGGTGTGGCTGAAATAGCCGAATCCACTCATTTGAAGGGGTGTCCACATACTTTTGTAAATATAGTGTAGTCCATGCAGTATACATACTAGTCATGATACAGTACATTGTACAGAGGAGGTAGTCTGACACAGAGACACTGTGGACACTGTTCAGACTGTTAATACAGTTCAGGCTGTTAATACAGTTCAGGCTGTTAATACAGTTCAGGCCGTTAATACAGTTCAGGCTGTTAATGCTGTTCAGGCTGTTAATACAGTTCAGGCTGTTAATACTGTTCAGGCTGTTAATACTGTTCAGACTGTTCAGGCTGTTAATACTGTTCAGGCTGTTAATACTGTTCAGACTGTTCAGGCTGTTAATACTGTTCAGGCTGTTAATACAGTTCAGGCTGTTAATATAGTTCAGGCTGTTAATACTGTTCAGGCTGTTAATACTGTTCAGGCTGTTCAGGCTGTTAATACTGTTCAGGCTGTTAATACTGTTCAGGCTGTTAATACTGTTCAGGCTGTTCAGGCTGTTAATACTGTTCAGGCTGTTAATGCTGTTCAGGCTGTTAATACAGTTCAGGCTGTTAATGCTGTTCAGGCTGTTAATACTGTTCAGGCTGTTAATACTGTTCAGGCTGTTAATACTGTTCAGGCTGTTAATACTGTTCAGACTGTTAATACTGTTCAGACTGTTAATACAGTTCAGGCCGTTAATACAGTTCAGGCTGTTAATGCTGTTCAGGCTGTTAATACAGTTCAGGCTGTTAATACTGTTCAGGCTGTTAATACTGTTCAGACTGTTCAGGCTGTTAATACTGTTCAGGCTGTTAATACAGTTCAGGCTGTTAATACAGTTCAGGCTGTTAATACAGTTCAGGCTGTTAATACAGTTCAGGCTGTTAATACTGTTCAGACTGTTCAGGCTGTTAATACTGTTCCGGCTGTTAATACAGTTCAGGCTGTTAATACAGTTCAGGCTGTTAATACAGTTCAGGCTGTTAATACTGTTCAGGCTGTTAATACTGTTCAGGCTGTTCAGGCTGTTAATACTGTTCAGGCTGTTAATACTGTTCAGGCTGTTAATACTGTTCAGACTGTTAATACAGTTCAGGCCGTTAATACAGTTCAGGCTGTTAATACAGTTCAGGCTGTTAATGCTGTTCAGGCTGTTAATACAGTTCAGGCTGTTAATACTGTTCAGGCTGTTAATACTGTTCAGACTGTTCAGGCTGTTAATACTGTTCAGGCTGTTAATACAGTTCAGGCTGTTAATACAGTTCAGGCTGTTAATACTGTTCAGGCTGTTAATACTGTTCAGGCTGTTAATACTGTTCAGGCTGTTCAGGCTGTTAATACTGTTCAGGCTGTTAATACTGTTCAGGCTGTTCAGGCTGTTAATACTGTTCAGGCTGTTAATGCTGTTCAGGCTGTTAATACAGTTCAGGCTGTTAATGCTGTTCAGGCTGTTAATACTGTTCAGGCTGTTAATACTGTTCAGGCTGTTAATACTGTTCAGGCTGTTAATGCTGTTCAGGCTGTTAATACTGTTCAGGCTGTTAATACAGTTCAGGCTGTTAATGCTGTTCAGGCTGTTAATACTGTTCAGGCTGTTAATGCTGTTCAGGCTGTTAATACTGTTCAGGCTGTTAATGCTGTTCAGGCTGTTAATACTGTTCAGGCTGTTAATGCTGTTAATACTGTTCAGGCTGTTAATACTGTTCAGGCTGTTAATGCTGTTCAGGCTGTTCAGGCTGTTAATACTGTTCAGGCTGTTCAGGCTGTTAATACTGTTCAGGCTGTTAATACTGTTCAGGCTGTTAATACTGTTCAGGCTGTTAATACTGTTCAGGCTGTTAATACTGTTCAGGCTGTTAATGCTGTTCAGGCTGTTAATACTGTTCAGGCTGTTAATACTGTTCAGGCTGTTAATACTGTTCAGGCTGTTCAGGCTGTTAATACTGTTCAGGCTGTTAATGCTGTTCAGGCTGTTAATGCTGTTCAGGCTGTTAATACTGTTCAGGCTGTTAATACTGTTCAGGCTGTTAATACTGTTCAGGCTGTTAATGCTGTTCAGGCTGTTAATACAGTTCAGGCTGTTAATGCTGTTCAGGCTGTTAATACTGTTCAGGCTGTTAATACTGTTCAGGCTGTTAATACTGTTCAGGCTGTTAATGCTGTTCAGGCTGTTAATACAGTTCAGGCTGTTAATGCTGTTCAGGCTGTTAATACTGTTCAGGCTGTTAATGCTGTTCAGGCTGTTAATACTGTTCAGGCTGTTAATGCTGTTCAGGCTGTTAATACTGTTCAGGCTGTTAATGCTGTTAATACTGTTCAGGCTGTTAATACTGTTCAGGCTGTTCAGGCTGTTAATACTGTTCAGGCTGTTCAGGCTGTTAATACTGTTCAGGCTGTTAATACTGTTCAGGCTGTTAATACTGTTCAGGCTGTTAATACAGTTCAGGCTGTTAATACTGTCCAGGCTGTTAATGCTGTTCAGGCTGTTAATACTGTTCAGGCTGTTAATACTGTTCAGGCTGTTAATACTGTTCAGGCTGTTAATACTGTTCAGGCTGTTAATACTGTTCAGGCTGTTAATACTGTTCAGGCTGTTCAGGCTGTTAATACTGTTCAGGCTGTTAATACTGTTCAGGCTGTTAATACTGTTCAGGCTGTTCAGGCTGTTAATACTGTTCAGGCTGTTAATGCTGTTCAGGCTGTTAATACAGTTCAGGCTGTTAATGCTGTTCAGGCTGTTAATACTGTTCAGGCTGTTAATACTGTTCAGGCTGTTAATACTGTTCAGGCTGTTAATACTGTTCAGACTGTTAATACTGTTCAGACTGTTAATACAGTTCAGGCCGTTAATACAGTTCAGGCTGTTAATGCTGTTCAGGCTGTTAATACAGTTCAGGCTGTTAATACTGTTCAGGCTGTTAATACTGTTCAGACTGTTCAGGCTGTTAATACTGTTCAGGCTGTTAATACAGTTCAGGCTGTTAATACAGTTCAGGCTGTTAATACAGTTCAGGCTGTTAATACTGTTCAGGCTGTTAATACTGTTCAGGCTGTTCAGGCTGTTAATACTGTTCAGGCTGTTAATGCTGTTCAGGCTGTTAATGCTGTTCAGGCTGTTAATACTGTTCAGGCTGTTAATACTGTTCAGGCTGTTAATACTGTTCAGGCTGTTAATACTGTTCAGGCTGTTAATACTGTTCAGGCTGTTAATACTGTTCAGGCTGTTAATATTGTTCAGACTGTTCAGACATACCGTATGTAGTCAGTCATAGTACTTTACATCCACACGGTAGTCAGACAGTGATCATGTATGTAGCTAGTCATAGTACATCCATAGTCTTCTTCTTCTTCTTTACATACTGCCATAGGAGTCACGTCCTTCCATGTCTCTGTCTCCTTCCAGAGTCAGAGGAGATCAAGGCGTGTCCTCGTTGTGGGGCCTACATCATGAAGACCAACGATGGCAGCTGTAACCGGATGAACTGTACCGTGTGTGCCTGTCAGTTCTGCTGGCTGTGTATGCAAGAGATCACCGACGTGCACTACCTCAGGTAGCTATAGCCACTGTTACTAACGGTTACCACTACCTCAGGTAGCTATAGCCACTGTTACTAACGGTTACCACTAGGGCTGTGGCGGTCATGGTTATTGTCATGCAAAAGACTGCTGGTCTCACGGTAATTTAACGTTAATTAACATAAACACGTTTAGTATCTCCAGGCCTCCAGGCATCCAGGCATCCAGGCATCCAGGCATCCAAGCTGCAATACAAGCTGCTTATGAGCGCCTTTGCAACTTCTACATTTAAAGAAGTCTAATATATCTATTTAATATACACCATCACAATACATCCATTATTTATTTAGTCAAGTCTAAAGAAAGATTATTTATTTATTTCACCTTTATTTAACCAGGTAAGCCAGTTGAGAACAAGTTCTCATTTACAACTGCGACCTGGCCAAGATAAAGCAAAGCAGTGCGATAAAAACAACAACACAGTGTTACATATGGGGTAAACAAAACAAAGTCAAAAATACAACAGAAAATATATATACAGTGTGTGCAAATGTAGCAAGTTATGGAGGTAAGGCAATAAATAGACCATAGTGCAAAATAATTACAATTAGTATTAACACTGGAATGATAAATGTGCAGAAGATTATGTACAAATATAGATACTGGGGTGCAAATGAGCAAAATAAATTACAATGTAAATAACAATATGGGGATGAGGTAGTTGGGTGGGCTAATTTCAGATGGGCTGTGTACAGGTGCAGTGATCGGTAAGCTGCTCTGACAACTGATGCTTAAAGTTAGTGAGGGAGATAAGTGTCTCCAGCTTCAGAGATTTTTGCAGTTCGTTCCAGTCATTTGCAGCAGAGAACTGGAAGGAATGGCGACCAAAGGAGGTGTTGGCTTTGGGGATGACCAGTGAGATATACCTGCTGGAGCGCATACTATGGGTGGGTGTTGCTATGGTGACCAAAGAGCTAAGATAAGGCAGGGATTTGCCTAGAAGGGATTTATAAATGACCTGGAGCCAGTGGGTTTGGCGACGAATATGTAGTGAGGGCCAGCCAACGAGAGCGTACAGGTCACAATGGTGGGTAGTATATGGGGCTTTGGTGACAAAACGGATGGCATTGTGATAGACTACATCCAATTAGCTGAGTAGAGTGTTGGAAGCTATTTTGTAAATGACATCGCCGAAGTCAAGGATCGGTAGGATAGTCAGTTTTACGAGGGCATGTTTGGCAGCATGAGTGAAGGAGGCTTTGTTGCGAAATAGGAAGCCAATTCTAGATTTAACTTTGGATTGGAGATGCTTAATGTGAGTCTGGAAGGAGAGTTTACAGTCTAACCAGACACCTAGGTATTTGTAGTTGTCCACATATTCAAAGTCAGAGCCGCCGAGAGTAGTGATTCTAGTCGGGCAGGCGGGTGCAAGCAGCGTTCGATTAAAGAGCATGCATTTAGTTTTACAAGCGTTTAAGAGCAGTTGGAGGCTACTGAAGGAGTGTTGTATGGCATTGAAGCTCGTTTGGAGGTTTGTTAACACAGTGTCCAATGAAGGGCCAGATGTATACAAAATGTTGTCGTCTGCGTAGAGGTGGATCTGAGAGTCACCAGCAGCAAGAGCGACATCATTGATATACACAGAGAATAGAGTCGGCCCGAGAATTGAACCCTGTGGCACCCCATAGAGACTTCCAGAGGTCCAGACAACAGGCCCTCCGATTTGACACATTGAACTCTATCTGAAAAGTAGTTGGTGAACCAGGCGAGGCAGTCATTTGAGAAACCAAGGCTATTTAGTCTGCCAATAAGAATGTGGTGATTGACAGAGTCAAAAGCCTTGGCCAGGTCAATGAAGACTGCTGCACAGTACTGTCTTTTATCGATCACGGTTATAATATCGTTTAGAACCTTTAGCGTGGCTGAGGTGCACCCATGACCAGCTCGGAAACCGGATTGCATAGCGGAGAAGGTACGGTGGGATTTGAAATGGTCGGTGATCTGTTTGTTAACTTGGCTTTCAAATACTTTCGAAAGGCAGGGCAGGATGGATATAGGTCTGTAGCAGTTTGGATCTAGAGTGTCACCCCCTTTGAAGAGGGGGATGACCGCGGCAGCTTTCCAATCTCTGGGGATCTCAGACGATACGAAAGAGAGGTTGAACAGGCTGGTGATTGGGGTTGCGACAATTTCTGCGGCTAATTTTAGAAAGAAAGGGTCCAGATTGTCTAGCCCAGCTGATTTGTAGGGGTCCAGATTTTGCAGCTCTTTCAGAACATCAGCTATCTGAATTTGGGTGGGGGGTGGTTGGGTGGGGGGTTGCATGGGCAAGTTGCAGCGGAGGGTGCAGAGTTTGAATGAATCATCACCTTAGAAAGCGCTGGCCATTTCGTTGTGTTAGGCTTTGAAACAACATCCACCACGTCCAAGTTTTTCACTCAGTTTCAACCTGCTGTTGAACTTCTTTCTTCAAATTGATCAATCACAGTTTTAAAACATGATACTATTTTGATGATGCGTTTTGATTTTTTGATTGCATTTGCATTGATGTCAGAGTGGTTAGAGGGACAATAGAGCGCTGAGTACCAGGCCATTAGGACCTGATGGTTAGAGGGACAGGAGAGCCCTGAGTACCAGGCCATTAGGACCTGATGGTTAGAGGGACAGTAGAGCCCTGAGTACCAGGCCATTATGACCTGATGGTTAGAGGGACAGTAGAGCCCTGAGTACCAGGCCATTAGGACCTGATGGTTAGAGGGACAGTAGAGCCCTGAGTACCAGGCCATTAGGACCTGATGGTTAGAGGGACAGTAGAGCCCTGAGTACCAGGCCATTAGGACCTGATGGTTAGAGGGACAATAGAGCGCTGAGTACCAGGCCATTAGGACCTGATGGTTAGAGGGACAATAGAGTGCTGAGTACCAGGCCATTAGGACCTGATGGTTAGAGGGACAATAGAGCCCTGAGTACCAGGCCATTAGGACCTGATGGTTAGAGGGACAGTAGAGCCCTGAGTACCAGGCCACTAGGACCTGATGGTTAGACTGACAATAGAGCGCTGAGTACCAGGCCATTAGGACCTGATGGTTAGAGGGACAATAGAGCCCTGAGTACCAGGCCATTAGGACCTGATGGTTAGAGGGACAATAGAGCCCTGAGTACCAGGCCATTAGGACCTGATGGTTAGAGGGACAATAGAGCCCTGAGTACCAGGCCGTTAGGACCTGATGGTTAGAGGGACAATAGAGCCCTGAGTATCAGGCCATTAGGACCTCCTAATGGTCATTAGCTAGTTGGGTACTACCAACGCCCAGAGTGAATAACAGGACATTACCATAATAATAATAATATGCCATTTAGCAGACGCTTTTATCCAAAGCGACTTACAGTCACGTGTGCATACATTTTTACGTATGGGTGGTCCCGGGAATCGAACCCACTACCCTGGGCGTTACAAGCGCCGTGCTCTACCAGCTGAGCTACAGAGGACCACCCATGACTCAGTCACATAGCATTTTACTGTGGTCATGACTCATGACTGCCGGTGTGGTGGTAATACCGTCACCGCAACAGCCCTGGTTACCACTACCTCAGGTAGCTATAGCCACTGTCACTAACGGTTACCACTACCTCAGGTAGCTATAGCCACTGTCACTAACGGTTACCACTACCTCAGGTAGCTATAGCCACTGTCACTAACGGTTACCAGCTGTTGGAAATAGATTCACTTTGACCAAGAACCCTATTCTATCACATGGGACACACAGGCAGATACACTGACAGGCAGCGGACACAGACACAAAGTGGGACAGAGAAATGTAACCAAAGAGACAGACCAACCACGCTCCACTCCGAGGTACTGTCATATCAATTTAGGTCAGACTGACAAAGCCTATGGGGTTTTTAAAGACTCATTGATCCCAGCCATCAGATAAAATGTGGCATTATACTACCCCATGTCTTTCTACAGTAGAGGAGCAAGCACCACGCATCTCTGTAGCTATTATATGAATGTATTCCAAATGGCACCCTATTCCCTATTTAGAGCACTGCTTCCCAATGGGCCCTGGTCAAAAGAAGTGCACTATATAGTGAATAGGGTGCCATTTGGGATGTAGACACATATAATGTGGTCCTCTGTAGCTCAGCTGGTAGAGCACGGCGCTTGTAACGCCCAGGGTAGTGGGTTCGATCCCCGGGACCACCCATACACAAAAATGTATGCACACATGACTGTATGTCGCTTTGGATAAAAGCGTCTGCTAAATGGCTTATTATTATTATTATTATTATTATTATTATTATTATTATTATTATTATTATTATTATAATAGCTATAGAGATTGTCTGGTTTGCTCCTATGTCTCTGTTTCTAAACTGTTTTAATAACATGGCAGTGGAGTGGTAGCAGCCGTTGATTTTCCCAATGTTGGACGAGCGCCAGTGCTGACTTTTAATCAATGAATCAGCCGAATCTGCTCCAATGTGTGTCCTAAATGGCTCCCTTTTCCCTGTGCAGGGCCTTCAGAAAGTATTCATACCACTTTTCTTATTCCACGTTTTGTTGTGTAACAGCCTGAATTCACCCATCAACACACACCTGATAATTACTGTTCAGACTTTTTAATTTAAATTTTTATTTCACCTTTATTTAACCAGGTAAGCCAGTTAAGAACAAGTTCTCATTTACAACTGCGACCTGGTCAAGATAAAGCAAAGCAGTGCGATTTAAAAACAACAACAACACAGAGTTACATATGGGGTAAAACAAAACGTACAGTCAATAACACAATAGAACATCTATATACAGTGTGTGCAAATGTAGTAAGTTATGGAGGTAAGGCAATAAATAGGCCATAGTGCAAAATAATTACAATTATAATTTAGTATTAGCACTGGAGTGATTAATGTGCAGAAGATGATGTGCAAATAGAGATACTGGGGTGCAAATGAGCAAAATAAATAACAATGTAAATAACAATATGGGGATAGGTAGTTGACTGTTCAGACTGTGTTACAGCCTGAATTGAAAAATAGATGAAATTGATTTTTCTCTCTCCCAATGACAAAGTGAAAACATATTTTTTTAAATATTTGTAAACTTATTGAAAATGAAATACAGAAATATTTCATTTACATAAGTATTCACACCCCTGAGTCAATACATGTTAGAATCACCTTTGGCAGCGATTACAGATGTGAGTCTTTCTGGGTAAGTCTCTAAGAGCTTTGCACACCTGGATTGGCCATTTATTCTTTTCAAAATTCTTATTTTCAAGTCTTGCCATATATTTTCAAGCAGATTTAAGTCAAAACTGTAACTCGGCCACTCAGGAACATTCAATGTCTTCTTGGTAAGCAACTCCAGTGTATATTTGGCCTTGTGTTTTAGGTTATTGTCCTGCTGAAAGGTGAATTCATCTCCCAGTGTCTGGTGGAAAGCAAACTGAACCAGGTTTTCCTCTAGGATTATGCCCTGTGCTTAGCTCCATTACGTTTCTTTTTTATCCTGAAAAACTCCCCAGTACTTAACAATAACAAGCATATACAAGCATACCCATAACATGATGCAGCCACCACCATGCTTGGAAATATGGAGAGTGGTATTCAGTAATGTGTTGTGTTGGATTTGCCCTGAACATGTTTTGGAATATTCCTTCTTTTCACTCTGTCAATTAGGTTAGTATTGTGGAGTAACTACAATGTTGTTGATCCATCCTCAGTTTTCTCCTATCACAGCCATTAAACTCTGTAACTGTTTTAAAGTCACCATTGGCCTCATGGTGAAATCCCTGAGCGGTTTCCTTCCTCTCCGGCAGCTGAGTTAGGAAGGACACCTGTATCTTTGTAGTGACTGGGTGTATTGATACACAATCCAATGTAATTAATAACTTCACCGTGCTCAAAGGGATATTCAATGTCTGCTTTCTTTTTACCCATCTACCAATAGGTGCCCTTCTTTGCGAGGCATTGGAAAACCGCCTTGGTCTTTTTGGTTGAATCTGTGTTTGAAATTCACTGCTCAACTGAGGGACCTTACAGATAATTGTGTGTATGTGTGGGGTACAGAGATGAGGTAGTCATTACAAAATCATGTTAAACACTATTATTGCACACAGAGTGAGTCCATGCAACTTATTATGTGACTTGTTAAGACATGTTTTACTCCTGAACTTATTTAGGCTTGCTCTAACAAAGGGTTTGCATACTTATTGACTCGAGACATTTCAGCTTTTCATTTGTAATTAATTTGTAACATTTTGGAAAAAACATAATTTCACTTTGACATTATGGGCAGTTGTGTGTAGGCCAGTGACAAACCATCTCAATTTAATCCATTTAAAATTCAGACTGTGTAACACAACAGAATGTGGAAAAAGTCAAGGTGTGTGTGAATACTTTCTGATGGCACTGTATATGGAACAAACTCTCATGAATGCATTGCAGTCCCTCGGGCTGTACATTCTGGTCCATCATCTAAACTCTTCTTCCTGTCTCTTCCTCCAGTCCCTCGGGCTGTACATTCTGGGGGAAGAAGCCGTGGTCTCAGACCCGGAGGGTGCTGTGGCAGGTGGGCATGCTGCTGGGCGCCCCAGTAGTCATCTCACTCATCGCTGGCATCGCCATCCCAGTCATCATAGTGGGCATTCCCATCTACATGGGCCGCAAGGTACGAGGATATATTGACCCCTAACCCTAACCCATCTACATGGGCCGCAAGGTACAAGGACATATTGACCCCTAACCCCTAACCCATCTACATGGGCCGCAAGGTTGGAGGACATATTGACCCCTAACCTTAACCCATCTATATGGGCCGCAAGGTAGGAGGACATATTGACCCCTAACCCCTAACCCATCTACATGGGCCGCAAGGTACAAGGACATATTGACCCCTAACCTTAACCCATCTATATGGGCCGCAAGGTAGGAGGACATATTGACCCCTAACCCCTAACCCATCTACATGGGCCGCAAGGTACGAGGATATATTGACTCCTAACCCATCTACATGGGCCGCAAGGTACGAGGACATATTGACCCCTAACCCTAACCCAGCTACATGGGCCGAAAGGTAGGAGGACATATTGACCCCTAACCCCTAACCCATCTATATGGGCCGCAAGATTGGAGGACATATTGACCCCTAACCCCTAACCCAGCTACATGGGCCGCAAGGTAGGAGGACATATTGACCCCTAACCCCTAACCCCTATCCCTAACCCCTAACCCCTAACCCCTAACCCCTAACCCCTATCCCTAACCCCTAACCCCTAACCCCTAACCCCTAACCCATCTAAATGGGCTGAAAGATAGGACCTTGTCTTGTATAGAGAGACTAGTAATGTCAGCTCTCTGTAAAGTCTATTGGTCGCTTGTTTTCTGCTCTTAAGTGATATTTTAATAAAGCTATCGGTCATACAAATACAGCAATTCAACCATTTTATTCTAAATTGAAATCTGTCATCAATTGTAAAAAAAATTAAATAAAAAAAATACTAATGATGCTATAAATGATCATGTCAACCATTTTGAAGTCATGAGTTATTCTTCCCCCAGGTCCACGGTCGCTGTAAGAAGAACAATATCTCAGGTAGTAAACATTACTTAACGGTGGCCAGCGGCGTCATGATGTCCGTGTTCGTCTCGCCCGTCATAGCTGCTGTCACTGTGGGTAAGGACAAACAACAAACAACAAACAACAAACAACAAACAACACAAACCACAAGAACAACACTCCCATCTTGTCCACTAAAACCCTAAGAGTTAGGCCCGGGAATTTACAGGGGGCGACATGCACTTCCTGATTCGGCCTTGTTTTTCATGAAGGCTCGTTAAGAAAACACGCTAGTGGTTCATGACCGAAGGCAAACGACAGTTGTCTTGGGGTTGTGGTTTGAAGTGGGTGCTTCTTGGATGCGTCTTTGCCATTCAGTCACAACAAACGGTCCCAGTAGTGAGGACAGTGAGGTAAGCTAAGCTAGCTTTGCTATGGAGAGTTGAGGACTTCTCTCCTGCTGACTGACTCGCCATCTCTAGATGGTCAGCTGATTGAGTCCTATGTAGGCTAAAGCCTGCGCTGACCTTGTGTTTAGCCAAGCTGACAGCGGCTAGCTAACACAGCTTGGTGATGGCTGCCCTATCTAGCTGATATTTCTAATAATAATAATCAGTTATGGCAAGAAATCAAGAGCCAGTGTCTGGAATGTGTTTCATAAGACACTCATTCTACAACACCTTGCTTCGAAAGTAGCTTGCAACTTAGTTTCAAAGTTTCATCACGTCATGGACTATATTTGCAGTGAAAGTTAAAGTCAAGAGTCTGTTTAATCTGTTTAAAAGTGTTACTTGCCGTCACACTGTGTTGTTATAATGGTACATGCAGTCCTTTGGGGAAGAAAAAAAAACGACTTCCTGGACAGTGGAGCAGCAATAAAGCAGTAATATAAGTAATCCCAGATGGCACCCTATTCCATATGGGCCCTGGTCTAAAGTAGTGCACTACATAGGGAATAGGGTGCTATTTGAGACGCAGCATTGATGTCTTACTGTGTGGAGAGAGAGATGGTGGAAGATGGAAGATGTCTTACTGTGTGGAGAGAGAGATGGTGGAAGATGGAAGATGTCTTACTGTGGAAATCTGGGAAAAGAGCTGACGCGCACAAGAACACACACACACACATATATATATATATATACACACACACAGAATAGCCTTGGAATAGCTTCTACCCCTTATTCTCTTTGACATGTCATTTCATAACAATGTCTGTCTCTGGCAGAAGCCTGGGTTCAAATAGTATTAGGTTTCTTTCAAAAACCTTAACCTGTGCTTGATTGATCTTGCCTGGTGCAATGAAGCCAATGCAATAGTCCCAAAGGTGCAAACCCCACCCATCTGGCACTCCAGGCAGGCTCAATCAAATGAACCCAGGTCTGTCTCTGGGGCATGGGAGCTTACTGGAGCCTGCCCCTGTCTTGCCCTGGCTTGTCCTGGCTTGCCCTGGCTTGTCCTGGCTTGCCCTGGCTTGCCCTGGCTTGTCCTGTCTTGCCCTGGCTTGCCCTGGCTTGTGTGTGTGTGTGTGTGTGTGTGTGTGTGTGTGTCCTGCCTGACCCTGCCGCCTCTGAAGTGTCACTACGATCACCACACTGTTGAACTGAAGCCTCACTGTAGTCCCCTGCTCTTCGGCTCCACTCCCTCCTCCTCCTCCTCCTCCATCCACCCCTCTCTCCATCTGAAAGGACTTGTCTGTTGTCGGGGGCTTTAGCTCTGACCCCTCTTTTTCTATCCCTCTCTTCCTCTCACCTGTCTCTTCCTCTTTCTCTCTCTCCTTCTGTCTCTCCTGTCCCTCTTTCTCTCACTTTCCCTCTTTCTCCTCCTCGTCTCTCTCTGTCTCTCCTCCTCGTCTCTCCTCCTTGTCTCTCCTCCTCGTCCCTCTCTGTATCTCCTCCTCATCTCTCTGTCTCTCCTCCTTGTCTCTCCTCCTCGTCTCGCTCTGTCTCTCCTCATCTCGCTCTGTCTCTCCTCCTCGTCTCTCTCTGTCTCTCCTCCTCGTCTCTCTTCCTCATCTCTCTCTGTCTCTCCTCCTTGTTTCTCCTCCTTGTCTCTCTGTCTCTCCTCCTCATCTCGCTCTGTCTCTCCTCGTCTCGCTCTGTCTCTCCTCCTCGTCTCGCTCTGTCTCTCCTCCTCGTCTCTCTCTGTTTCTCCTCCTCGTCTCTCTCTGTCTCTCCTCCTCGTCTCGCTCTGTCTCTCCTCCTTGTCTCTCCTCCTCATCTCTCTCTGTCTCTCCTCCTCGTCTCGCTCTGTCTCTCCTCCTTGTTGCTCTGTCTCTCCTCGTCTCGCTCTCTCTCCTCCTCGTCTCTCTCTGTTTCTCCTCCTCGTCTCGCTCTGTCTCTCCTCCTCGTCTCGCTCTGTCTCTCCTCCTCGTCTCTCTCTGTCTCTCCTCCTCATCTCACCCTGTCTCTCCTCCTCATCTCGCTCTGTCTCTCCTCCTCGTATCTCTCTGTCTCTCCTCCTCGTATCTCTCTGTCTCTCCTCCTCGTCTCGCTCTGTCTCTCCTCCTCGTCTCTCTCTGTCTCTCCTCCTTGTCTCTCCTCCTTGTCTCTCTCTGTCTCTCCTCCTCGTCTCTCTCTGTCTCTCCTCCTCGTCTCGCTCTGTCTCTCCTCCTCGTCTCTCTCTGTATCTCCTCCTCATCTCTCTGTCTCTCCTCCTCGTATCTCTCTGTATCTCCTCCTCATCTCTCTGTCTCTCCTCATCTCTCTGTCTCGCCTCCTCGTCTCTCTCTGTTTCTCCTCCTCGTCTCGCTCTGTCTCTCCTCCTCGTCTCGCTCTGTCTCTCCTCCTCGTCTCTCTCTGTCTCTCCTCCTCATCTCACCCTGTCTCTCCTCCTCATCTCGCTCTGTCTCTCCTCCTCGTATCTCTCTGTCTCTCCTCCTCGTATCTCTCTGTCTCTCCTCCTCGTCTCGCTCTGTCTCTCCTCCTCGTCTCTCTCTGTCTCTCCTCCTTGTCTCTCCTCCTTGTCTCTCTCTGTCTCTCCTCCTCGTCTCTCTCTGTCTCTCCTCCTCGTCTCGCTCTGTCTCTCCTCCTCGTCTCTCTCTGTATCTCCTCCTCATCTCTCTGTCTCTCCTCCTCGTATCTCTCTGTATCTCCTCCTCATCTCTCTGTCTCTCCTCATCTCTCTCTGTCTCTCCTCATCTCTCTGTCTCGCCTCCTCGTCTCGCTCCGTCTCTCCTCCTCGTCTCGCTCCGTCTCTCCTCCTCGTCTCTCTCTGTCTCTCCTCCTTGTCTCTCTCTGTCTCTCCTCCTCGTCTCTCTCTGTCTCTCCTCCTCGTCTCGCTCTGTCTCTCCTCCTCGTCTCTCTTTGTCTCTCCTCCTCGTCTCTCTCTGTCTCTCCTCCTCGTCTCTCTCTGTCTCTCCTCCTTGTCTCTCCTCCTTGTCTCTCTCTGTCTCTCCTCCTCGTCTCTCTCTGTCTCTCCTCCTCGTCTCGCTCTGTCTCTCCTCCTCGTCTCTCTCTGTATCTCCTCCTCATCTCTCTGTCTCTCCTCCTCGTATCTCTCTGTATCTCCTCCTCATCTCTCTGTCTCTCCTCATCTCTCTCTGTCTCTCCTCATCTCTCTGTCTCTCCTCCTTGTCTCTCCTCCTCGTTTCTCTCTGTCTCTCCTCCTCGTCTCTCTCTGTATCTCCTCCTCATCTCTCTGTCTCTCCTCCTCGTATCTCTCTGTATCTCCTCCTCATCTCTCTGTCTCTCCTCATATCTCTCTGTCTCTCCTCATCTCTCTGTCTCTCCTCCTTGTCTCTCCTCCTCGTATCTCTCTGTATCTCCTCCTCATCTCTCTGTCTCTCCTCATCTCTCTCTGTCTCTCCTCCTCATCTCTCTGTCTCGCCTCCTCGTCTCTCTCTGTCTCTCCTCCTTGTCTCTCCTCCTCGTCTCTCCTCCTCGTCTCGCTCCGTCTCTCCTCCTCGTCTCTCTCTGTCTCTCCTCCTCGTCTCTCTGTCTCTCCTCCTCGTCTCTCTGTCTCTCCTCCTCGTCTCGCTCTGTCTCTCCTCCTCATCTCTCTCTGTCTCTCCTCCTCGTCTCTCTCTGTTTCTCCTCTTCATCTCTCTCCGTCTCTCCTCCTCGTCTCGCTCTCTCTCCTCCTCATCTCTCTCTGTCTCTCCTCCTTGTCTCTCTCTGTCTCTCCTCCTCATCTCGCTCTGTCTCTCCTCCTCGTCTCGCTCTGTCCCTCCTCATCTCTCTCTATCTCTCCTCCTTGTCTCTCTCTGTCTCTCCTCCTCGTCTCTGTCTCTCCTCCTCGTCTCGCTCTGTCTCTCCTCCTCATCTCGCTCTGTCTCTCCTCCTCATCTCTCTCTGTCTCTCCTCCTCATCTCTCTCTGTCTCTCCTCCTTGTCTCTCCTCATTGTCTCTCTCTGTCTCTCCTCCTTGTCTCTCTCTGTATCTCCTCCTCATCTCTCTCTGTCTCTCCTCCTCATCTCTGTCTCTCCTCCTCATCTCTCTCTGTCTCTCCTCCTTGTCTCTCCTCCTTGTCTCTCTCTGTCTCTCCTCCTTGTCTCTCTGTATCTCCTCCTCATCTCTCTCTGTCTCTCCTCCTCATCTCTGTCTCTCCTCCTCGTATCTCTCTGTCTCTCCTCCTCATCTGTCTCTCCTCCTCATCTCTCTCTGTCTCTCCTCCTTGTTTCTCCTCCTCGTCTCTCTCTGTCTCTCCTCCTCGTCTCTCTCTGTCTCTCCTCCTCGTCTCTCTCTGTCTCTCCTCCTCGTCTCTCTCTGTCTCTCCTCCTCGTCTCTCTGTCTCTCCTCCTCATCTCTCTCTGTCTCTCCTCCTCATCTCTCTCTGTCTCTCCTCCTTGTTTCTCCTCCTCGTCTCTCTGTCTCTCTCTGTCTCTCCCGTCCCTATGTACTGGTGTCACCTTGTCTGCGGGTCATTGATGCCACAGTGTCCTATAATGTCCAGTCTAGCGTTAACGATAACGGCCCCTTTGTTTGTGATGTGAGCACTATTGTGTCCCCAACATTCCTTACTGGGTTTCATGTTTCCGTGTTGCAGCACTCTACAGGGAAGCCTTTGTCCATCAGGTCAGGGTCACAGCAGGTTCGATGTACTGGAAAGGTTCTGTTGGACACTGCTAGCTTGCAATGTCAGTCCTGTTTCCATTTTTGTTACGTTAACCAAGTCACCGCCACATACTCTTAGTTGTTCTCATGTATCGTTAATCGTAGTACGGCCTAACAATAAAACATTTCATTTATTATTTATTTTAACCTTTATTTTGACAGGGAGTCGTGTTTAGATCAAGGTGTCTGTTATCAATGTCATACCAGGAATGTTACAATCATCACTCTTCTAGCTACATTCAGATGTTTATATGTGCAGGTTATTTTCTCAAAAAGTAACATTTATTGACAAGGAAATACAGATACCTCAGTCAGTTTCTCTTCCTGTTCTCCTGTAGGGGTGGGCGTCCTGTTGATGTCAGTCTCTCATCCTGTCTCTTCCTGTTCTCCTGTAGGGGTGGGCGTCCCGTTGATGTTGACATATGTCTATGGGGTCGTCCCCATGTCGCTGTGTCGGAATGGATGGTGCCGGCCGCAGAACGAGCCCCCGGAAACACACAAGATACAACTGGAAGACCTAGCCAGCTGTAAGGGTCTTTAGTATAGTATATTGTATGCTAAATATTGTATCTAATGCTTACCTATGTTGGTAATTTGTCTTTTTGTTTAAGAACTATGTACATTCTATTATATATTATGAGTTAAAAGATTTCTTAATACTTTTATTAGAGTAACTCAATTCATCCCATCTTGAATTTTTCAACAATGAATAGTTCAAAGTAAACTAAAATACATCAGTCCAATGATTGTTTCCTAGTTTTAATCCCATGTTGTTTCTGAACTTCTCTTGAAGATCTTCTATTCTCTCACGTAGTCAGCGACCACTGGCCGGGGCCAGGGCCAAGAGGCCAGACCAACCCCGCCCTCAGCGACACCAGCGTCCAGGAAGTCCTACAGGATGTTAGGGTCAGCGTACAGGAAGTTGGCGTACTCCCCAGCACCAGCAGTGCCGCCACGCCCCCGGAACCAGATGCATGCGCAGGATTGGACGAGCATCAGATACGTCATGTTTATACGCAGCAGGACAGCCAATCAGACTGCGA
The DNA here is from genome assembly GCF_964263955.1 of Coregonus lavaretus. Lineage (NCBI taxonomy): Eukaryota > Metazoa > Chordata > Actinopteri > Salmoniformes > Salmonidae > Coregonus > Coregonus lavaretus. The sequence goes on along the minus strand of NC_140018.1, from coordinate 929,913 downwards.
AGGGGCTGGGGGTGCTGGGATGCTGGATAACACGCAGACATTCTCCTTGCGGTCAGTGTCTCTTGTCGTATCGTTTTTTTTTTGATTGATTGATTGAGCCCAAAGTCTTTCTTTGCAAAGTTTCTCTTCGTTCAATTCAAGTCAGTTCAATACAAATAAATGTATCCCCTCAGGAGCAATTACGAAAGACAAGTCAGTTAATTCCTTTGATAAAACATGGCTGAAATGTCATGTGATAGGCCTTTCCTTGATGCTGTTCATGTTGTCATGGTTGCAGGGAGGGAACGAACATCGAGGTGCGTGTGGAGATTGAGGCCCATCCACGAGGCGCGCGTCAGTCCAGCCTCAGTAGCGTCCTGTCCAGTCGCAGCCTGTCGGCCGAGTCACTGGGTCGAGCGCACTCTGTAGGCCACGCCCACTCGCAAGATCACCTGGGCCACGCCTACTCCAGGGAACACCTGGACTCCACCCACTCCCAGGAACATCTGTGTGCCTCTGAACATGAAGAAGAGAGTGGAGAAAAGAGAAGAGGAGACGAGGGAAGAGGAGACGACCTGCATGTTTTTGAGACGGACAATATCTGAGCTCCGCCTACTATTTAGGCCACACCCTGTTTCCACTACAGGCCCCTCCCACCAGCTGTCTGCCTGCTCCGTCCTCTGAGAAAGAGCAGGGGGGACATGGCAAGAGAAAGGGGGGAGCGAGAGAGAGAGGAGGGAGAGATGGAAAACGTGTGTTTTGTGAAAACTAGACAAATTTAGAGAGGGAAGGATGGATCAAAAGAAACCAGAAATGACTGAAAGCATGTTGATTTGACTAGTTTGGTGGGTGTTAGCCTCACTTTATTTTACCGTGTCCTTTCAGAAGAGACTGCCTTCCCCGCTCCCACTCTTAACACTGGTCTATTTAAATGATTATTACCAAGCCCCTTTCTCTAGCTATACCCGCATACTTATAAATCATCTACAGCCATTTGTATCAAAAGTCTCAGAGTTGGAGCGCTGATCTAGGATCCGTTTTTTGCCTTTTCGATCACAATAAATACGATTATTAATAGACAGAGAAGACCTGATCCTAGAACAGTGCTCCAACTCGGGAGACGCTTGATACACACGGCGCCTAATTTCCCCTCATCTAAGAGAGAAATTGACGAGATCTAAAAGCATGTTTTGTTCTGTAGGGGTTAGCCATGTGTAACACGATGCTGCAACTCTCCTCCTGTCCTGACACCTGATGAGGTATAAAATGCTTCCTGCCCCGCCCCCCATGCCGATGACGACATGCCATGGAATGTTGTGATGCTGCTGTGTAACAGGGGGTCTAACGAGCGGGAGTTTTTCCCCTCGCAAAAGGGTTATTTTACAGTATTCTCAGATGCAGTGTTAACCTGACTTTATGCAACACGTTTTAACAGAGGAGCTATGCTGGGATAACTTTACAGCACTCGACTATGACTCGTTGGCGATCTCAGTACATTTCATAGTAGACCACTTTGACCATACTGGTTATCAAGCTGGGGGGGGGGGGGGGGTGGCGCTATATGTTTTGGTCAGGGCATTTTTTCACTGCTGTGAATTTAAGCAGTTTTCAGGGGCTAGGTTCTGTGAAGTTTAGAGACAGACATTTCCTACAGACTCTGATCGGCCATCCCAAACGGCACCCTGTTCCCTGCCCACTGGGAACAGACGTCAGTTTAACGTCTAGTTCTGATTTACATTTGGTTGAGTTGTCAACCAACGTGAATTCAACGTGATAAAAAAAATAAATAAAAAAAATGTCATTGGTTTTAGGTTAAAAGAAAAATGACTTTTTTTTTCAAATCCAATCACTTTTCCACGTTGATTCAACTTCATCACATTGCATTTTTTGGTTGAAATGGCGTGGAAACAACATTTGATTCAACCATTTTTTGCCCACTGGGTACATAGTGGACTACTTTTGACCAGGACCCATAGGGAATAGGGTGCCATTTTGGGATGCACACTCTCTGAATAGGGTGCCATTTGGTTTGGGATGCACACTCTCTGAATAGGGTGCCATTTGGTTTGGGATGCACACTCTCTGAATAGGGTGCCATTTTGGATGCACACTCTCTGAATAGGGTGCCATTTGGGATGCACTCTCTGAATAGGGTGCCATTTTAGATGCACTCTCTGAATAGGGTGCCATTTGGGATGCACTCTCTGAATAGGGTGCCATTTGGGATGCACTCTCTGAATAGGGTGCCATTTTAGATGCACTCTCTGAATAGGGTGCCATTTGGGATGCACTCTCTGAATAGGGTGCCATTTTAGATGCACTCTCTGAATAGGGTGCCATTTGGGATGCACCACTCTCTCTTAACAGATATGCATAATGCAGTATTTCACTAGCAACAGCAACAGCTTTCTAGCTAGGGCTTAGAACAGGGCTGGGTCACTCTGATATCCTGGCAGGGCTGTCTGCTGGTTTCTGTCTGTCAAACCAGCACCTGGGAAACCAGGTGTGTGGACTCTGTGTGTGTGTGTGTGTGTGTGTGTGTGTGTGTGTGTGTGTGTGTGTGTGATTAAATATCAGACATAAGAGAGAACAGCAGGCAGCCATGTTCCTGAGGAAGGAAGTTCCCAAATGGCACCCTATTCACTCTATAGGGAATAGGGTGCCATTTGGGATGACTTCTTGGCCTTCCCTGGCTTAGAACATCTCTCCTAAAGCTCCATGGTTCTGCTCCTCACTCACTGAGTATCCAGGAGTTAGCCAACACCACAACACACACACACACACACACACACAGTCGCTATTGAACTGCAGTAGTGTTGCTGTGGACAAACAGGAGACACAGGAACCACCACCAGACCCCCTCAGTCGATCACAGCACCCAGACCCCCTCAGTCGATCACAGCACCCAGGCGTTCTACAAGCAGCATGCTAACTCAGGCTATATCCATTCTAGATGATTATGATGATGAGAAAATATGAACTGAAAGATTCCTGAGTGTGAAATCCCATGTGAAGAGGACCATGGGACTGGACATGGTATGCATTCAGAGCCATGGGACTTGATACAGACATGGTATGCATTGTAAATCTGATGAGGAATAAAACATGAATAAAAGTTTCCCCATGAAGGACAAAACTGAATATCATCTCGTGTCTGTCAATTTAAAAATTATCTTCAGCCTCGCAAATCACACCCTATTCCCTAATATAGTGCACTACTTTTGACCAGATCCCTATGGGTTCTTATATGTCATAGGGTTCTGGTCCAAAGTAGTGCACTATTTAGAGAATAGGGTGTGATTTGGGACGAAGCCCTTTTGCTATGAATATAGCTTCAGGAACTCTTGAGTAACATCTGTATTGTAACTTATTTACGACTACCTAAAAACTATTAAGGACGTTAAATTGTGTCTTATTTACAGTGGTCTGAACGGAGTGGAGTGGGGACATGGCACAGGAGGAGTCAGGTTTTGCACCTTTAACGTTTGGCTGCGGACCGCCGTCGTAGCTCAGTTGGTAGAGCATGGCGCTTGCAACGCCAGGGTTGTAGGTTCGATTCCCACGGGGGACCAGTATGAAAAATAAAAATGAAATGTAAGTCGCTCTGGATAAGAGCGTCTGCTAAATGGACTAAAATGTAAATGAAGGAGTCTGTAGCCATGATGTAATGACTGCTCATATTCAACAGAGGGCGCTAGAACATAGGTGATATTGATCCTCAGAGCAGTGGTAGGCTACAGCTTGGGAAATTGCGTTATCTGCATCTAAGGACAAATGTTGATTGGATCATGAAAACAATTTCATTTTATTACGGGCTTTTTCCACAGGTTTTATATCCTACTTTTCATTAGATATAATTTGATACAGATCCTAAAGTTCCAAAATGTTGTGTCCTGCTCAGGGGCTTTGGAGACCCCAGGCAGAAAGCCAGTCTGATTGTCAAACAAATCACTTCAAAAAGTAGGTTACCTTCGCACGTTCATCCTAAATAAATTCCAGCATCCGAACAGTGCACTGTGCACCCGCCAACTTTCCTTCAATTACAAGTGGATGAAACTATCTCACCGGAGAAAGCATCCGAGCGAGCGAAACAACGCCCCTCTGTCTTACTTTGTGTAGTCAATGTACCTGACATATTATGTTTTGGCCAGACCGCATCAGATCCATGGGCTACACACACACACGTCGTCTATCTCCACGACGATGGCAGAATTACCAGCAGCAAATGTCTTTTTTTTTTTTTACTAAAGAAATGCGTTAACTTATGTCATTTTTCTGTTAAAATTAAAATATTTGTTATTTCTTTTTTATTTTCTCTGTCCAGGCTCTGAAAGCTCCTCATTGCTGCAGCTTCATTTCAACGAAAGTCGCGTTTGCAATCACACGGTGTGAAACAATTGACGGGAACTCTGTCAGGGTGCAATAGTCAACAATGTGGCCTCATCAAGCAGGGCACAGCGGCCAGGCAAAACCCCCTCCCTCCATCCCTCCCTCCCAATTTCCTTTGCAACTTTGAAGCTTCCAGCAGATTTAGCTGCTGCTAAACCAACCTGCTGAAGCAAGACGGAATGAGAGCGATGAGCTGACAATGGGGGGACTCAAGCGGTAAAATTATATAATAAATAAAGATGACTAGTAAAAACACATATATATATATATATGCTGTCTGAGGCAATTTCCTCTTCTGCCTAATGGTAAGTCTTTCACTGGTCCTGCTGAAACCCCCCTTTGTCACCTTGTTAATTGGCCATGTTAGTGCCGTGATTTCTGGTAGAGGGATGACTGTTAGAGGGATGACTGTTAGAGGGATGACTGGTAGAGGGATGACTGTTAGAGGGATGACTGGTAGAGGGATGACTGTTAGAGGGATGACTGGTAGAGGGATGACTGGTAGAGGGATGACTGTTAGAGGGATGACTGGTAGAGGGATGACTGTTAGAGGGATGACTGGTAGAGGGATGACTGTTAGAGGGATGACTGGTAGAGGGATGACTGTTAGAGGGATGACTGGTAGAGGGATGACTGTTAGAGGGATGACTGGTAGAGGGATGACTGTTAGAGGGATGACTGGTAGAGGGATGACTGTTAGAGGGATGACTGGTAGAGGGATGACTGTTAGAGGGATGACTGGTAGAGGGATGACTGTTTGTGACCTTTATGAATGATGAAGCCTTTATGTGCTTTGTGTTATTACATTAGCTGATGAAGACTATCTCATAAAAACAAAACGTATAAGATCTCCTAAACCTTTGTTTATCACGGACCTTATTTTCAGAGTTTATCCAACCACCCTACAAAAATGCCATTCATTTCCCAATAGGCTTTGTCCAAGGAACCATGGCGGAGTTAGTGCCTTCAAAAAGACGCCATTACTATTTCTCTCTATATCAATAAAACATTTTCGCTTTACTTTCGTCCTGATCTAGCCTACCTGTGAGCGGCTCCTGCCCTCACATCACGCAGCAAGTGTTCTGCCAGTTGTTCCTTTAGTAATTTAATTCCATCTAAAACTTATTTCCATGATTGAGAACGGAGTTAGGCTATATTGTAAATGCACTAGAGAGCGATAATACGAATTTATAGAATTAATCTGCAAATGTACCGCATTCAATAGAGTACCACAGTATGAGTCATAATACCCATAAAACCTAGCGGTCAAACAGGGAAATAGTTCCAATAGGGGATTTTAGAAACACTTCGTGTAGTCTTACCCTGACTCTCTCCAGGACAAGGTGCCTTTTATTTACCCCGACAAAAGTGAAATGCTAATTAGCTGCTAATATGGCTATCATAAAGAACTACAAATGCCATGATGATCTGGACGAGACTGCTGAATTGAGTCAAAGGTAATAATCTCCGGATTAACTATCTAGTGTTAACTAAATGTAGTAATGATTAAATTGCCTACATTTATTTAAATGGGCAATTCTTTGAACTGTCTTGTGCAAGTAAATTAACTCAATAACTGTTAATAAAGTTGTCAGCTGGAGCTGATGTGCAGGAGCTTGCAGGGATTTGTAGTTTTGCGTGATGTCTACTTTTATGCTAATTAGCATTTTCGAATCTGAGAGTAAATAGAGCCAAATATATTGATAAAAGTCACCTTGTCCGAGATAGATTTACACGGTTATCAAAACGTCATGCCAGGGTAAGCCTACACAAAACACAGCCTTTTTTTGAATTGTTTCTAAAATCCCCTATGGGAAAAATGAATGGTGGAAAAACGATTGGAACCATTTCCCTGTTTGACCGCTAGGTTTTATGGGTATTATGACACCTCCACTGTGGGGCTCTATGCAAGACTCCTCTAGAAATGGGTGTGGCGGAGGGCTAGACACACCTTTCCTTCATGCCCGCCCCATGTTCGTTCCGCTCCCAACCCAGGCAGCACCGGAGAGCAACGGACCCTTGTTTCAAGGAACGGGAGTTTGAACTTGGTCCTATCGGCTGCTTGTTCGCTCGCTGCACCGCGCATCACTAGTAGTCGACTATTGTAGCTTACGTAGGCTGGCTACTATCGTTTCTCTTTCTGAGCCGAAGCAAGCGAAGAGGAAAGGTATCCACCTGCCACTGAGATACACTGAAGCATGGATGCTCTGAAATCAGCTGGAAGAGCGATTATCAAGAGTCCCGGAGTTCCGCGGCACACATGGGGCACCTCCAAGCACGAAAGTAAGTCTATCGTCAATTCACACTGGTAGAAAGAGCACATATCGATGCAAAGACACGGCAACGTTAGGCTATAGCACAATGCAACGAGACTAGCTGTCACAAGCAAAGGATAGCGCTGACAATAGGCTGTCTGTCTTGTTCTGTTCTCACCACTCTTGTTGGTATAGAAACTAAAGAACTGTACAGGTGTGTGACATTGTGTGTGATGGAAAACAATAGGTTGCAGTATACCTTATTGAATTGCAATAATGTAACGTTTTTACAACGCATTATCTATCTAAACAATATTGCCCTTTATTTCTGCCCAGTGCACCGGGCAATATGGCCATTTTTCCTGGTCCTAATGCTATTCCTATTATCTGGTTACCTAAGTCGTCCACTGCACACTCGTGTGTGATGAATCAATTATTTAAAGCACCGTCAGGCAGTATAACCATGGTAAGTATCTTACTAACTTCAGACATATGCTATTTTTCTACTCCAGGGCACAAGGACAATTTACATTACTGTTGGTGTCTGAATTCATAACTTTCAAAATACAAAGTCCTATTTTAAGGATACCACAGACTCATTGGTTGTATATCACATACAGCCTATAGCTTATTCTTTGTTATATGAAAATGCACACTTGTTCACTGTCAAGTTAAATCCCAGTGGAACAATGCATTTCTCTTCCTCAGTGTTTGCTGACTTTTCCTTTTAACTCCAACAGCACTTGTCCTCCTTTCTTTACAATTCTCAGTTGGGTTAAAACTGTCTGTCAACTCAGTCCAGTTTGTAGAATACAGCAGGCTGTAGAATGTACAATATCCTCTCTTGATGAGAAGAGAGAGGTCAGAGAGACGGGCCAGTAGGGGACGAGAGATAGAGAGAGAGAGAGAGAGAGCCATATACAGTGGGGAGAACAAGTATTTGATACACTGCCGATTTTACAGGTTTTCCTACTTACAAAGCATGTAGAGGTCTGTCATTTGTATCATAGGTACACTTCAACTGTGAGAGACGGAATCTAAAACAAAAATCCAGAAAATCACATTGTATGATTTTTAAGTAATTCATGTGCATTTTTTTGCATGACATAAGTATTTGATACATCAGAAATTCATAACTTAATATTTGGTACAGAAACCTTTGTTTGCAATTACAGAGATCATACGTTTCCTGTAGGTCTTGACCAGGTTTGCACACACTGCAGCAGGGATTTTGGCCCACTCCTCCATACAGACCTTCTCCAGATCCTTCAGGTTTCGGGGCTGTCGCTGGGCAATACGGACTTTCAGCTCCCTCCAAAGATTTTCTATTGGGTTCAGGTCTGGAGACTGGCTAGGCCACTCCAGGACCTTGAGATGCTTCTTACGGAGCCACTCCTTAGTTGCCCTGGCTGTGTGTTTCGGGTCGTTGTCATGCTGGAAGACCCAGCCACGACCCATCTTCAATGCTCTTACTGAGGGAAGGAGGTTGTTGGCCAAGATCTCATGATACATGGCCCCATCCATCCTCCCCTCAATACGATGCAGTCGTCCTGTCCCCTTTGCAGAAAAGCATCCCCAAAGAATGATGTTTCCACCTCCATGCTTCACGGTTGAGATGGTGTTCTTGGGGTTGTACTCATCCTTCTTCTTCCTCCAAACACGGCGAGTGGAGTTTAGACCAAAAAGCTCTATTTTTGTCTCATCAGACCACATGACCTTCTCCCATTCCTCCTCTGAATCATCCAGATGGTCATTGGCAAACTTCAGACGGGCCTGGACATGCGCTGGCTTGAGCAGGGGGACCTTGCGTGCGCTGCAGGATTTTAATCCATGACAACGTAGTGTGTTACTAATGGTTTCCTTTGAGACTGTGGTCCCAGCTCTCTTCAGGTCATTGACCAGGTCCTGCCGTGTAGTTCTGGGCTGATCCCTCACCTTCCTCATGATCATTGATGCCCCACGAGGTGAGATCTTGCATGGATTCCCAGACCAAGGGTGATTGACCGTCATCTTGAACTTCTTCCATTTTCTAATAATTGCGCCAACAGTTGTTGTCTTCTCACCAAGCTGCTTGCCTATTGTCCTGTAGCCCATCCCAGCCTTGTGCAGGTCTACAATTTTATCCCTGATGTCCTTACACAGCTCTCTGGTCTTGGCCATTGTGGAGAGGTTGGAGTCTGTTTGATTGAGTGTGTGGACAGATGTCTTTTATACAGGTAACGAGTTCAAACAGGTGCAGTTAATACAGGTAATGAGTGGAGAACAGGAGGGCTTCTTAAAGAAAAACTAACAGGTCTGTGAGAGCCGGAATTCTTACTGGTTGGTAGGTGATCAAATACTTATGTCATGCAATAAAATGCAAATTAATTACTTAAACATCATACAATGTGATTTTCTGGATTTTTGTTTTAGATTCCGTCTCTTACAGTTGAAGTGTACCTATGATAAAAATTACAGACCTCTACATGCTTTGTAAGTAGGAAAACCTGCAAAATCGGCAGTGTATCAAATACTTCTCCCCACTGTATATATAGAGAGAGACAGAACCATAGAGAGAGAGAGAGAGAGAGAAAGAACCATAGAGAGAAAGATATAGTCAGACATACAGAGACATAGAGACAGAGAGATAGACAGAGAGACATATAGAGACAGAGAGATAGACAGAGACATCGAGACAGAGAGATAGACAGAGACATCGAGACAGAGAGACATACAGAGACAGAGAGACAGACAGAGACATAGAGACATCGAGACAGAGAGACATACAGAGACATACAGAGACATACAGAGACATACAGAGACATAGAGACATAGAGACAGAGAGACAGACAGAGAGACATACAGAGACATCGAGACATCGAGACATAGAAACAGAGAGACAGACAGAGAGACATACAGAGACATCGAGACATCGAGACATAGAAACAGAGAGACAGACAGAGAGACATACAGAGACATCGAGACATCGAGACATAGAAACAGAGAGACAGACAGAGCCATAGAGTGAGAGAGACCTACAGAGCCATAGAGAGAGAGACAGACAGAAACATAGAGAGAGAGAGAGAGAGAGAGAGAGACAGACAGACAGACAGACAGACAGACAGGCAGTGACTGGCGGTTGGTCTCTAGCTCATGGCAGTGCTTGCTGCTGTGTGCTGTCACTCTGAAGTGTGAAGCGTTTGGTTGAAGAGTCTCTCCCTGGGCGAGAAAACACTTCTTCCTCAAGCCTCCACCAGAGCTCAGGGGAAGACAAAAACAGACACTGCATCCTACATGGCACCCTATTCCCTATATAGTGCACTACCTTTGACCAGGGACCAGGACCCAAAGTAGTGCACTTTGGGAATAGGGTGCAATTTGAGATGTAGACTTAAAGTACAGTAGAGTACGGTACAGCTCTACTCTATTCAATCAAACCAGTTTCTGGAGTAACAAAGTCATAAACATAAATAAAACATGATTTACTGAGAATAATATTTTTGACTTTAACCCTGGAATCCCGGTTTCTGATTTTGATTGAATATTGCACCTAGACATTGCAAATCCTCGGCAGACTGACTAACTGAGCAGACTGACTAATTTCACAGACTGCGTCCCAAATGACCACCCTATTCCCTACATAGTGCACTACTTTAGACCAGAGACTTAAGGGCCCTGTTCAACGTAGTGCACTATGGGGAATAGGGTGGCCATTTGGGACGCACACAGAGATGTGCTGAACAGCTAGAGTCACTTTGAAACCAACGCAGTATAAATTAATTATTACATTTAAATGTGAACCTGAGGGGTTTGGATATGCTCCTATTGGATTCATATTTTAATGATTCCCTAGTGTGTGTGTGTGTGTGTGTGTGTGTGTGTGTGTGTGTGTGTGTGTGTGTGTGTGTGTGTGTGTGTGTGTGTTAATGCATTACGTCCATAAATTAGGACACTAGCTGCCATAGTGACTGTGTAGTGACTAGTTAGTCATCTGGTGGTTAGGACTGCTAGTGTCCTAGTGTCCTAATGTTTAGGTTGTAAACTAGGTCTGGATTACGAAGATTAGATGGTGATTAATGATAAGAGAAGATATTATCCACACATCATCATCATCATCATCATCATCATCATCATCATCATCATCACACACCATCATCATCATCAACATCATCATCATCAACACCATCATCATCATCAACACCATCATCATCAACATCATCATTCGAATAATGAAAATTATCAAACCCTTTTTCAGAGGACAGAAACGTTGTGGCTTCTACTCTGGCTGTTGTGTTCCTGTGAGACAATTGTTGTTGGAAGCATTGTGACTGGATGAGGGCTGTGGGCTTTGTGACTGGATGAGGGCTGTGAGCTTTGTGACTGGATGAGGGCTGTGAGCTTTGTGACTGGATGAGGGCTGTGAGCATTGTGACTGGATGAGGGCTGTGAGCTTTGTGACTGGAGGGCTGTGGGCTTTGTGACTGGATGAGGGCTGTGAGCTTTGTGACTGTATGAGGGCTGTGAGCTTTGTGACTGGATGAGGGCTGTGAGCTTTGTGCCTGGATGAGGGCTGTGAGCTTTGTGCCTGGATGAGGGCTGTGAGCTTTGTGACTGGATGAGGGCTGTGAGCTTTGTGACTGGATGAGGGCTGTGAGCATTGTGCCTGGATGAGGGCTGTGAGCCTTGTGACTGGATGAGGACTGTGAGCTTTGTGACTGGATGAGGGCTGTGAGCTTTGTGACTGGATGAGGGCTGTGAGCTTTGTGCCAGACAGAATGACATTATTAGAGTGAATGTAGCTGGGTTTTGGGTGACATTATTAGAGCTGGGTTTTTTTATGTCTGCATTATTTACCGGGGGAATCAGGGTGGAAGAGAGAGCAGTCGGAGACACACAGACTGTCTCACACACACACACACACACACACACACACACACACACACACACACACACACACACACACACACACACACACACACACACACACACACACACACACACATCAGAGACAGACTAACAGAGTGACAGCTAATGTCCAGAAGCTACTTAACTCTTGTGGGTTTGGAAGGAGGACCGTCTTTCTGTGCCAGCGTGTGTGTCTCTGTGTGTGTGTTGGTGTGTGTGTGGTTGTTGTGTGTGCTGTTTGTGTGTGTGTGTGTGTATGTGTGAGTGAGTGTGTCAGTGATGTGTCAGAGCTGGCTGCTGGAACCATAACAAGGTTTAGCATGGCTGCTAGCTGCAGTATGTTGCCAAACAGACAGTCATCTGGTGTGATTTGAGGTAAAGTACATTGTAAATCACATGTTATCTTTATCTCTGTCTAGCTGTAGGTTTATACCTCACTGAATGAAAGGAAATAGGATTTTTAGTTTTGAGTGATATGAATGTACTATCCAGCATTTATAGAGATGTATTTTGATTTTTAAATTGGCAATCCTACTTTTCCCCACACACAAACATGTCCTACTAAGCTTGTGGGCATATAGAGGCTGGTTAACACTGACAAAGTCGGACGTGAAAGGTTTCAAATCAAGGTGGGAGAAAGAGAGAGACTGCTACAGCTGCATTAGACAGGGAAAAATACTGACAATCGTCAATCACAAAAACATGTCCTATCACAGCGACCATGTTACTTTTGGAGAGCCCAATTGATTTTGAGTTCGGGCATATAACAGTCCCAACCAATGGCTTTGAGCGAGAAATTGACTTTGAGCCAGAAATTGACTGTCGGGAGTTAAAATGGACTTGACATGGGGAGAGTCATTGTGGGAGGTTTTGAAAACTAAGGTAGGAACATATTTTTCCTTTACAAACTTATTCCTTACTGTGAAGTTTAATAGGAATATGCACTTCATATTTTCACATACAGTGCCTTGCAAAAGTATTCATCCCCCTTGGCGTTTTTCAGATTTTTTTGCATTACAACCTGTAATTGAAATTGATTTTTATTTGGATTTCATGTAATGGACATACACAAAATAGTCCAAATTGGTGAAGTGAAATGAAAACAATAACTTGTTTCAAAAAATACAAAAAAATAAATAACGGAAAAGTGGTGCGTGCATATGTATTCACCCCCTTTGCTATGAAGCCCCTAAATAAGATCTGGTGCAACCAATTACCTTCAGAAGTCACATAATTAGTTAAATACATTTTGGCATGGAGAAAGACTAGAAGTGGTTGCCATTTTCCCTCTGAGAAAAGGCTCAGTTTTAATGTCAGCCCTTCAGCCAAGAAGAGAAAGCACAAGCTCAGCTCTTTCTGGTGACTGTCATCTGTCGAGGTCAGGAGGAGAGTATGTCATTGGCTAGGGCAGGAGAGGACGCAGCATGTGGTCAGGAGGATAGTATGTGATTGGCTAGGGCAGGAGAGGACGCAGCATGTGGTCAGGAGGAATAGTATGTGATTGGCTAGGGCAGGAGAGTGATCCCTCCCCCTTGGATCTTGTCAGGAAGAACAGGAGCAAGGCGACCGTTAGATGTTCCAAAAGGTCAAACCTGACCAACTGCCATAGGGGACAGAAAGGACTCCTCTTTTTGGGACTGCTCATCGCAATCTACAGGAGGCACAGCCCCAGAAGGAAGATAGAACAGGCATGGACACTATATGGCTACAGGCTAAGAGGAGGCCTATGAACCCAGCAGATTGTCTTCTTTTATTTAGTCACATTTGAGCCCAGCAGCTGCAGCTCAATTCTGTCCCAGTTACTTCCAGTCTTTATTACTACACTATCCCCCTCGACCAATACAATACATCACTATCCCCCTCGACCAATACAATACATCACTATCCCCTCGACCAATACAATACATCACTATCCCCTCGACCAATACAATACATCACTATCCCCTCGACCAATACAATACATCACTATCCCCCTCGACCAATACAATACATCACTATCCCCTCGACCAATACAATACATCACTATCCCCTCGACCAATACAATACATCACTATCCCCTCGACCAATACAATACATCACTATCCCCCTCGACCAATACAATACATCACTATCCCCTCGACCAATACAATACATCACTATCCCCTCGACCAATACAATACATCACTATCCCCTCGACCAATACAATACATCACTATCCCCTCGACCAATACAATACATCACTATCCCCTCGACCAATACAATACATCACTATCCCCTCGACCAATACAATACATCACTATCCCCCTCGACCAATACAATACATCACTATCCCCTCGACCAATACAATACATCACTATCCCCTCGACCAATACAATACATCACTATCCCCTCGACCAATACAATACATCACTATCCCCTCGACCAATACAATACATCACTATCCCCTCGACCAATACAATACATCACTATCCCCTCGACCAATACAATACATCACTATCCCCTCGACCAATACAATACATCACTATCCCCTCGACCAATACAATACATCACTATCCCCTCGACCAATACAATACATCACTATCCCCTCGACCAATACAATACATCACTATCCCCCTCGACCAATACAATACATCACTATCCCCTCGACCAATACAATACATCACTATCCCTCGACCAATACAATACATCACTATCCCCTCGACCAATACAATACATCACTATCCCCTCGACCAATACAATACATCACTATCCCCCTCGACCAATACAATACATCACTATCCCCTCGACCAATACAATACATCACTATCCCCTCGACCAATACAATACATCACTATCCCCTCGACCAATACAATACATCACTATCCCCTCGACCAATACAATACATCACTATCCCCTCGACCAATACAATACATCACTATCCCCCTCGACCAATACAATACATCACTATCCCCTCGACCAATACAATACATCACTATCCCCCTCGACCAATACAATACATCACTATCCCCTCGACCAATACAATACATCACTATCCCCTCGACCAATACAATACATCACTATCCCCTCGACCAATACAATACATCACTATCCCCCTCGACCAATACAATACATCACTATCCCCCTCGACCAATACAATACATCACTATCCCCTCGACCAATACAATACATCACTATCCCCCTCGACCAATACAATACATCACTATCCCCTCGACCAATACAATACATCACTATCCCCTCGACCAATACAATACATCACTATCCCCTCGACCAATACAATACATCACTATCCCCTCGACCAATACAATACATCACTATCCCCCTCGACCAATACAATACATCACTATCCCCCTCGACCAATACAATACATCACTATCCCCTCGACCAATACAATACATCACTATCCCCTCGACCAATCACAGGAAGCTAGCTCAGCCTGTTTGCCAGACACAGTAAACCTGGAGAGAGGAGGGATCTAATCTGAAATAATATTTGGACTCAGACATCATTAACTGTCATTAGATCAGAATAGGGGAACTGGGGGTATAGGGGAGAGGGGAGAGGAGAGGAGAGGAGAGGAGAGAAGAGGAGGGGAGGGGAGAGGAGGAGGAGGAGGGGAGGGGAGAGGAGAGGAGAGATGGAGGAGAGGAGAGGAGAGATGGAGGAGAGGAGAGATGGAGGAGAGGAGAGGAGAGGAGCTGGAGGAGAGGAGAGGAGAGGAGAGGAGAGGAGAGGAGAGGAGAGGAGAGATGGAGGAGAGGAGAGGAGAGGAGGGGAGGAGGAGGGGAGAGGAGAGATAGAGGAGAGGTGAGGAGAATGGCAAACGAATTACAGGGCATTGCAGTGGTTTGGTTTTAGAATATGATGAATATTGACTCTGATAGGAATAGTGAATATAGTATTATTTCAGAAGCACTATAATGTAAGTTGGAAACAACTACATGATCTAGTTATTTTGGGAGAATAAGGGATGTGAACACTTTTCCTACTCCTCTGTCTGTTTAACCTGCCCAGTCCAACCATTAACCACAACAGAATGGGAGTCTGTTTAACCTGCCCAGTACCACCATTAACCACAACAGAATGGGAGTCTGGGTGGGCTTATATTCTGTATTCAACCAAGGATGTATGACTGTATCGTTACAAACTGACTCCCAGAGTCTGTATTCAACCAAGGTTGTATGGCTGTATCATTCCATGACCTCCAGGGAGAGAGGGGGGGAAGTCCCATTTAGGTCAGAACCAGGAAGTCCTATTTAGATCAGAACCAGGAAGTCCCATTTAGGTGGTCAGAACCAGGAAGTCCCATTTAGGTGGTCAGAACCAGGAAGTTCCATTTAGGTCAGAAGCAGGAAGTCCCATTTAGGTCAGAAGCAGGAAGTCCCATTTAGGTCAGAAGACCTCTTTTTTTATAAGGGAGGCCAAGAGGGCAGCTCAGTAAAATATAGAAGGCCCTATTGCCAACATTACATTTCCTCCAGGCCATAGTGTCCATTGCTCATCGGTTGTTAGTTACCCATACATCTGATTGGTTTTGACATACATGCACAGTATTGCACTGGCCTTTCCTCCTATTCCAAGTCATGACCTTTCCTCATATTCCCCAGTCATGACCTTTCCTCATATTCCCCAGTCATGACATTTCCTCCTATTCCCAGTCATGACCTTTCCTCATATTCCCAGTCATGACCTTTCCTCATATTCCCAGTCATGACCTTTCCTCCTATTCCAAGTCATGACCTTTCCTCCTATTCCCAGTCATGACCTTTCCTCCTATTCCCAGTCATGGCCTTTCCTCCTATTCCCAGCCATGACCTTTCCTCATATTCCCCAGTCATGACCTTTCCTCATATTCCCAGTCATGACCTTTCCTCATATTCCCCAGTCATGACCTTTCCTCCTATTCTCAGTCATGACCTTTCCTCATATTCCCCAGTCATGACCTTTCCTCCTATTCCCCAGTCATGACCTTTCCTCCTATTCCCCAGTCATGACCTTTCCTCCTATTCCCCAGTCATGACCTTTCCTCCTATTCCCCAGTCATGACCTTTCCTCCTATTCTCAGTCATGACCTTTCCTCATATTCCCAGTCATGACCTTTCCTCCTATTCCAAGTCATGACCTTTCCTCATATTCCCAGTCATGACCTTTCCTCCTATTCCCAGTCATGGCCTAAAATTAAAATAACATCAAATTGATCAGAAATACAGTGTAGACATTGTTCATGTTGTAAATGGCTATTGTAGCTGGAAACGGCTGATTTTTTTCTATGGAATATCTACATAGGCGTACAGAGGCCCATTATCAGCAACCATCAGTCCTGTGTTCCAATGGCACATTGTGTTTGCTAATCCAAGTTTATCCTGAGTGGCGCAGTGGTCTAAGGCACTGCATCACAGTGCTAACTGTGCCACTAGAGATCCTGGTTCGAATCCAGGCTCTGTCGCAGCCGGCCGCGACCGGGAGACTCATGGGCGGCGCACAATTGGCCCAGCGTCGTCCAGGGTAGGGGAGGGAATGGCCGGCAGGGATGTAGCTCAGTTGATAGAGCATGGCGTTTGCAACGCCAGGGTTGTGGGTTCGTTTCCCACGGGGGGCCAGTATATAAAAAAATATATATATATGTATTCACTAACTGTAAGTCGCTCTGGATAAGAGCGTCTGCTAAATGACTAAAATGTAAAATGTAAAAATTTTAAAAGGCTAATTGATCATTAGAAACCCCTTTTGCAATTATGTTAGCACAGCTGAAAACTGTTGTGCTGATTAAAGAAGCAATAAAACTGGCCTTCTTGAGATTAGTTGAGAATCTGGAGCATCAGCAATTGTGGGTTCGATTACAGGCTCAAAATGGTCAGAAACAAATAACTTTCTCCTGAAACTCGTCAGTCTATTCTTGTTCTGAGAAATGAAGGCTATTCCATGCGAGAAATTGCCAAGAAACTGAAGATCTCGTACAACGCTGTGTACTACTCCCTTCACAGAACAGCGCAAACTGGCTTTAACCAGAATAGAAAGAGGAGTGGGAGGCCCCGGTGCACAACTGAGCAAGAGGACAAATACATTAGAGTGTCTAGTTTGAGAAACAGGCGCCTCACTGGTCCTCAACTGGCAGCTTCATTAAATAGTACCCGCAAAACACCAGTCTCAATGTCAACAGTGAAGAGGCAACTCCGGGATGCTGACCTTCTAGGCAGAGTTGCAAAGAAAAAGCCATATCTCAGACTGGCCAATAAAAAGAAAAGATTAAGATGGGCAAAAGAACACAGACACTGGACAGAGGAAGATTGGAAAAAAGTGTTATGGACAGACTAATCGAAGTTTGAGGTGTTCAGATCACAAAGAAGAAAATTTGTGAGATGCAGACCAAATGAAAAGGTGCTTGATGCCATCTGTCAAGCATGGTGGAGGCAATGTGATGGTATGGGGGTGCTTTGGTGGTGGTAAAGTGGGAGATTTGTAAAGGGTAAAAGGGATCTTGAAGAAGGATCACTCCATTTTGCAACGCCATGCCATACCCTGTGGATGGCGCTTGATTGGAGCCAATTTCCTCCTACAACAGGACAATGACCCAAAGCACAGCACCAAACTATGCAAGAACTATTTAGGGAAGAAGCAGTCAGCTGGTATTCTGTCTATAATGGAGTGGCCAGCACAGTCACCGGATCTCAACCCTATTGAGCTGTTGTGGGAGCAGCTTGACCGTATGGTACGTAAAAAGTGCCCATCAAGCCAATCCAACTTGTGGGAGGTGCTTCAGGAAGCATGGGGTGAAATCTCTTCAGATTGACAACTAGAATGCCAAAGGTCTGCAAGGCTGTAATTGCTGCAAATAGAGGATTCTTTGACGAAAGCAAAGTTTGAAGGACACAATTATTATTTCAATTAAAAACCATTATTTCTAACCTTGTCAATGACTACATTTCAATGACTACATTTCCTATTCAAACTCATTTAATGTATGTTTTCATGGAAAACAAGGACATTTCTAAGTGACCCCAAACTTTTAAACGGTAGTGTACTCACTGTTCAATTACAGCTTTATATATAGCTTTAAATAGACTCTACTTTGACGAGAGAGGAGTTGAGGTAACAAATGGGATTTGGGGAATGTGTGTTAGTTTGATTAGCGTCAATAGGAACAGTGGCTTATTGACAGCTTAACTTTCTCTGGGCTTCTTCTTGGTGTTACCACTGTTATGACATTGTAAAATACAGAGAATACCTTATTGTTTAAAAGCCTTATGATTATTACGTCAGTCAGTTCTTGTGAAATCAGTGTTTAAAAGCCTTATGATTATTAAGTCAGTCAGTTCTTGTGAAATCAGTGTTTAAAAGCCTTATGATTATTACGTCAGTCAGTTCTTGTGAAATCAGTATTTAAAAGCCTTATGATTATTACGTCAGTCAGTTCTTGTGAAATCAGTGTTTAAAAGCCTTATGATTGTTAAGTCAGTCAGTTCTTGTGAAATCAGTGTTTAAAAGCCTTATGATTATTAAGTCAGTCAGTTCTTGTGAAATCAGTGTTTAAAAGCCTTATGATTATTAAGTCAGTCAGTTCTTGTGAAATCAGTGTTTAAAAGCCTTATGATTATTAAGTCAGTCAGTTCTTGTGAAATCAGTGTTTAAAAGCCTTATGATTATTAAGGAAAGAAAAACAGCGCCGGAAGAAGATGGCTGCCGTTTTACAGCCCTCTAACCAATTGTACTATTATGTGTGTTTTTCCGCGTTATTTGTAATTTATTTTGTACATAATGTTTCTGCCATCGTCTCTTATAACCAAAGAGAGCTTCTGGATATCAGGACAGCGATTACTCACCTCGCGTTGGACGAAGACTTTTTCTTCAACGAGGCGTTCGCGAAGGATATTCTACAGACACCCAACAAGGCCCAGATCCCCGTCATTCGCGTGAGGAAGAGACGGAGATATCGTGGACGCAGATCCGGGTGCCTTGTAAGGATCCGACGGCGAACGAGTAAACTGCCTCTCCCATCAATCCTATTAGCCAACGTTCAATCTTTTGAGAATAAAATTGACGATTTAAGATTACGGTTATCCTACCAACGGGACATTAAAAACTGTAATATCTTATGTTTCACGGAGTCGTGGCTGAACGACAACAATGACAACATTCAGCTAGCAGGCTATACGCTACATCGGCAGGACAGAACGTCTGACTCTGGTAAGACAAGGGGCGGCGGTCTGTGTATATTTGTAAACAACAGCTGGTGCACAAAATCAAATACTAAGGAAGTCTCGAGGTTTTGCTCGCCTGAGGTAGAGTATCTTATGATAAGCTGTAGACCACACTATTTACCAAGAGAGTTTTCATCTATATTTTTCATAGCTGTCTATTTACCACCACAAACCAATGCTGGCATTAAGATTGCACTGAATGAGTTGTACAAGGCCATTAATCAACAGGAAAACGCTCATCCAGATGCAGCGCTCCTAGTAGCAGGGGACTTTAATGCAGGGAAACTTAAATCCGTTCTACCTCATTTCTACCAGCATGTTAAATGTGCAACCAGAGGGGAAAAAACTCTAGACCTACCTTTACTCCACACACAGAGACGCATACAAAGCTCTCCCTCGCCCTCCATTTGGCAAATCTGACCATAACTCTATCCTCCTGATTCCTGCTTATAAGCAAAAACTGAAGCAGGAAGCACCAGTGATTCGGCTAATAAAAAAGTGGTCAGATGACGCAGATGCTAAGCTACAGGACTGTTTTGCTAGCACAGACTGGAACATGTTCCGGGATTCTTCAGACAGCATTGAGGAGTACACCACATCAGTCACTGGCTTCATCAATAAGTGCATCGATGATGTCGTCCCCACAGTGACCGTACGTACATACCCCAACCAGAAGCCATGGATTACAGGAAACATCCGCACTGAGCTAAAGGGTAGAGCTGCCGCTTTCAAGGAACGGGACACCACACGGCCGGGACACAAGTCTGGCCGTGTGGTGCCAGGACAACAACCTCTCCCTCAACGTGACCAAGACAAAGGAGATGATTGTGGACTACAGGAAAAAAAAGAGGACTGAGCACGCCCCCATTCTCATCGACGGGGCTGTAGTGGAACAGGTTGAGAGCTTCAAGTTCCTTGGTGTCCACATCACCAACGAACTATCATGGTCCAAACACACCAAGACAGTCGTGAAGAGGGCACGACAAAGCCTATTCCCCCTCAGGAGACTAAAAAGATTTGGCATGGGTCCTCAGATCCTCAAAAAATTCTACAGCTGCACCATCGAGAGCATCCTGACTGGTTGCATCACCGCCTGGTATGGCAACTGCTTGGCCTCTGACCGCAAGGCACTACAGAGGGTAGTGCGTACGGCCCAGTACATCACTGGGGCAAAGCTCCCTGCCATCCAGGACCTCTATACCAGGCGGTGTCAGAGGAAGGCCCTCAAAATTGTCAAAGACTCCAGCCACCCTAGTCATAGACTGTTCTCTCTGCTACCGCACGGCAAGCGGTACCGGAGTGCCAAGTCTAGGTCCAAAAGACTTCTCAACAGCTTCTACCCCCAAGCCATAAGACTCCTGAACAGCTAATCATGGCTACCCGGACTATTTGCACTGCCCCCCCACCCCATCCTTTTTACGCTGCTGCTACTCTGTTAAGTATTTATGCATAGTCACTTTAACTCTACCCACATGTACATATTACCTCAACTACCTCAACTAGCCGGTGCCCCCGCACATTGACTATGCAACGGTACCCCCCTGTATATATAGCCTCCCTACTGTCACTTTATTTTACTGTATATATAGCCTCCCTACTGTCACTTTATTTTACTTCTGCTCTTTTTTTCTCAACACTTTTTTGTTGTTGTTTTATTCTTACTTTTTTGTTTAAAATAAATGCACTGTTGGTTAAGGGCTGTAAGTAAGCATTTCACTGTAATGTCTGCACCTGTTGTATTCGGCGCATGTGACCAATAAAATTTGATTTGATTTGATTAAGTCAGTCAGTTCTTGTGAAATCAGTGTTTAAAAGCCTTATGATTATTACGTCAGTCAGTTCTTGTGAAATCAGTGTTTAAAAGCCTTATGATTATTAAGTCAGTCAGTTCTTGTGAAATCAGTGTTTAAAAGCTTGTTTTCCATAACTTCTATCCTTCCAGTTGAGATTATGACTAGCTAGTCTGTCATCTTGACTCAGGATTGTTTGTGTACAGGGAACAACATAGTCAATGTCTGTCTGTCTCCTCCCGCTGTCTGTCTGTCTCCTCCCGCTGTCTGTCTGTCTCCTCCCACTGTCTGTCTGTCTCCTCCCGCTGTCTGTCTGTCTCCTCCCGCTGTCTGTATGTCTCCTCCCGCTGTCTGTATGTCTCCTCCCGCTGTCTGTCTGTCTCCTCCCGCTGTCTGTCTGTGCCCTCTATGGTATCGTCCCAAATGGCACCCTATTCCCAGGGCCCTGGTCAAAAGTAGTGCACTATATAGGGAATAGGGTGCCAGAAAGAAGAAAGAAACACATGCAGTCGGACTCTAGATTCTGATTGGGTCTGAAGTGTTGACCTGAAACACATGCAGTCGGACTCTAGCTTCTGATTGGGTCTGAAGTGTTGACCTGAAACACATGCAGTCGGACTCTAGATTCTGATTGGGTCTGAAGTGTTGGCCTGAAACACATGCAGTCGGACTCTAGCTTCTGATTGGGTCTGAAGTGTTGGCCTGAAACACATGCAGTCAGACTCTAGCTTCTGATTGGGTCTGAAGTGTTGGCCTGAAACACATGCAGTCGGACTCTAGATTCTGATTGGGTCTGAAGTGTTTGCCTGAAACACATGCAGTCGGACTCTAGGACGGGAAGAGAATATACTAATATTTGCTTTCATATATATATATATATATATATATATATGAACTGGGAAGAGGCTGCACTAACTTTCATGTCAGGAACTGACAGAGAATGAATTCTCCAGGGAGCTCTGAGAGATAGTGCCGAGTCCCAAATGGCATCCTATTCTCTATATATTGTAGTACACTACTTTTCACCAGGGCAATATGGTGGCATTTGGGACGAGCCTCTGTGTATTTGTTCTGCTCTAAGGGCTGACATCCCTGCGGTGCCTGGCAGACAGACAGGAGACTCCCATAATCCTCACTACAGGTTTGGAAGAATAGAATAGTTTGAACTGCAGGAGGCCTATCTCTGCTCAAAAGTAGTGCACTACATAGGGAATAGGGTGCCATTTGGTTCTTGTACCCAGCGACTCGTTCAGACGTAATGTATGAAGTAAGCATCAGCGTAGCGATGGCTCTATTCTTCGAGACTGGACTGTAGCCATGTAACAATGCATGGCCTGGTTGGCCTGGAAACCTTGCAGTCTATCTGAACTCAATGACCACGTTATTATCCCCTGGGTTGTATTCAGTGCATCTTCTTTCCCAATAAATCAATCAATCAATGACCTGGGACATGTGGTCCCAGCAGAGTTCGA
>NC_140018.1:899470-901970 GCF_964263955.1 Coregonus lavaretus | reverse complement strand
CAATACACTGGGAATCAACCACATTAATATCTTCTCATTATGTGTTCATTATCACAGCAAAGGTGTACAGTATTATGTATCCTGGTGTGAGATCAGCCAGGTTCCTTGGTCTTGTCTAGAAGGTATACCGCTAATGTCAACTTTGAATATTCGAGTTGGAGAGAACTTTTGCATATTAGCTAACCTTAACCCTTTTATCTAACATTAACCCAATTCTCTTAACCTGCTCCGTTAATTCTCCTGACCTGCTTTGTAAGTTCTTTTAGGTAAGTTCTCCAAAAAGTCACTTCTGACATTAGAGGCATCCCGTCTAGTCAAAACCAGGTTCCTCTTGTCTTTGACATGCTTCTTCTCTGTGCAGCTAAGGACATTTTCTAGTTATTCACTTCATTTATGACCACAAAAAGTGCTAGTCTAAAGGGGTAGTGCACCCCAGATCATGAATATGTTTAACCCTTACAAATATATTAAAAATGTAATATTCAAATATACAGTATCACTTTCGCCTTCATACGTCTACCACCAGTCTTCCCAGTACATACCAATGTTTAATAAACAACAGTCTTCCCAGTACATACCAATGCTAATACACACCAGTCTTCCCAGTACATACCAATGTTAATACACACCAGTCTTCCCAGTACATACCAATGTTAATAAACAACAGTCTTCCCAGTACATACCAATGTTAATAAACACCAGTCTTCCCAGTACATACCAATGTTAATAAACAACAGTCTTCCCAGTACATACCAATGTTTAATAAACACCAGTCTTCCCAGTACATACCAATGCTAATGCACACCAGTCTTCCCAGTACATACCAACACCAGTCTTTCAGAAACACTGTTGTTCTGGGGTTGTAACACCTTCATGACCATAAACAGCATCTGTCAGTCAGAGGGAGAGAGCCAGGGGAGAGGTAGAGACAGAGGTAGAGAGAGCCAGGGGAGAGGTAGAGAGAGCCAGGGGAGAGGTAGAGAGAGCCGGGGGAGAGGTAGAGAGAGCCAGAGGAGAGGTAGAGACAGGTGGGGGAGAGGTAGAGAGAGCCAGGGGAGAGGTAGAGAGAGGTAGAGAGAGCCAGGTGAGAGGTAGAGAGAGCCAGGGGAGAGGTAGAGACAGAGGTAGAGAGAGCCAGGGGAGAGGTAGAGACAGAGGTAGAGAGAGGTAGAGAGAGCCAGGGGAGAGGTAGAGAGAGCCAGGGGAGAGGTAGAGAGAGAGGTAGAGAGAGCCAGGGGAGAGGTAGAGAGAGAGGTAGAGAGAGCCAGGGGAGAGAGCCAGGGGAGAGGTAGAGAGAGCCAGGGGAGAGGTAGAGAGAGCCAGGGGAGAGGTAGAGAGAGGTAGAGAGAGCTGGGGGAGAGGTAGAGAGAGCCAGGGGAGAGGTAGAGAGAGCCAGGGGAGAGGTAGAGAGAGCCAGGGGAGAGGTAGAGAGAGCCAGGGGAGAGGTAGAGAGAGCCAGGGGAGAGGTAGAGAGAGCCAGGGGTGAGGTAGAGAGAGCCAGGGGAGAGGTAGAGAGAGGTAGAGAGAGCCAGGGTAGAGGTAGAGAGAGCCAGGGGAGAGGTAGAGAGAGCCAGGGGAGAGGTAGAGAGAGCCGGGGGAGAGGTAGAGAGAGCCAGGGGAGAGGTAGAGAGAGAGGTAGAGAGAGAGGTAGAGAGAGAGGTAGAGAGAGAGGTAGAGAGAGAGGTACAGAGAGGTAGAGAGAGCCAGGGGAGAGGTAGAGAGAGGTAGAGAGAGGTAAAGAGAGAGGTAGAGAGAGGTAAAGAGAGAGGTAGAGAGAGGTAGAGAGAGCCAGGGTAGAGGTAGAGAGAGCCAGGGGAGAGGTAGAGAGAGCCAGGGGAGAGGTAGAGAGAGAGGTAGAGAGAGGTAGAGAGAGAGGTAGAGAGAGAGGTACAGAGAGGTAGAGAGAGCCAGGGGAGAGGTAGAGAGAGGTAGAGAGAGGTAAAGAGAGAGGTAGAGAGAGGTAGAGAGAGCCAGGGTAGAGGTAGAGAGAGCCAGGGGAGAGGTAGAGAGAGCCAGGGGAGAGGTAGAGAGAGCCAGGGGAGAGGTAGAGAGAGCCAGGGGAGAGGTAGAGAGAGCCAGGGGAGAAGTAGAGAGAGCCAGGGGAGAGGTAGAGAGAGAGGTAGAGAGAGGTAGAGAGAGAGGTAGAGAGAGAGGTACAGAGAGGTAGAGAGAGCCAGGGGAGAGGTAGAGAGAGGTAGAGAGAGGTAAAGAGAGAGGTAGAGAGAGGTAGAGAGAGCCAGGGTAGAGGTAGAGAGAGCCAGGGAGAGGTAGAGAGAGCCAGGGGAGAGGTAGAGAGAGCCAGGGGAGAGGTAGAGAGAGCCAGGGGAGAGGTAGAGAGAGCCAGGGGAGAGGTAGAGAGAGAGGTAGAGACAGAGGTAGAGAGAGCCAGGGGAGAGGTAGAGAGAGGTAGAGAGAGAGGTAGAGACAGAGGTAGAGAGAGCCAGGGGAGAGGTAGAGACAGAGCTGCATTTCCTATTACACTGTGACAAATACCTAGACC
>NC_140018.1:810942-899270 GCF_964263955.1 Coregonus lavaretus | reverse complement strand
TTTAAGTTTGTGAACCGACCGTAGATGAAGATCCAGCCTCGTAAGTTTGCGTTTACCACAGATCATGCAGTCTCGAATCGGTCTGCCCACGGCAACAACTCGACAGGAACTGGCTGACTGAACCAGCCATTTAGCCTAACCCTTTTAGCTAACCCTTCCCCTAACCTTAACCCTTTAACCTAACTCCTAACCTCACTTCTGCATCTGCGGTGAAAGGTGACAGAGTTAGAGCGGTGTTTGTCAGACCTTGAGACAGCCGGAAAATCGGTCTTCTTACAAAATCGTCTGTAGCGTCCGAACGGTTTGGCCTAACTATTATGAAACCTCTATGGAAAGATGAGACTCACACCATGGTGTTCTCCGTTTTGCTCTACGACCCCCCACGTCTTGGGACTCGTCTGAAGTCGGTACTGCCGATCTACCAACTTCTGTCTGTATGCTAGTTTGGGCTACACACTAATATGACCTCTGTGGAGAGGTGAGAATCTCTAGGACGTCCACAGGCCTCACAAGACTCGTCTGAAGGTCTCCCGGTACCAGTTGAAAAAATGTATGGAAGTATACTATATATGTAGAATGTTTAATGCCAAAAATAAGGGGTTAAATACATGTCAAAAAGAAAATATTTTTTTTTTTCCTGATCTTTCTTATATCGCTCAGATATAGGACAGACACTTCAGAAAAAAAATGTCTAGAATTAGAACAATATTCCACATTCTAAAAGTTGGCCCAACTCTAAATACATGGCTCTGGGTGTGACCATCTCTGGGTGTGACCATCTCTGGGTGTGACCATCTCTGGGTGTGACCATCTCTGGGTGTGACCATCTCTGGGTGTGACCATCTCTGGTTGTAACCATCTCTGGGTGTGACCATCTCTGGGTGTGACCATCTCTGGGTGTGACCATCTCTGGGTGTGACCATCTCTGGGTGTGACCATCTCTTTGTTTGAACTCTGTGACACAGTAGAGTATTTAACATCCATACCAGTCAAACATTAAGACTTCCCGTCTCAGGGAAGCTCCTCTGCGTGCTCGTCATCCTCACCAGGGTCTTGACCTGACTGCAGTTTGGCGTCATAACCGACTTCACTAATGCTCACCTTCGACTTTCGCTCCAGAGACTAAGTCCACTGGCACGCTGGAGAAGTGTACTCTTCACGGATGAATCCCGGTTTTAACTGTACAGGGCAGATGGCAGACAGCGTGTATGGTGTTGTGTTGGCAAGCAGTTTACTGATGTCAACGTTGTGAACATAGTGCCCCATGGTGGGGTTATGGTATGGGCAGGCATAAGCTACGGACAACAAACACAATTTAACTGCAGTCAGGTCAAGACCCTGGTGAGGACGACGAGCACGCAGATGAGCTTCCCTGATACGGTTTATGACAGCATATGCAGAAATTATTAGGTTTTGCTAACCCACAGTTTCATCAGCTGTCCCGGTGGCTGGTCTCAGACGATTCCGCAGATGAAGAAGCTGGATGTGGAAGTCCTGGGCTGGCGTGGTCACGCGTTTGCGGTTGTGAGGCCGGTTGGACGTACTGCAACATTATTTAAAACGACGTTGGAGATGGCTTATGGCAGAGAAATTAACATTAAATTATCTGGCAACAGCTATGGTGGACATTCCTGCAGTTAGCATGCCAATTGCATGCTCCCTCAAAGCATTGTGTTGTGTGACAAAACTGCACATTTTAGAGTTGCCATTTATTGTCCCCAGCACAAGGTGCATCTGTGTAATGATCATCCTGATTAATCAGCTTCTTGATATGTCACACCTGTCAAGTGGATGGATAATCTTGGCAAAGGAGAAATGCTGACTAACAGGGATGTAAAAATAAGCTTTTTGTGCAGATGGAACATTTCGGGGATCTTTTATTTCAGCTCAAGAAACATGGGACCAAAACTTTAGATGTTGTGTTTATATTTTTGTTCAGTGTGTATATGCAATCAGTGGCTAGTTTGTTAGGTACACCGGGTTGGTGTACTGGGTCGGACCCCTTTGCCTCCAGAACAGCTTGAATTCTTCAGGGCATGGAAACGCTGCTCAATTAGGAATCAAGGGACTTAACGTGTGCCAGGAAAACATTCCCCACACCATTACACCACCGCCACCAGCCCGAACCGTTGACACCAGGCAGGATGGGGCCATGGACTCATGCTGCTTACGCCAGATCCTGACTCTGCCATCAGCATGACGCAACAGGAACCAGGATTCGTTGGACCAGGCAATATTTTAACGCTCCTCATTTGTCCAGTGTTGGTGATGGCGTGCCCAATGGAGCCGCTTCTTCTTGTTTTTAGCTGATAGGAGTGGAACCCGGTGTGGTCGTCTGCTGCAATAGCCCATCCATGACAAGGACCTCATCTGTGACAAGGACCGACAAATTGTGTGTTCCGAGATGCCGGAGAACAAGTATTTGATACACTGCCGATTTTGCAGGTTTTCCTACTTACAAAGCATGTAGAGGTCTGTAATTTTTATCATAGGTACACTTCAACTGTGAGAGACGGAATCTAAAAAAAAGTCCAGAAAATCACATTGTATGATTTTTAGGTAATTAATTTGCATTTTATTGCATGACATAAGTATTTGATACATCAGAAAAGTGGAACTTAATATTTGGTACAGAAACCTTTGTTTGCAATTACAGAGATCATACGTTTCCTGTAGGTCTTGACCAGGTTTGCATACACTGCAGCAGGAATTTTGGCCCACTCCTCCATACAGACCTTCTCCAGATCCTTCAGGTTTCGGGGCTGTCGCTGGGCAATACAGACTTTCAGCTCCCTCCAAAGATTTTCTATTGGGTTCAGGTCTGGAGACTGGCTAGGCCAGTCCAGGACCTTGAGATGCTTCTTAGTTGCCCTGGCTGTGTGTTTCGGGTCGTTGTCATGCTGCAAGACCCAGCCACGACCCATCTTCAATGCTCTTACTGAGGGAAGGAGGTTGTTGGCCAAGATCTCATGATACATGGCCCCATCCATCCTCCCGTCAATACGGTGCAGTCGTCCTGTCCCCTTTGCAGAAAAGCATCCCCAAAGAATGATGTTTCCACCTCCATGCTTCACGGTTGGGATGGTGTTCTTGGGGTTGTACTCATCCTTCTTCTTCCTCCAAACACGGCGAGTGGAGTTTAGACCAAAAAGCTCTATTTTTGTCTCATCAGACCACATTACCTTCTCCCATTCCTCCTCTGGATCATCCAGATGGTCATTGGCAAACTTCAGACGGGCCTGGATATGCGCTGGCTTGAGCAGGGGGACCTTGCGTGCGCTGCAGGATTTTAATCCATGACGGCATAGTGTGTTACTAATGGTTTTCTTTGAGACTGTGGTCCCAGCTCTCTTCAGGTCATTTACCAGGTCCTGCCGTGTAGTTCTGGGCTGATCCCTCAACTTCCTCATGATCATTAATGCCCCACGTGGTGAGATCTTGCATGGAGCCCCAGACCGAGGGTGATTGACCGTCATCTTGAACTTCTTCCATTTTCTAATAATTGCGCCAACAGTTGTTGCCTTCTCACCAAGCTGCTTGCCTATTGTCCTGTAGCCCATCCCAGCCTTGTGCAGGTCTACAATTTTATCCCTGATGTCCTTACACAGCTCTCTGGTCTTGGCCATTGTGGAGAGGTTGGAGTCTGTTTGATTGAGTGTGTGGACAGTTGTCTTTTATACAGGTAACAAGTTCAAACAGGTGCAGTTAATACAGGTAATGAGTGGAGAACAGGAGGGCTTCTTAAAGAAAAACTAACAGGTCTGTGAGAGCCTGAATTCTTACTGGTTGGTAGGTGATCAAATACTTATGTCATGCAATAAAATGCAAATTAATTACTTAAAAATCATACAATGTGATCTTCTGGATTTTTGTTTTAGATTCCGTCTCTCACAGTTGAAGTGTACCTATGATAGAAATTGCAGACCTCTACATGCTTTGTAAGTAGGAAAACCTGCAAAATTGGCAGTGTATCAAATACTTGTTCTCCCCACTATATACAATTTAAAATATTACATGACATTATATTTCATAACACTTTACCCAATACATTTAGTGTGTTCCCTCAGGCCACTACTCCACTATCACATATTTACAATACAACATCCATGTGTACGTGTGTGTAGAGTGAGTGTCTATATGTACAGTGCCCTGTAAAGTATGCATCCCCCTTGGTATGTTTCCTATTTTGTTGCATTACAACCTGTAATTTAAATGGATTTTTATTTGGTTTCATGCAATGGACATACACAAAATAGTCCAAATTGGTGAAGTGAAATAAAAAAATTAACTTGTTTCAAAAAATTCAAATAAATAATAACGGAAAAGTGGTGCGTGCATATGTATTCACCCCCTTTTGCTATGAAGCCCCTAAATAAGATCCAATTACCTTCAGATATCACATAATTAGTTAAATAAAGTCCACCTGTGTGCAATCTAAGTGTCACATGATCTGTCACATGATCTCAGTATATATACACCTGTTCTGAAAGGCCCCAGAGTCTGCAACACCACTAAGCAAGGGGCACCACCAAGCAAGCGGCACCATGAAGACCAAGGAGCTCTCCAAACAGGTCAGGGACAAAGTTGTGGAGAAGTACAGATCAGGGTTGGGTTATAAAAAAAAATCTGAAACTTTGAACATCCCACGGAGCACCAATAAATCCATTATTAAAAAATGGAAAGAATATGGCACCACAACAAACCTGCCAAGAGAGGGCCGCCCACCAAAACTCACGGACCAGGCAATGAGGGCATTAATCAGAGAGGCAACAAAGAGACCAAAGATAACCCTGAAGGAGCTGCAAAGCTCCACAGTGGAGATTGGAGTATTACATTTACATTTACGTCATTTAACAGACGCTCTTATCCAGAGCCACTTACAAATTGGTGCATTCACCCTATAGCCAGTGGGTTAACCACTTTACCAATTTTATTTATTTTATTTATTTTTTAGGGGGGGGGGGGGGGGGGGGGTAGAAGGATTACTTTATCCTATCCCAGGTATTCCTTAAAGAGGTGGGGTTTCAAATGTCTCCGGAAGGTGGTGAGTGACTCCGCTGTCCTGGCGTCGTGAGGGAGCTTGTTCCACCATTGGGGTGCCAGAGCAGCGAACAGTTTTGACTGGGCTGAGCGGGAACTATGCTTCCGCAGAGGAAGGGGAGCCAGCAGGCCAGAGGTGGATGAACGCAATGCCCTCGTTTGGGTGTAGGGACTGATCAGAGCCTGAAGGTACGGAGGTGCCGTTCCCCTCACAGCTCCATAGGCAAGCACCATGGTCTTGTAACAGATGCGAGCTTCAACTGGAAGCCAGTGGAGTGTGCGGAGGAGCGGGGTGACGTGAGAGAACTTGGGAAGGTTGAACACCAGACGGGCTGCGGCATTCTGGATGAGTTGTAGGGGTTTAATGGCACAGGCAGGGAGCCCAGCCAACAGCGAGTTGCAGTAATCCAGACGGGAGATGACAAGTGCCTGGATTAGGACCTGTGCCGCTTCCTGTGTAAGGCAGGGTCGTACTCTCCGAATGTTGTAGAGCATGAACCTGCAGGATCGGGTCACCGCCTTGATGTTAGCGGAGAACGACAGGGTGTTGTCCAGGGTCACGCCAAGGCTCTTCGCACTCTGGGAGGAGGACACAACGGAGTTGTCAACCGTGATGGCGAGATCATGGAACGGGCAGTCCTTCCCCGGGAGGAAGAGCAGCTCCGTCTTGCCAAGGTTCAGCTTGAGGTGGTGATCCGTCATCCATACTGATATGTCTGCCAGACATGCAGAGATGCGATTCGCCACCTGGTTATCAGAAGGGGGAAAGGAGAAGATTAGTTGTGTATCGTCAGCGTAGCAATGATAGGAGAGGCCATGTGAGGATATGACAGAGCCAAGTGACTTGGTGTATAGGGAGAATAGGAGAGGGCCTAGAACTGAGCCCTGGGGGACACCAGTGGTGAGAGCACGTGGTGCGGAGACAGCTTCTCGCCACGCCACTTGGTAGGAGCGACCGGTCAGGTAGGACGCAATCCAGGAGTGAGCCGCGCCGGAGATGCCCAGCTCGGAGAGGGTGGAGAGGAGGATCTGATGGTTCACAGTATCAAAGGCAGCAGACAGGTCTAGAAGGACAAGAGCAGAGGAGAGAGAGTTAGCTTTAGCAGTGCGAAGAGCCTCCGTGACACAGAGAAGAGCAGTCTCAGTTGAATGACCAGTCCTGAAACCTGACTGGTTTGGATCAAGAAGGTCATTCTGAGAGAGATAGCAAGAGAGTTGGCTAAAGACGGCACGCTCAATAGTTTTGGAAAGAAAAGAAAGGGATACTGGTCTGTAGTTGTTGACATCAGTGGGATCGAGTGTTGGTTTTTTGAGAAGGGGTGCAACTCTCGCTCTCTTGAAGACGGAAGGGACATAGCCAGCGGTCAAGGA
The DNA here is from genome assembly GCF_964263955.1 of Coregonus lavaretus. Classification (NCBI taxonomy): domain Eukaryota; kingdom Metazoa; phylum Chordata; class Actinopteri; order Salmoniformes; family Salmonidae; genus Coregonus; species Coregonus lavaretus. Next base: position 892,859 of record NC_140018.1, on the reverse strand, counting down.
TGAGTTGATCAGCGAGGTGAGGTAGGGGAGAAGGTCACCGGAGATGGTCTGGAGAAGAGAGGAGGGGATGGGGTCAAGCGGGCAGGTTGTTGGGCGGCCTGCAGTCACAAGTCGCAAGATTTTATCTGGAGAGAGAGGGGAGAAAGAAGTCAAAGCATAGGGTAGGGCAGTGTGAGCAGGACCAGCAGTGTCATTAGACTTAACAAACGAGGATCGGATGTCGTCAACCTTCTTTTCAAAGTGGTTGACGAAGTCATCCACAGAGAGGGGGGGGGGGGGAGGAGGAGGATTCAGCAGGGAGGAGAATGTGGCAAAGAGCTTCCTAGGGTTAGAGGCAGATGCTTGGAATTTAGAGTGGTAGAAAGTGGCCTTAGCAGCAGAAACAGATGTAGAGAGGAGGGAGTGAAAAGATGCCAGGTCGGCAGGGAGTTTAGTTTTCTTCCATTTCCGCTCCGCTGCCCGGAGCTCTGTTCTGTGAGCTCGCAATGAGTCATCAAGCCACGGAGCTGGAGGGGAGGACCGAGTCGGCCGGGAGGATAGGGGACACAGAGAGTCAAAGGATGCAGAAAGGGAGGAGAGGAGGGTTGAGGAGGCAGAATCAGGAGATTGGAGGGAGAAGGATTGAGCAGAGGGAAGAGATGATAGGATGGAAGAGGAGAGAGTAGTGGGAGAGGGAGAGTGAAGGTTGCGGCGGCGCATTACCATCTGTGTAGGGGCAGAGTGAGTAGTGTTGGAGGAGAGCGAGAGAGAAAAGGATACAAAGTAGTGGTCGGAGACATGGAGGGGAGTTGCAGTGAGATTAGTAGAAGAGCAGCATCTAGTAAAGATGAGGTCAAGTGTATTGCCTGCCTTGTGAGTAGGGGGGGACGGTGAGAGGGTGAGGTCAAAAGAGGAGAGGAGTGGAAAGAAGGAGGCAGAGAGAAATGAGTCAAATGTAGACGTAGGGAGGTTGAAATCCCCCAAAACTGTGAGGGGTGAGCCATCCTCAGGAAAGGAACTTATCAAGGCGTCAAGCTCATTGATGAACTCTCCAAGGGAACCTGGAGGGCGATAGATGACAAGGATATTAAGCTTAAATGGGCTAGTGACTGTGACAGCATGGAATTCAAATGAGGAGATAGACAGATGGGTTAGGGGAAAAATTGAGAATGTCCACTTGGGAGAGATGAGGATTCCTGTGCCACCACCCCTCTGACCAGATGCTCTCGGGGTATGCGAGAACACATGGTCAGATGAGGAGAGAGCAGTAGGAGTAGCAGTGTTTTCAGTGGTAATCCATGTTTCCGTCAGCGCCAGGAAGTCGAGGGACTGGAGGGTAGCATAGGCTGGGATGAAGTCAGCCTTGTTGGCAGCAGAACGGCAGTTCCAGAGGCTGCCTGAGACCTGGAACTCCAGGTGTGTGGTGCGTGCAGGGACCACCAGGTTAGAGAGGCAGCAGCCACGCGGTGTGAGGCGTTTGTGTAGCCTGTGCGGAGAGGAGAGAACAGGGATAGGCAGAGGCATAGTTGACAGGCTGTAGCAAATGGCTACAATAATGCAGAGGAGATCGGAATGAAATGAACTAAACATCTGGGAAAGGAGAGAGCGGGCCTCCCTCACCACAACTCCCAAATATAACTCTCCCAACTTCCACCTCAGAAACTATAATTGTTTCACTGAAACACCCGAATAAAACTCTCCCAACTTCCACTTTAGAAATTAGAATTGTTGTAAACTACAGCGGTTCAATGTTTCAAGGAATAGACTCAACTTACTTTATTCAGCTAGCTAACTATGACGCCATAGCTAACTAGCATGCTAGCATCCAATAACACACGGTTTAGCACCAATACTTGGTTACAACAAACTACCAATAGTGTGTTAACGCACTAAACAGATAATTCGTGTCCGTGTCTAGTTCCTTTCATAACGCAGCAATAATTAAGTGTTGGCTAGCTAGCACAAAGATATTGTATTTAGCTACTACAGTACTGCTAGCTGGTGGTGTTGGCTAGCTAGCAATGGCTGCTGTGTTGACTTTGTTTGGAAAAACGGCGTCGCTGCGAACGAATGTAGCTGGCTAAAATGATATTGTATTTAGTTGCTACAGTACTGCTACAGTACTGCTAGCTGGTAGCTGGTAGTGTTGGCTAGCTAGCAATGGCTGCGGTGTTGACTTTGTTTGAAAAACGGCGTCGCTGCGAGCGAGTGTAGCTGGCTAGCTAACCTCGATAGTTACTTTATACTACACCTTTATCTTTGATACAAATACAACTATGTAGCTAGCCAACATTACACTAATCAAATCGTTCCATTGTAATGTAATGTGTCATATTACCTGTGGAGCGAAGTACAGCATGACTACTCACCATGCCTTACCTTGCCCTTGCATCCGGAGTTCGGCTCATAACTGCAGTATCTGTCCATAGGACCACTTTTTAAGCCGTACACTCCACAGAGCTGGGCTTTACGGAAGAGTGGCCAGAAAAAAGCCATTGCTTAAAGAAAAAAATAAGCAAACACGTTTGGTGTTCGCCAAAAGGCATGTGGGAGACTCCCCAAACATATGGAAGAAGGTACTCTGGTCAGATGAGACTAAAATTGGGCTTTTTGGCCTTCAAGGAAAACGTTATGTCTGGCGCAAACCCAACACCATGGTGGTGGCAGCATCATCCTGTGGGGATGTTTTTCATTGGCAGGGACTGGGAAACTGGTCAGAATTGAAGGAATGATGGATGGTGCTAAATACAGGGAAATTCTTGAGGGAAACCTGTTTCTGTCTTCCAGAGATTTGAGACTGGGACGGTGGTTCACCTTCCAGTAGGACAATGACCCTAAGCATACTGCTAAAGCAACACTTGAGTGGTTTAAGGGTAAACATTTAAATGTCTTGGAATGGCCTAGTCAAAGCCCAGACCTCAATCCAATTGAGAATCTGTGGTATGACTTAAAGATTGCTGTACACCAGCGGAACCCATCCAACTTGAAGGAGCTGGAGCAGTTTTGCCTTGAAGAATGGGCAAAAATCCCAGTGGCTAGATGTGCCAAGCTTATATAGACATACCCCAAGAGACTTGCAGCTGTAATTGCTGCAAAAGGTGGCTCTAAAAAGTATTGACTTTGGGGGGGGTGAATAGTTATGCACGCTCAAGTTTTCTGTTTTTTTGTCTTATTTCTTGTTGTTTCACAATAAAATATATTTTGAATCTTCAAAGTGGTAGGCATGTTGTGTAAATCAAATGATACAAACCCCCAAAAAATCAATTTTAATTTCAGGTTGTAAGGCAACAAAATAGGGAAAATGCCAAGGGGGGTGAATACTTTAGCAAGCCACTGTATACGTGTATGCACCTGTGTGTGTGTCTCTTCACAGTCTCCGCTGTTCCGCAAGGTGTATTTTTACCTGTTTTTAAAATCTATTATTTATCTATATTTCAAGCCACATTTCAAACCACCTTCGTAGGTGGTTTGAAGTCAGTTACAAATGTGATTCCTGGTCAAGTGACTTGTGTCTGAACGGTCGAATCTGATTTATAGTGTTTTTTTTATACTGTTATTTGGTATATCTTGTTGCTTGCTAGCTACTCTGTTGACATTTTGACAAGAACATGTGGTAGCTAACTAGCTTGTTAATTGTTTACAAACGAATGAGTGAATGTGCTAAACAGCTAGCTAGCTAGCTAGTTGACTGTTGTGGCTAGCTAGCTAGTTGACTGCTGTGGCTAGCCAAAAAGGACTTGTTTTGAAAGTTGGATCATCCTTTGAGGCTTTAAAAATGTTCTTACCCTATGATTTTGAACATTTCAAAGCAGCTGGGAAACGTCCATGGCAGGCATTGTATTGTGGTCACCTTAGCTTGCTACATAACTTCTGAGTGAAGCACGAGCACCACCACCAATCAGCCTACACCTCTCGTCACTATGACAGCTAGTGTAGCCTTGTCAGCAAATGACTGCTGTCCTCTGAACACACACAAATCCGATTTGGTCACTTGTATCTTGCTGTTTGGACAGTCAGCAGTCGAAAACGAATCTAAAAAACAAAACGGATTTTATCATTAAGGCCTGCAGTGGGAACAAGGCCCAGAAAGACTCACAGCTGTAATTGCTGCCAAAGGTACTTCTACAAAGTATTGACTCAGGAATGTGAATACTTATGTACATTTGATATTTCTGTATTTAATTTAATACATTTGCACAATTTTCTAAAAACATGTTTTTACTTTGTCATTATGGGTTATTATTGTGTGTAGATGGGTGAGATATTTTTTTAAAAATATATATCCATTTTGAATTCAGGCTGTAACACAACCAAATGTGGAGTAATTTAAGGGGTATGAATACTTTCTGAAGGCACTGTATATATCAATCTTGAACAGGATGATCTATTTTGGATGCAATTTCAACGGAATTGATGGGGAGTGAGAAAGACTGCTCGCGTGCGCACTGATGTAAAGCAACGATGTTTGAGTGTTTTAAAACTGCAGCTGCAATAAAAAAAATCCTCTTTACAATAAAAAAGAAGGTGACCCCCGAGAGCCATATGGAGATGTATAAATTAGATTCGCATTCAGTTGTTATATTACTGTAGCATAGGCTATGCTGCATTCAGTCTTTATATTACTGTAGCATAGGCTATGCTGCATTCAGTCTTTATATTACTGTAGCATAGGCTATGCTGCATTCAGTCGTTATATTACCGTAGCATAGGCTATGCTGCATTCAGTCTTTATATTACCGTAGCATAGGCTATGCTGCATTCAGTCATTATATTACTGTAGCATAGGCTATGCTGCATTCAGTCTTCATATTACTGTAGCATAGGCTATGCTGCATTCAGTCTTCATATTACTGTAGCATAGGCTATGCTGCATTCAGTCTTTATATTACCGTAGCATAGGCTATGCTGCATTCAGTCTTTATATTACCGTAGTATAGGCTATGCTGCATTCAGTCGTTATATTACCGTAGCATAGGCTATGCTGCATTCAGTCTTTATATTACCGTAGCATAGGCTATGCTGCATTCAGTCGTTATATTACCGTAGCATAGGCTATGCTGCATTCAGTCTTTATATTACCGTAGCATAGGCTATGCTGCATTCAGTCGTTATATTACCGTAGCATAGGCTATGCTGCATTCAGTCTTCATATTACCGTAGCATAGGCTATGCTGCATTCAGTCTTCATATTACTGTAGCATAGGCTATGCATCATTCAGTCTTTATATTACCGTAGCATAGGCTATGCTGCATTCAGTCGTTATATTACCGTAGCATAGGCTATGCTGCATTCAGTCTTCATATTACCGTAGCATAGGCTATGCTGCATTCAGTCTTTATATTACTGTAGCATAGGCTATGCTGCATTCAGTCTTTATATTACTGTAGCATAGGCTATGCTGCATTCGGTCTTCATATTACTGTGGCATAGGCTATGCTGCATTCAGTCTTCATATTACTGTAGCATAGGCTATGCTGCATTCAGTCTTTATATTACTGTAGCATAGGCTATGCTGCATTCAGTCTTTATATTACTGTAGCATAGGCTATGCTGCATTCAGTCTTTATATTACTGTAGCATATGCTCTGCTGCATTCAGTCTTTATATTACTGTAGCATAGGCTATGCTGCATTCGGTCTTCATATTACTGTGGCATAGGCTATGCTGCATTCGGTCTTTATATTACTGTAGCATAGACTATGCTGCATTCAGTCTTTATATTACTGTAGCATAGGCTATGCTGCATTCGGTCTTTATATTACTGTAGCATAGGCTATGCTGCATTCGGTCTTTATATTACTGTAGCATAGGCTATGCTGCATTCAGTCTTTATATTACTGTAGCATAGGCTATGCTGCATTCAGTCTTTATATTACTGTAGCATAGTCTATGCTGCATTCAGTCTTTATATTACTGTAGCATAGGCTATGCTGCATTCAGTCTTTATATTACTGTAGCATAGGCTATGCTGCATTCAGTCGTTATATTACCGTAGCATAGGCTATGCTGCATTCAGTCTTTATATTACCGTAGCATAGGCTATGCTGCATTCAGTCGTTATATTACCGTAGCATAGGCTATGCTGCATTCAGTCTTCATATTACTGTAGCATAGGCTATGCTGCATTCAGTCTTCATATTACTGTAGCATAGGCTATGCTGCATTCAGTCTTTATATTACCGTAGCATAGGCTATGCTGCATTCAGTCTTTATATTACCGTAGCATAGGATATGCTGCATTCAGTCTTTATATTACCGTAGCATAGGCTATGCTGCATTCAGTCGTTATATTACCGTAGCATAGGCTATGCTGCATTCAGTCTTCATATTACCGTAGCATAGGCTATGCTGCATTCGGTCTTTATATTACTGTAGCATAGGCTATGCTGCATTCAGTCTTTATATTACTGTAGCATAGGCTATGCTGCATTCAGTCTTTATATTACTGTAGCATAGGCTATGCTGCATTCAGTCTTTATATTACTGTAACATAGGCTATGCTGCATTCAGTCTTTATATTACTGTAGCATAGGCTATGCTGCATTCAGTCGTTATATTACTGTAGCATAGGCTATGCTGCATTCAGTCTTTATATTACTGTAGCATAGGCTATGCTGCATTCAGTCTTTATATTACTGTAGCATAGGCTATGCTGCATTCAGTCTTTATATTACTGTAGCATAGGCTATGCCGCATTCGGTCTTTATATTACTGTGGCATATTCTATGCTGCATTCAGTCTTTATATTACTGTAGCATAGGCTATGCTGCATTCAGTCTTTATATTACTGTAGCGTAGGCTATGCTGCATTCAGTCTTTATATTACTGTAGCATAGGCTATGCTGCATTCAGTCGTTATATTACCGTAGCATAGGCTATGCTGCATTCAGTCTTCATATTACCGTAGCATAGGCTATGCTGCATTCGGTCTTTATATTACTGTAGCATAGGCTATGCTGCATTCAGTCTTTATATTAATGTAGCATAGGCTATGCTGCATTCAGTCTTTATATTACTGTAGCATAGGCTATGCTGCATTCAGTCTTTATATTACTGTAACATAGGCTATGCTGCATTCAGTCTTTATATTACTGTAGCATAGGCTATGCTGCATTCAGTCGTTATATTACTGTAGCATAGGCTATGCTGCATTCAGTCTTTATATTACTGTAGCATAGGCTATGCTGCATTCGGTCTTTATATTACTGTAGCATAGGCTATGCTGCATTCAGTCTTTATATTACTGTAGCATAGGCTATGCCGCATTCGGTCTTTATATTACTGTGGCATAGGCTATGCTGCATTCAGTCTTTATATTACTGTAGCATAGGCTATGCTGCATTCAGTCTTTATATTACTGTAGCGTAGGCTATGCTGCATTCAGTCTTTATATTACTGTAGCATAGGATATGCTGCATTCAGTCTTTATATTACTGTAGCATAGGCTATGCTGCATTCAGTCTTCATATTACTGTAGCATAGGCTATGCTGCATTCGGCCTTTATATTACTGTAGCATAGGCTATGCTGCATTCGGTCTTTATATTACTGTGGCATAGGCTATGCTGCATTCGGTCTTTATATTACTGTAGCATAGGCTATGCTGCAGTCGGTCTTTATATTACTGTAGCATAGGCTATGCTGCATTCAGTCTTTATATTACTGTGGCATAGGCTATGCTGCATTCGGTCTTTATATTACTGTAGCATAGGCTATGCTGCAGTCGGTCTTTATATTACTGTAGCATAGGCTATGCTGCATTCAGTCTTTATATTACTGTAGCATAGGCTATGCTGCATTCAGTCTTTATATTACTGTAGCATAGGCTATGCTGCGTTCAGTCTTTATATTACTGTAGCATAGGCTATGCTGCGTTCAGTCTTTATATTACTGTAGCATAGGATATGCTGCGTTCAGTCTTTATATTACTGTAGCATAGGCTATGCTGCGTTCAGTCTTTATATTACTGTAGCATAGGCTATGCTGCGTTCAGTCTTTATATTACTGTAGCATAGGCTATGCTGCGTTCAGTCTTCATATTACTGTAGCATAGGCTATGCTGCATTCAGTCTTCATATTACTGTAGCATATGCTATGCTGCATTCAGTCTTTATATTACCGTAGCATAGGCTATGCTGCATTCAGTCTTTATATTACCGTAGCATAGGCTATGCTGCATTCAGTCGTTATATTACCGTAGCATAGGCTATGCTGCATTCAGTCTTTATATTACCGTAGCATAGGCTATGCTGCATTCAGTCGTTATATTACCGTAGCATAGGCTATGCTGCATTCAGTCTTTATATTACCGTAGCATAGGCTATGCTGCATTCAGTCGTTATATTACCGTAGCATAGGCTATGCTGCATTCAGTCTTCATATTACCGTAGCATAGGCTATGCTGCATTCAGTCTTCATATTACTGTAGCATAGGCTATGCATCATTCAGTCTTTATATTACCGTAGCATAGGCTATGCTGCATTCAGTCGTTATATTACCGTAGCATAGGCTATGCTGCATTCAGTCTTCATATTACCGTAGCATAGGCTATGCTGCATTCAGTCTTTATATTACTGTAGCATAGTCTATGCTGCATTCAGTCTTTTATATTACTGTAGCATAGGCTATGCTGCATTCGGTCTTCATATTACTGTGGCATAGGCTATGCTGCATTCGGTCTTTATATTACTGTAGCATAGACTATGCTGCATTCAGTCTTTATATTACTGTAGCATAGGCTATGCTGCATTCAGTCTTTATATTACTGTAGCATAGGCTATGCTGCATTCAGTCTTTATATTACTGTAGCATAGGCTATGCTGCATTCAGTCGTTATATTACCGTAGCATAGGCTATGCTGCATTCAGTCTTTATATTACCGTAGCATAGGCTATGCTGCATTCAGTCATTATATTACTGTAGCATAGGCTATGCTGCATTCAGTCTTCATATTACTGTAGCATAGGCTATGCTGCATTCAGTCTTCATATTACTGTAGCATAGGCTATGCTGCATTCAGTCTTTATATTACCGTAGCATAGGCTATGCTGCATTCAGTCTTTATATTACCGTAGTATAGGCTATGCTGCATTCAGTCGTTATATTACCGTAGCATAGGCTATGCTGCATTCAGTCTTTATATTACCGTAGCATAGGCTATGCTGCATTCAGTCGTTATATTACCGTAGCATAGGCTATGCTGCATTCAGTCTTTATATTACCGTAGCATAGGCTATGCTGCATTCAGTCGTTATATTACCGTAGCATAGGCTATGCTGCATTCAGTCTTCATATTACCGTAGCATAGGCTATGCTGCATTCAGTCTTCATATTACTGTAGCATAGGCTATGCATCATTCAGTCTTTATATTACCGTAGCATAGGCTATGCTGCATTCAGTCGTTATATTACCGTAGCATAGGCTATGCTGCATTCAGTCTTCATATTACCGTAGCATAGGCTATGCTGCATTCAGTCTTTATATTACTGTAGCATAGGCTATGCTGCATTCAGTCTTTATATTACTGTAGCATAGGCTATGCTGCATTCGGTCTTCATATTACTGTGGCATAGGCTATGCTGCATTCAGTCTTCATATTACTGTAGCATAGGCTATGCTGCATTCAGTCTTTATATTACTGTAGCATAGGCTATGCTGCATTCAGTCTTTATATTACTGTAGCATAGGCTATGCTGCATTCAGTCTTTATATTACTGTAGCATATGCTCTGCTGCATTCAGTCTTTATATTACTGTAGCATAGGCTATGCTGCATTCGGTCTTCATATTACTGTGGCATAGGCTATGCTGCATTCGGTCTTTATATTACTGTAGCATAGACTATGCTGCATTCAGTCTTTATATTACTGTAGCATAGGCTATGCTGCATTCGGTCTTTATATTACTGTAGCATAGGCTATGCTGCATTCGGTCTTTATATTACTGTAGCATAGGCTGTGCTGCATTCAGTCTTTATATTACTGTAGCATAGGCTATGCTGCATTCAGTCTTTATATTACTGTAGCATAGTCTATGCTGCATTCAGTCTTTATATTACTGTAGCATAGGCTATGCTGCATTCAGTCTTTATATTACTGTAGCATAGGCTATGCTGCATTCAGTCGTTATATTACCGTAGCATAGGCTATGCTGCATTCAGTCTTTATATTACCGTAGCATAGGCTATGCTGCATTCAGTCGTTATATTACCGTAGCATAGGCTATGCTGCATTCAGTCTTCATATTACTGTAGCATAGGCTATGCTGCATTCAGTCTTCATATTACTGTAGCATAGGCTATGCTGCATTCAGTCTTTATATTACCGTAGCATAGGCTATGCTGCATTCAGTCTTTATATTACCGTAGCATAGGATATGCTGCATTCAGTCTTTATATTACCGTAGCATAGGCTATGCTGCATTCAGTCGTTATATTACCGTAGCATAGGCTATGCTGCATTCAGTCTTCATATTACCGTAGCATAGGCTATGCTGCATTCGGTCTTTATATTACTGTAGCATAGGCTATGCTGCATTCAGTCTTTATATTACTGTAGCATAGGCTATGCTGCATTCAGTCTTTATATTACTGTAGCATAGGCTATGCTGCATTCAGTCTTTATATTACTGTAACATAGGCTATGCTGCATTCAGTCTTTATATTACTGTAGCATAGGCTATGCTGCATTCAGTCGTTATATTACTGTAGCATAGGCTATGCTGCATTCAGTCTTTATATTACTGTAGCATAGGCTATGCTGCATTCAGTCTTTATATTACTGTAGCATAGGCTATGCTGCATTCAGTCTTTATATTACTGTAGCATAGGCTATGCCGCATTCGGTCTTTATATTACTGTGGCATATTCTATGCTGCATTCAGTCTTTATATTACTGTAGCATAGGCTATGCTGCATTCAGTCTTTATATTACTGTAGCGTAGGCTATGCTGCATTCAGTCTTTATATTACTGTAGCATAGGCTATGCTGCATTCAGTCGTTATATTACCGTAGCATAGGCTATGCTGCATTCAGTCTTCATATTACCGTAGCATAGGCTATGCTGCATTCGGTCTTTATATTACTGTAGCATAGGCTATGCTGCATTCAGTCTTTATATTAATGTAGCATAGGCTATGCTGCATTCAGTCTTTATATTACTGTAGCATAGGCTATGCTGCATTCAGTCTTTATATTACTGTAACATAGGCTATGCTGCATTCAGTCTTTATATTACTGTAGCATAGGCTATGCTGCATTCAGTCGTTATATTACTGTAGCATAGGCTATGCTGCATTCAGTCTTTATATTACTGTAGCATAGGCTATGCTGCATTCGGTCTTTATATTACTGTAGCATAGGCTATGCTGCATTCAGTCTTTATATTACTGTAGCATAGGCTATGCCGCATTCGGTCTTTATATTACTGTGGCATAGGCTATGCTGCATTCAGTCTTTATATTACTGTAGCATAGGCTATGCTGCATTCAGTCTTTATATTACTGTAGCGTAGGCTATGCTGCATTCAGTCTTTATATTACTGTAGCATAGGATATGCTGCATTCAGTCTTTATATTACTGTAGCATAGGCTATGCTGCATTCAGTCTTCATATTACTGTAGCATAGGCTATGCTGCATTCGGCCTTTATATTACTGTAGCATAGGCTATGCTGCATTCGGTCTTTATATTACTGTGGCATAGGCTATGCTGCATTCGGTCTTTATATTACTGTAGCATAGGCTATGCTGCAGTCGGTCTTTATATTACTGTAGCATAGGCTATGCTGCATTCAGTCTTTATATTACTGTGGCATAGGCTATGCTGCATTCGGTCTTTATATTACTGTAGCATAGGCTATGCTGCATTCAGTCTTTATATTACTGTAGCATAGGCTATGCTGCATTCAGTCTTTATATTACTGTAGCATAGGCTATGCTGCGTTCAGTCTTTATATTACTGTAGCATAGGCTATGCTGCGTTCAGTCTTTATATTACTGTAGCATAGGATATGCTGCGTTCAGTCTTTATATTACTGTAGCATAGGCTATGCTGCGTTCAGTCTTTATATTACTGTAGCATAGGCTATGCTGCGTTCAGTCTTTATATTACTGTAGCATAGGCTATGCTGCGTTCAGTCTTCATATTACTGTAGCATAGGCTATGCTGCATTCAGTCTTCATATTACTGTAGCATATGCTATGCTGCATTCAGTCTTTATATTACCGTAGCATAGGCTATGCTGCATTCAGTCTTTATATTACCGTAGCATAGGCTATGCTGCATTCAGTCGTTATATTACCGTAGCATAGGCTATGCTGCATTCAGTCTTTATATTACCGTAGCATAGGCTATGCTGCATTCAGTCGTTATATTACCGTAGCATAGGCTATGCTGCATTCAGTCTTTATATTACCGTAGCATAGGCTATGCTGCATTCAGTCGTTATATTACCGTAGCATAGGCTATGCTGCATTCAGTCTTCATATTACCGTAGCATAGGCTATGCTGCATTCAGTCTTCATATTACTGTAGCATAGGCTATGCATCATTCAGTCTTTATATTACCGTAGCATAGGCTATGCTGCATTCAGTCGTTATATTACCGTAGCATAGGCTATGCTGCATTCAGTCTTCATATTACCGTAGCATAGGCTATGCTGCATTCAGTCTTTATATTACTGTAGCATAGTCTATGCTGCATTCAGTCTTTTATATTACTGTAGCATAGGCTATGCTGCATTCGGTCTTCATATTACTGTGGCATAGGCTATGCTGCATTCGGTCTTTATATTACTGTAGCATAGACTATGCTGCATTCAGTCTTTATATTACTGTAGCATAGGCTATGCTGCATTCGGTCTTTATATTACTGTAGCATAGGCTATGCTGCATTCGGTCTTTATATTACTGTAGCATAGGCTATGCTGCATTCAGTCTTTATATTACTGTAGCATAGGCTATGCTGCATTCAGTCTTTATATTACTGTAGCATAGTCTATGCTGCATTCAGTCTTTATATTACTGTAGCATAGGCTTTGCTGCATTCAGTCTTTATATTACTGTAGCATAGGCTATGCTGCATTCAGTCGTTATATTACCGTAGCATAGGCTATGCTGCATTCGGTCTTTATATTACCGTAGCATAGGCTATGCTGCATTCAGTCGTTATATTACCGTAGCATAGGCTATGCTGCATTCAGTCTTTATATTACTGTAGCATAGGCTATGCTGCGTTCAGTCTTTATATTACTGTAGCATAGGATATGCTGCGTTCAGTCTTTATATTACTGTAGCATAGGCTATGCTGCGTTCAGTCTTTATATTACTGTAGCATAGGCTATGCTGCGTTCAGTCTTTATATTACTGTAGCATAGGCTATGCTGCGTTCAGTCTTCATATTACTGTAGCATAGGCTATGCTGCATTCAGTCTTCATATTACTGTAGCATAGGCTATGCTGCATTCAGTCTTTATATTACTGTAGCATAGGCTATGCTGCATTCAGTCTTTATATTACTGTAGCATAGGCTATGCTGCATTCAGTCTTTATATTACTGTAGCATAGGCTATGCTGCATTCAGTCTTTATATTACTGTAGCATAGGCTATGCTGCATTCAGTCTTTATATTACTGTAGCATAGGCTATGCTGCATTCGGTCTTTATATTACTGTAGCATAGGCTATGCTGCATTCGGTCTTTATATTACTGTAGCGTAGGCTATGCTGCATTCGGTCTTTATATTACTGTAGCGTAGGCTATGCTGCATTCGGTCTTTATATTACTGTAGCGTAGGCTATGCTGCATTCAGTCTTTATATTACTGTAGCATAGGCTATGCTGCATTCAGTCTTTATATTACTGTAGCATAGGCTATGCCGCATTCAGTCTTTATATTACTGTAGCATAGGCTATGCTGCATTCAGTCTTTATATTACTGTAGCATAGGCTATGCCGCATTCAGTCTTTATATTACTGTAGCATAGGCTATGCCGCATTCGGTCTTTATATTACTGTAGCATAGGCTATGCTGCATTCGGTCTTTATATTACTGTAGCATAGGCTATGCTGCATTCAGTCTTTATATTACTGTAGCATAGGCTATGCTGCATTCAGTCTTTATATTACTGTAACATAGGCTATGCTGCATTCAGTCTTTATATTACTGTAGCATAGGCTATGCTGCATTCAGTCTTCATATTACTGTAGCATAGGCTATGCTGCATTCAGTCTTTATATTACTGTAGCATAGGATATGCTGCATTCAGTCTTTATATTACTGTAGCATAGGCTATGCTGCATTCAGTCTTTATATTACTGTAGCATAGGCTATGCTGCATTCAGTCTTTATATTACTGTAGCATAGGCTATTGCTGAAGCAAATGTAGGCCGACCTGTCACAAGATATAAAGTTACCATGATGAGATGATACATGCATTGTGAACTGCGCTCCATACTGAGGTGGACTGTCTGTCTCCACCCTGAGCATTTATGATTGATTGTGCAGATAGTAGAGATAAGGCCTTAGAGAAGCCAGATTTAGACATCGCATAAAATTTTACATTTTCATGTCACGTCAGTAATTTATTACAATTTACCAGTTTCTCTCGGTTATTTATTCCCGGGAAAAGGGAGTGGATTTGTGCAAGTAATCCGGTTCCCGCTATTCAACCCAAAATTCAACCATATCAGGGAACCCATGATGTAATTCCGTTACCATAATTCCGTTACTCGATGTGAAATCCACTTCACCTACTGTAGTTCAATAACCAAGTATTCTTTTTTTTCTACTCAAGGTGTCGTCATAGCTGACACCCCATTCTGTCTGCGGACATCTCTGAATCTTAATTCAGAGCAGATATTTAAGAGTTTGGGGAAAATGTGGTCGCATCAAAAATGTAGGGAGATTTTACTATAATTCTGTTACCAAACTTTCCATCTGCACAGTTCTTCCAGTAAATGTGTTTTTGTGAAGTTTTCTGTGTAAATTGTTCAAAGTAGTCCTTGTGCATAGAGTTGTATGGTTTGTTAAACTTTTGAAATCAATGTTTTTTGTTTGGAATACAATACATTTTTAAAAGTCTAATTCCGTTACGGTAGAATGGCCGTTATACTCCTCAATATGGCCCTTCCATCTCCGTGTTCCAGAACCTTCGTTTCAACCTGTCTCATTAGTGATTGGCTGGTCCCACGTGGGGGGTTCTGGAGTGAGAGGGGTCAAGGCCCTTATTTGCATAATGAATGCAGCGAGAGCTAATTAGCAGACAGCTCTGTCAGCACGTCAGTAAACGTTTTTGATCTATCTCACATCTTTCTTTTTTTTTTTTTATCATGAAATAAATTATTATAATCTTTCAATTTCTAAGAGATACTTAGTTATTACGATCATCATTATTATTCATCATATGATTTGTTTGTTGAATGAGGCCTTCACTTCAGGGATGCCCCACATGAGTTTGAATTTACATTGACTTTCAATTCAATGTTTGTATGTTCTGTTTTCTTTGCGATCCGGGTCAAGCCTTGTTTAGCTGTAAAGTCTTCATTCTTAGTAAAGTCTTCTTTGGCCACCAGCCTCCCTCCACAATGAGATTACAGACATGATGATCCCAGCCTCCCTCCACAATGAGATTACAGATATGATGACCCCAGCCTCCCTCCACAATGAGATTACAGATATGATGACCCCAGCCTCCCTCCACAATGAGATTACAGACATGATGAAAACAAGAGCCCAAACGTAACACATGGTCTGCATCCCAAATGGTAACCTATTGCCTATGGTGCACTAAGTCGCTCTGGAAAAGAGCGTCTGCTAAATGACGTAAATGTAAATGTGATTTTGACCAGAGTCCTATGGGAACCATGAGCCATTTGGTCACTTCAGTGTTCAACACATTAACCCCAAAAGACACACTTCAGAATGTCAGTGTCCCAAATTACAGACCTCTATTCCCTATTGTAGTGGGCACTCAATTACTGTTGAGACTTCAATGAAGTATTTTATATCCCCTTCTAACTCAAAAGTCTACTCCACGTTATGTTTTCTCTATTAGCTCAGGCATGCGCACGCACACACGCGCGCTTTGACAACTCCTACTTTAATTAACATCAACAACAGATAGGGCTTTAATTAACATCAACAACAGATAGGGCTTTAATTAACATCAACAACAGATAGGGCTTTAATTAACATCAACAACAGATAGGGCTTTAATTAACATCAATAACAGATAGGGCTTTAATTAACATCAACAATAGATAGGGCTTTAATTAACATCAACAATAGATAGGGCTTTAATTAACATCAACAATAGATAGGGCTTTAATTAACATCAACAATAGATAGAGCTTTAATTATTATTATTTTTTAAAATTATTATTATTTTTTTTAAAAATGGGGGGGGGGGGGGGGGTAGATCAGCTTAATATTGCAGATAGATTTTAAATTCCATCAATGTAATTGTCTGCATCACTTCCAATCCCCCATGTTTTTATATATACACATACAGTGGGGAGAACAAGTATTTGATACACTGCCGATTTTGCAGGTTTTCCTACTTACAAAGCATGTAGAGGTCTGTAATTTTTATCATAGGTACATTTCAACTGTGAGTGATGGAATGTAAAACAAAAATCCAGAAAATCACATTGTATGATTTTTAAGTAATTAATTTGCATTTTATTGCATGACATAAGTATTTGATACATCAGAAAAGCAGAACTTAATATTTGGTACAGAAACCTTTGTTTGCAATTACAGAGATCATACGTTTCCTGTAGGTCTTGACCAGGTTTGCACACACTGCAGCAGGGATTTTGGCCCACTCCTCTATACAGACCTTCTCCAGATCCTTCAGGTTTCGGGGCTGTCGCTGGGCAATACAGACTTTCAGCTCCCTCCAAAGATTTTCTATTGGGTTCAGGTCTGGAGACTGGCTAGGCCACTCCAGGACCTTGAGATGCTTCTTACGGAGCCACTCCTTAGTTGCCCTGGCTGTGTGTTTCGGTCGTTGTCATGCTGGAAGACCCAGCCACGACCCATCTTCAATGCTCTTACTGAGAGAAGGAGGTTGTTGGCCAAGATCTCGCGATACATGGCCCCATCCATCCTCCCCTCAATATGGTGCAGTCGTCCTGTCCCCTTTGCAGAAAAGCATCCCCAAAGAATGATGTTTCCACCTCCATGCTTCACGGTTGGGATGGTGTTCTTGGGGTTGTACTCATCCTTCTTCTTCCTCCAAACACAGCGAGTGGAGTTTAGACCAAAAAGCTCTATTTTTGTCTCATCAGACCACATGACCTTCTCCCATTCCTCCTCTGGATCATCCAGATGGTCATTGGCAAACTTCAGACGGGCCTGGACATGCGCTGGCTTGAGCAGGGGGACCTTGCGTGCACTGCAGGATTTTAATCCATGACGGCGTAATGTGTTACTAATGGTTTTCTTTGAGACTGTGGTCCCAGCTCTCTTCAGGTCATTGACCAGGTCCTGCCGTGTAGTTCTGGGCTGATCCCTCACCTTCCTCATGATCATTGATGCCCCACGAGGTGACATCTTGCATGGAGCCCCAGACCGAGGGTGATTGACTGTCATCTTGAACTTCTTCCATTTTCTAATAATTGCGCCAACAGTTGTTGCCTTCTCACCAAGCTGCTTGCCTATTGTCCTGTAGCCCATCCCAGCCTTGTGCAGGTCTACAATTTTATCCCTGATGTCCTTACACAGCTCTCTGGTCTTGGCCATTGTGGAGAGGTTGGAGTCTGTTTGATTGAGTGTGTGGACAGATGTCTTTTATACAGATAACGAGTTCAAACAGGTTCAGTTAATACAGGTAATGAGTGGAGAACAGGAGGGCTTCTTCAAGAAAAACTAACAGGTCTGTGAGAGACGGAATTCTTACTGGTTGGTAGGTGATCAAATACTTATGTCATGCAATAAAATGCCAATTAATTACTTAAAAATCATACAATGTGATTTTCTGGATTTTTGTTTTAGATTCTGTCTCTCACAGTTGAAGTGTACCTATGATACAAATTACAGACCTCTACATGCTTTGTAAGTAGGAAAACCTGCAAAATCGGCAGTGTATCAAATACTCGTTCTCCCCACTGCACATACAGTGGGGGAAAAAAGTATTTAGTCAGCCACCAATTGTGCAAGTTCTCCCACTTTAAAAGATGAGAGAGGCCTGTAATTTTCATCATAGGTACACGTAAACTATGACAGACAAATTGAGGGAAAAAAATCCAGAAAATCACATCGTAGGATTTTTAATGAATTTATTTGCAAATTATGGTGGAAAATAAGTATTTGGTCACCTACAAACATGCAAGATTTCTCGCTCTCACAGACCTGTAACTTCTTCTTTAAGAGGCTCCTCTGTCCTCCACTCGTTACCTGTATTAATGGCACCTGTTTGAACTTGTTATCAGTATAAAAGACACCTGTCCACAACCTCAAACAGTCACACTCCAAACTCCACTATGGCCAAGACCAAAGAGCTGTCAAAGGACACCAGAAACAAAATTGTAGACCTGCACCAGGCTGGGAAGACTGAATCTGCAATAGGTAAGCAGCTTGGTTTGAAGAAATCAACTGTGGGAGCAATTATTAGGAAATGGTAGACATACAAGACCACTGATAATCTCCCTCGATCTGGGGCTCCACGCAAGATCTCACCCCGTGGGGTCAAAATGATCACAAGAACGGTGAGCAAAAATCCCAGAACCACACGGGGGGACCTAGTGAATGACCTGCAGAGAGCTGGGACCAAAGTAACAAAGCCTACCATCAGTAACACACTACGCCGCCAGGGACTCAAATCCTGCAGTGCCAGACGTGTCCCCCTGCTTAAGCCAGTACATGTCCAGGCCCGTCTGAAGTTTGCTAGAGTGCATTTGGATGATCCAGAAGAGGATTGGGAGAATGTCATATGGTAAGATGAAACCAAAATAGAACTTTTTGGTAAAAACTCAACTTGTCGTGTTTGGAGTACAAAGAATGCTGAGTTGCATCCAAAGAACACCATACCTACTGTGAAGCATGGGGGTGGAAACAGCATGCTTTGGGGCTGTTTTTCTGCAAAGGGACCAGGACGACTGATCCATGTAAAAGAAAGAATGAATGGGGCCATGTATCGTGAGACATCAGCAAGGGCATTGAAGATGAAATTTGGCTGGGTCTTTCAGCATGACAATGATCCCAAACACACCGCCCGGGCAATGAAGGAGTGGCTTCGTAAGAAGCATTTCAAGGTCCTGGAGTGGCCTAGCCAGTCTCCAGATCTCAACCCCATAGAAAATCTTTGGAGGGAGTTGAAAGTCTGTGTTGCCCAGCGACAGCCCCAAAACATCACTGCTCTAGAGGAGATCTGCATGGAGGAATGGGCCAAAATACCAGCAACAGTGTGTGAAAACCTTGTGAAGACTTACAGAAAACGTTTGACCTGTGTCATTGCCAACAAAGGGTATATAACAAAGTATTGAGAAACTTTTGTTATTGACCAAATACTTATTTTCCACCATAATTTGCAAATAAATTCATTAAAAATCCTACAATGTGATTTTCTGGAGAAAAAAATTATCATTTTGTCTGTCATAGTTGACGTGTACCTATGATGAAAATTACAGGCCTCTCTCATCTTTTTAAGTGGGAGAACTTGCACAATTGGTGGCTGACTAAATACTTTTTTCCCCCACTGTATATGGGACGGCTGTCAATCCTTTGGTCCTTAAATGAAACTGGTATACTTTTTTATTTATCACAGTTTTCTTTAACCAATTATGTTCTTTAATGCAAGGCCGACAGACAAGTTCCTTACTTTCTCCCCCTTCCACTTTCCTCTTCCATTTTTGCGGTAAGGCTGCAATTATTTGGTTGTAATTTTGGGTAGAGCAGACATTTCCATATGTTTTTGTTAGCTGCATGTGTGACATAACTCCACCAGTCCTACTGATGATATCATTTACAAAGATTATACCTTTTTTAAACATTTAGTAAAAAAAATAGGTTTTTTGTCAATTAGTATATTTCAGTTTAACCACAATATTTTTGCATTATTTGTTCTGGAGTTTCTGGAGGATTAAATTGAAATTGCAACCAACTTTCTATGGCTTGTTTTAGAAATAGTGATATTTGGGAGATTATTTCCTTTTCAAATAACTGAAAGTGAGAGGTTGTAATCTGAATAAAGGGAAAAAGGCCATTCTTGAACATTGGGTGAGACAATCTTACTAATTTGCTAGAGAACCAGTTCGGATTTAAGTATAACTTTTGTATGACTGAAGCTTTTAGTGATAGGTCTAATGCTTTAATATTTAATCATTTCTGTCCTCCGAATTCAAATTCATTATATAAATAGGCCCGTTTAATTTGGTCTGGCTTGCCGTTCCAAATAAAATTGATTTTTTTTTTTCTCATATAATTTAAAAAACTGTTCGCTACGCGTAGGCAAGACCATAAGCAAATAGGTAAACTGGGATAATACTTAAGAGTTAATCAGGGTGATTTTTCCACAAATTGACAGGTAGTTACCTTTCCATGGTAGCAAGATCTTATCTATTTTTGCTAACTTTCTATAAATAATAATAATAATAATATGCCATTTAGCAGACGCATTTATCCAAAGCGACTTACAGTCATGCGTGCATACATTTTTGTGTATGGGTGGTCCCGGGGATCGAACCCACTACCTTGGCGTTACAAGCGCCGTGCTCTACCAGCTGAGCTACAGAGGACCACATAAAAATGTTTTGATTTCCTTTGGGATATGTATTCCGAGTATATCCACATCACCATCAGACCATTTTATTGGTAAACTACATGGCAATGTAAAAATTGTATTTTTTTGTGATCCAATATGTAATATAGTACATTTGTCATAATTTGGTTGTAATCCAGAGAGGTTAGAAAATGTATCTAGATCCTCTATGAGGCTGTGGAGGGATTCTAGTTGTGGATTTAAAAGAAAACAACATGAATCATCAGCGTACAATGACGCCTTTGTTTTTAAGCCCTGGATTTCTAATCCCTTGATATTATTGTTGGATCTGATTTTAATAGCTAACATCTCGATGGCCATAATAAATAGATATGCCGATAGTGGACAACCTTGTTTCACTCCTCTTGACAGTTTAAAACTTTCAGAGAAATAGCCATTATTTACTATTTTACACCTAGGGTTACTATACATGATTTTGACCCATTTTATAAGAGATTCTCCAAAATTGAAATGCTCCAGGCATTTATATATAAACCCTAGTCATACTTTATCAAATGCCTTTTCGAAGTCTGCTATGAATAGCAGGCCTGGTTTCCCATATTTTCCATAGTGTTCTATTGTTTCCAGTACTTGCCTTATATTATCTCCAATGTATCTTCCATGTAAAAAACCTGTCTGATTAGAATGAATAATGTCAGACAATACCTTTTTAATTATATGCGCTATACATTTTGCTAGAATTTTTGCATCACAACACTTAAGTGTAAGGCCTCCAATTTTTTTAATTGACTGGATCTTCATATTTTCCACTTGTATCCTGTTTCAGTAATAATGAAATCAGACCTTCTTCTTGAGTGTCTGATAATCTACCATTTACATAGGAGTGGTTAAAACATGATAATAACGGTCCTCTTAGTATATAAAAAAAGGTTTGGTATACCTCGACTGGTATGCCATCCAACCCTGAAGTCTTCCCGGACCTAAAGTCTTTAATTGCATCCAGAAGTTCCTCCTCTGTAATTTCACCTTCACATGAGTCTTTCTGTATGGCTGTTAATTTTACATTATCAATAGAAAAAAATCTCTACAATTAGCTTCAGTTAGAGGAGATGGAGGCGACTGAAATGAAAACATATGCTTAATGTTTTGTTTCCTCCTTCAAAATATAATTTGGTGAATCATGGGTGACTCTGTCAATTGTAACCAGTTTCATTAAATTATTTTTGGTAGCATTCCTATGTTGAAGATAAAAAAATCATTTGGTGAATTTTTCCCCATATTCCATCCAGTTTGCTTTATTTTTTACAATATATTACACTTGATCTTTCTTGAATAAGTTTCTCCATTTCTTTTTGTTTTTCCTCTAATTTATTTTGAGCCTCTATGTTACAGTTTTTATTGCCATCTATCTGTTCTGTTAGACCTTCTATTTCCGTTGTTAGTATGGACTCTTTTGACCTAAATTGCTTTTGTTTTCGAGATGAGGACTGAATTGCATGGCCTCTAAAGGCACATTTAAAGGCGTCCCATACAATAAGGGGATTTGCTGTACCTATGTTATGTCGGAAAAAATCAGTTATAAATTCCTTTGTCTTAGTTAAAAATAAATTATCATCCAATAGGCTTTGATTAAATTTCCAATATATATATACCCTCGCCCACGTGGAAATTCAGTAAGAGTAATGTATATGTTAATTATATGATGGTCCGACCGCATTCTGTCCCCTATCAACACTTTTTAAACTTTTGGTGCCAACGAGAATGACATAAGAAAGAAGTCGAGACGACTAGCTTGATTCAGTCTCCGCCATGTATATCTCACTAGATCAGGATAATTAAGCCTCCATATATCTACAAGTTCTAATGTATCCATGACATTCACGATTTCCTTAAGAGCATGAGGGTGATTGTTTGAAGTGTGATTTTCCTTTACGGTCCATTGAGCTATTTAAAACAGTATTATAATCCCCCACCATAATAATATTGTCTTGAATTGCTTGCAGGGTTGATAATTTATTATATACAGTGGGGAAAAAAAGTATTTAGTCAGCCACCAATTGTGCAAGTTCTCCCACTTAAAAAGATGAGAGAGGCCTGTAATTTACATCATAGGTACACGTCAACTATGACAGACAAAATTAGAAAAAAAAATCCAGAAAATCACATTGTAGGATTTTTAATGAATTTATTTGCAAATTATGGTGGAAAATAAGTATTTGGTCAATAACAAAAGTTTCTCAATACTTTGTTATATACCCTTTGTTGGCAATGACACAGGTCAAACGTTTTCTGTAAGTCTTCACAAGGTTTTCACACACTGTTTTGGCCCATTCCTCCATGCAGATCTCCTCTAGAGCAGTGATGTTTTGAGGCTGTCACTGGGCAACATGGACTTTCAAATCCCTCCAAAGATTTTCTATGGGGTTGAGATCTGGAGACTGGCTAGGCCACTCCAGGACCTTGAAATGCTTCTTACGAAGCCACTCCTTCGTTGCCCGGGCGTTGTGTTTGGGATCATTGTCATGCTGAAAGACCCAGCCACGTTTCATCTTCAATGCCCTTGCTGATGGAAGGAGGTTTTCACTCAAAATCTCACGATACATGGCCCCATTCATTCTTTCCTTTACACGGATCAGTCGTCCTGGTCCCTTTGCAGAAAAACAGCCCCAAAGCATGATGTTTCCACCCCCATGCTTCACAGTAGGTATGGTGTTCTTTGGATGCAACTCAGCATTCTTTGTACTCCAAACACGACGAGTTGAGTTTTTACCAAAAAGTTATATTTTGGTTTCATCTGACCATATGACATTCTCCCAATCCTCTTCTGGATCATCCAAATGCACTCTAGCAAACTTCAGACGGGCCTGGACATGTACTGGCTTAAGCAGGGGGACACGTCTCGCACTGCAGGATTTGAGTCCCTGGCGACGTAGTGTGTTACTGATGGTAGGCTTTGTTACTTTGGTCCCAGCTCTCTGCAGGTCATTCACTAGGTCCCCCCGTGTGGTTCTGGGATTTTTGCTCACCGTTCTTGTGATCATTTTGACCCCACGGGGTGAGATCTTGCGTGGAGCCCCAGATCGAGGGAGATTATCAGTGGTCTTGCATGTCTTCCATTTCCTAATAATTGCTCCCACAGTTGATTTATTCAAACCAAGCTGCTTACCTATTGCAGATTCAGTCTTCCCAGCCTGGTGCAGGTCTACAATTTTGTTTCTAGTGTCCTTTGACAGCTCTTTGGTCTTGACCATAGTGGAGTTTGGAATGTGACTGTTTGAGGTTGTGGACAGGTGTCTTTTATACTGATAACAAGTTCAAACAGGTGCCATTAATACAGGTAACGAGTGGAGGACAGAGGAGCCTCTTAAAGAAGAAGTTACAGGTCTGTGAGAGCCAGAAATCTTGCTTGTTTGTAGGTGACCAAATACTTATTTTCCACCATAATTTGCAAATAAATTCATAAAAAATCCCACAATGTGATTTTCTGGATTTTCTTTTCTCAATTTGTCTGTCATAGTTGACGTGTACCTATGATGAAAATTACAGGCCTCTCTCATCTTTTTAAGTGGGAGAACTTGCACAATTGTTGGCTGACTAAAAACTTTTTTTCCCCACTGTATATTGTCAAAGAAGTGTGGATCATCATTATTTGGTCCGTAAAGGTTAATGAGCCATATCTGTTTATGGTCCAATAACATATTTAAAATAATCCATCTACCTTGCGTATCTATTTGGACAATTTGCACATTACTATTACTATTAATTAATATCATCACCCCTTTTGAGTTTATTTGCCCATGGGAGAAGTATATTTCACCCCCCCCCATTCCTCCTTCCTCGCAACTTCATCTAGAACTGTTGAATGAGTTTCCTGTAAACAATAGATATTATATTCCTTCTCTTTGAGCCATGTAAATATTGTTCATCTTTTGTTATTATCTGCTAAACCATTACAATTATAGCTGGCTATACTTATTTCACCACTTACCATAATGAGATACAAGTTTCAAGTTTATTTATCATTATATATGTTTGTAAATTTACCAATAAAAAATACTGTAATGATTGAGTGTCCATATAGCTGTACCATGATATTTGCATTGATACTAAGTAACCCTCCAATTGTTCTCCACTAATTCCCCCGCTAAAGCCCCTCTCCGTCCCATGTTGAGCCGTCATCCCAGTGATCAGCATACCACCCACGTCCCTCCGGATCCCTAAGGCCCCGAGAGGCCAGGACCCATCCATCGAAAACAGCACACAGTGCCACCCACAAAACAGAAGCAGATTAACCGCCAAAAGCATTTCCAATGCTGTCACCTCAATATACATATATAACTATTTAAAAATGTATATCTATTCAAATATCTTGCATATCTTATTTTCCATCATTATCAATTAATATGCGTAATAATGTTGGCAGTTCATGCGTAGGATTTTAACATATAACCCGGATTGCCATTGTATTACATTTCATTTTTGACAAGCACTTATTATTTTAGCAAACAATGATTGTGGTTCATCCTATATTCTCCCTAACATCCTTACCCCCCTTGCAACAGATGTGGAATAAACACACACTCACATACTCTAACACACTCAACCCCTTTCCTCCACAATTAACCATAAAATCAGATGCTCAAAGGTTGTTACATCCCAGAGCCCAACTCACGAAAGGACCTGATTTACGAATGCATATACAGTTACAGCTGTTTGAGAAAGCATGCAAGATTGAGCAGAAATTGAAAACCATGTGAGATTTGATGAATCTATTTAATCTATGTCAAGTCCTAGGTGATGGAGATCAGATCCACCCTCTTCACCTGAGACACAAACACTCTGGTCCCCCCGTTGTAACCATTTTTCCCAAGCATCTGTGCAGTCAGACCTTTGATTATTTTGTGCCACCTGGGCCACAATGATAAACCCCCTCTCTGATTGTCCGAGTGTGACCCCCTCCCCATGGGTTACTGCAGCCAGTGTTGCCAGCAGTGCCACTACCTGGGTGGGGGTACCCCACCGGAATCCCCACCGGCTAGGTAAAAGGTCGTCAAGGTTCTCATTAGCAGCTTTGAGAATTTCCTTGTATATTATGCTCTCCCATCAGCGGGCTCTGGCTTTGTAGGACCAACCCTGCCAGGCAGGCTCAGAATCTTGAGGGGGCGGTGCTGCTCAAGTAGGTCTCTGACCGCATTTATCTTCCTGTTTTGGCTGCATATAGTCAACTCACAGCAGGTCCATAAAACAGATGGGGACTTCTCTTTTGGTGTATGGGTCGCTCAGGTGGGTGACCAGGATATAGGGTTGGGGATTGTTCTATCATGATAGGACAATAAAATATATATTAGATGTATACTATATTTTAAAATGTATATCCCTCATCTGCACAAAACTGAAAGCTCTCTCTCTCACTACCCCTGCTCACAGACACACGTTAGTTCTGTGATATGCAACCATTTCCTTTCTCACTCACTTAACGCCACACTTATTCAAACACAACAACGCACACCACACCTTCCATCACAATACATCCACACATACCCACATACTGTGCCTTCTATGTCTTCTGTTCGCTATGTTTTTATCTCCACTATGTTGATTGAGTACTTGTGTTCTAATTTAGTTGTATTTGAATATGTATTATTTAGCTTGTTATCTTTTCTTGTAATATCGTCTTATCCCTTTATAAAGTACTATTACCTACTATAAATATGTTTTATTATTCCAATCCCTACCATGGCTAGTATCGGGTGTTCCATTCCAATCCCTACCATGGCTAGTATTGGGTGTTCCATTCCAATCCCTACCATGGCTAGTATTGGGTGTTCCATTCCAATCCCTACCATGACTAGTATTGGGTGTTCCATTCCAATCCCTACCATGGCTAGTATTGGGTGTTCCATTATTCGACTCCTCTATTAGAACTTTCAGAATAGCCATGGAGTAGTCTTTGTGTCGCGGAACATTTGGCTGTCAATATACAGTTAATCAACAACGAGAGCAACACACTTCCCTTTTGGGAAGATTGCAAATTCGGCAACGATTGGACGCTCATATCTCTGTCCTCTAGGGCTTTCATTAACATCAACAACAGAAAGGGCTTTAATTAACATCAACAACAGATAGGGCTTTAATTAACATCAACAACAGATAGCGCTTTAATTAACATCAACAACAGATAGGGCTTTAATTAACATCAACAACAGATAGGGCTTTAATTAACATCAACAACAGAAAGGGCTTTAATTAACATCAACAACAGATAGGGCTTTAATTAACATCAACAACAGATAGGGCTTTAATTAACATCAACAACAGATATTATATTATTATAGCGCTTTAATTAACATCAACAACAGAAAGGGCTTTAATTAACATCAACAACAAATAGCGCTTTAATTAACATCAACAACAGAAAGGGCTTTAATTAACATCAACAACATATAGCGCTTTAATTAACATCAACAACATATAGCGCTTTAATTAACATCAACAACAGATAGGGCTTTAATTAACATCAACAACAGATAGGGCTTTAATTAATATCAACAACAGATAGGGCTTTAATTAACATCAACAACAGATAGGGCTTTAATTAACATCAACAACAGATAGGGCTTTAATTAACATCAACAACAGATAGGGCTTTAATTAACATCAACAACAGATAGGGCTTTAATTAACATCAACAACATATAGCGCTTTAATTAACATCAACAACAGATAGGGCTTTAATTAACATCAACAACAGATAGGGCTTTAATTAATATCAACAACAGATAGGGCTTTAATTAACATCAACAACAGATAGGGCTTTAATTAACATCAACAACAGATAGGGCTTTAATTAACATCAACAACAGATAGGGCTTTAATTAACATCAACAACAGATAGGGCTTTAATTAACATCAACAACAGATACTGCTTTAATTAACATCAACAACAGATAGGGCTTTAATTAACATCAACAACAGATAGGGCTTTAATTAACATCAACAACAGATACTGCTTTTGAAGAGAAAGTCAATTATTGGGAATGAATTGGTGAATGGTGATTTATTTTGAAAGCAACACACATACACAGGCATGCAGGCAGGCACATAACACACGCTCCAGCACTAACTAAACTAACTAAAGGTCCCTCAGGGCAAGTATTGGATTCATGACGCTGAATGTGTTTCGTGCCCAAAGACGTTATTCCCTGTTAGGACTATAGATATGATCTTTACTTAAATGGAATGACTAACACACACACACAATAGCAGTAATAGATGCCAAGTTCTGATACACCAGGCCTTTCTGTCCCAAAAATCATTTTTGGTTTGGATTAGCAAACGACAATCTAATCGGTTCTCCTTCGGGGGGCTTTTAGCTTCACTGTGTGTGCGTATGCACGTGTATGTGTGTGTGTGTGTTCCAGGGATTGCTCTGCGGGCTTCGAAGCTAGGCGGTGGCTTCCATTTTGTTAGTTTAAGTCATGCCTTATCAAAGCTGCCTCACAGCAGGAGCAGATTCAGGAGATAATAGCCAGAAAGAAGGAAAGAGAGACATTGAGGAGATAATAGCCAGAAAGAAGGAAAGAGAGAGATTGAGGAGATCATAGCCAGAAAGAAGGAAAGAGAGAGATTGAGGAGATAATAGCCAGAAAGAAGGAAAGAGAGAGATTGAGGAGATAATAGCCAGAAAGAAGGAAAGAGAGAGATTGAGGAGATAATAGCCAGAAAGAAGGAAAGAGAGAGATTGAGGAGATATTAGCCAGAAAGAAGGAAAGAGAGATATTGAGGAGATATTAGCCAGAAAGAAGGAAAGAGAGAGATTGAGGAGATATTAGCCAGAAAGAAGGAAAGAGAGAGATTGAGGAGATCATAGCCAGAAAGAAGGAAAGAGAGAGATTGAGGAGATCATAGCCAGAAAGAAGGAAAGAGAGAGATTGAGGAGATAATAGCCAGAAAGAAGGAAAGAGAGAGATTGAGGAGATAATAGCCAGAAAGAAGGAAAGAGAGAGATTGAGGAGATAATAGCCAGAAAGAAGGAAAGAGAGAGATTGAGGAGATAATAGCCAGAAAGAAGGAAAGAGAGAGATTGAGGAGATAATAGCCAGAAAGAAGGAAAGAGAGAGATTGAGGAGATAATAGTCAGAAAGAAGGAAAGAGAGAGATTGAGGAGATAATAGCCAGAAAGAAGGAAAGAGAGAGATTGAGGAGATAATAGCCAGAAAGAAGGAAAGAGAGAGATTGAGGAGATAATAGCCAGAAAGAAGGAAAGAGAGATATTGAGGAGATATTAGCCAGAAAGAAGGAAAGAGAGAGATTGAGGAGATATTAGCCAGAAAGAAGGAAAGAGAGAGATTGAGGAGATAATAGCCAGAAAGAAGGAAAGCGAGAGATTGAGGAGATAATAGTCAGAAAGAAGGAAAGAGAGAGATTGAGGAGATATTAGCCAGAAAGAAGGAAAGAGAGAGATTGAGGAGATAATAGTCAGAAAGAAGGAAAGAGAGAGATTGAGGAGATAATAGTCAGAAAGAAGTAAAGAGAGAGATTGAGGAGATAATAGTCAGAAAGAAGGAAAGAGAGAGATTGAGGAGATAATAGTCAGAAAGAAGGAAAGAGAGAGATTGAGGAGATAATAGTCAGAAAGAAGGAAAGAGAGAGATGAGGAGATATTAGCCAGAAAGAAGGAAAGAGAGAGATTGAGGAGATATTAGCCAGAAAGAAGGAAAGAGAGAGATTGAGGAGATAATAGCCAGAAAGAAGGAAAGAGAGAGATTGAGGAGATAATAGTCAGAAAGAAGTAAAGAGAGAGATTGAGGAGATATTAGCCAGAAAGAAGGAAAGAGGGATTGAGGAGATAATATCCAGAAAGAAGGAAAGAGAGAGATTGAGGAGATAATAGCCAGAAAGAAGGAAAGAGAGAGATTGAGGAGATAATAGTCAGAAAGAAGGAAAGAGAGAGATTGAGGAGATAATAGCCAGAAAGAAGGAAAGAGAGAGATTGAGGAGATAATAGTCAGAAAGAAGGAAAGAGAGAGATTGAGGAGATATTAGCCAGAAAGAAGGAAAGAGAGAGATTGAGGAGATAATAGTCAGAAAGAAGTAAAGAGAGAGATTGAGGAGATATTAGCCAGAAAGAAGGAAAGAGAGATTGAGGAGATAATAGCCAGAAAGAAGGAAAGAGAGAGATTGAGGAGATAATAGCCAGAAAGAAGGAAAGAGAGAGATTGAGGAGATAATAGCCAGAAAGAAGGAAAGAGAGAGATTGAGGAGATAATAGCCAGAAAGAAGGAAAGAGAGAGATTGAGGAGATAATAGCCAGAAAGAAGGAAAGAGAGAGATTGAGGAGATAATAGCCAGAAAGAAGGAAAGAGAGAGATTGAGGAGATAATAGCCAGAAAGAAGGAATGAGAGAGATTGAGGAGATATTAGCCAGAAAGAAGGAAAGAGAGAGATTGAGGAGATAATAGCCAGAAAGAAGGAAAGAGAGAGATTGAGGAGATAATAGCCAGAAAGAAGGAAAGAGAGAGATTGAGGAGATAATAGCCAGAAAGAAGGAAAGAGAGAGATTGAGGAGATAATAGCCAGAAAGAAGGAAAGAGAGAGATTGAGGAGATAATAGCCAGAAAGAAGGAAAGCGAGAGATTGAGGAGATAATAGTCAGAAAGAAGGAAAGAGAGAGATTGAGGAGATATTAGCCAGAAAGACGGAAAGAGAGAGATTGAGGAGATAATAGTCAGAAAGAAGGAAAGAGAGATTGAGGAGATAATAGTCAGAAAGAAGTAAAGAGAGAGATTGAGGAGATAATAGTCAGAAAGAAGGAAAGAGAGAGATTGAGGAGATAATAGTCAGAAAGAAGGAAAGAGAGAGATTGAGGAGATAATAGTCAGAAAGAAGGAAAGAGAGAGATTGAGGAGATATTAGCCAGAAAGAAGGAAAGAGAGATTGAGGAGATAATAGCCAGAAAGAAGGAAAGAGAGAGATTGAGGAGATAATAGCCAGAAAGAAGGAAAGAGAGATTGAGGAGATAATAGCCAGAAAGAAGGAAAGAGAGAGATTGAGGAGATAATAGCCAGAAAGAAGGAAAGAGAGAGATTGAGGAGATAATAGTCAGAAAGAAGGAAAGAGAGAGATTGAGGAGATAATAGTCAGAAAGAAGGAAAGAGAGATTGAGGAGATAATAGCCAGAAAGAAGGAAAGAGAGAGATTGAGGAGATATTAGCCAGAAAGAAGGAAAGAGAGAGATTGAGTAGATAATAGTCAGAAAGAAGGAAAGAGAGAGATTGAGGAGATAATAGTCAGAAAGAAGGAAAGAGAGAGATTGAGGAGATAATAGTCAGAAAGAAGGAAAGAGAGATTGAGGAGATAATAGCCAGAAAGAAGGAAAGAGAGATTGAGGAGATAATAGTCAGAAAGAAGGAAAGAGAGAGATTGAGGAGATAATAGTCAGAAAGAAGGAAAGAGAGAGATTGAGGAGATATTAGCCAGAAAGACGGAAAGAGAGAGATTGAGGAGATAATAGTCAGAAAGAAGGAAAGAGAGATTGAGGAGATAATAGTCAGAAAGAAGTAAAGAGAGAGATTGAGGAGATAATAGTCAGAAAGAAGGAAAGAGAGAGATTGAGGAGATAATAGTCAGAAAGAAGGAAAGAGAGAGATTGAGGAGATAATAGTCAGAAAGAAGGAAAGAGAGAGATTGAGGAGATATTAGCCAGAAAGAAGGAAAGAGAGATTGAGGAGATAATAGCCAGAAAGAAGGAAAGAGAGAGATTGAGGAGATAATAGCCAGAAAGAAGGAAAGAGAGATTGAGGAGATAATAGCCAGAAAGAAGGAAAGAGAGAGATTGAGGAGATAATAGCCAGAAAGAAGGAAAGAGAGAGATTGAGGAGATAATAGTCAGAAAGAAGGAAAGAGAGAGATTGAGGAGATAATAGTCAGAAAGAAGGAAAGAGAGATTGAGGAGATAATAGCCAGAAAGAAGGAAAGAGAGAGATTGAGGAGATATTAGCCAGAAAGAAGGAAAGAGAGAGATTGAGTAGATAATAGTCAGAAAGAAGGAAAGAGAGAGATTGAGGAGATAATAGTCAGAAAGAAGGAAAGAGAGAGATTGAGGAGATAATAGTCAGAAAGAAGGAAAGAGAGATTGAGGAGATAATAGCCAGAAAGAAGGAAAGAGAGATTGAGGAGATAATAGTCAGAAAGAAGGAAAGAGAGAGATTGAGGAGATAATAGCCAGAAAGAAGGAAAGAGAGATTGAGGAGATAATAGCCAGAAAGAAGGAAAGAGAGAGATTGAGGAGATATTAGCCAGAAAGAAGGAAAGAGAGAGATTGAGTAGATAATAGTCAGAAAGAAGGAAAGAGAGAGATTGAGGAGATAATAGCCAGAAAGAAGGAAAGAGAGAGATTGAGGAGATAATAGTCAGAAAGATGGAAAGAGAGATTGAGGAGATAATAGTCAGAAAGAAGGAAAGAGAGAGATTGAGGAGATAATAGTCAGAAAGAAGGAAAGAGAGATTGAGGAGATAATAGCCAGAAAGAAGGAAAGAGCGAGATTGAGGAGATAATAGTCAGAAAGAAGTAAAGAGAGAGATTGAGGAGATATTAGCCAGAAAGAAGGAAAGAGAGATTGAGGAGATAATAGCCAGAAAGAAGGAAAGAGAGAGATTGAGGAGATATTAGCTAGAAATAAGGAAAGAGAGAGATTGAGTAGATAATAGTCAGAAAGAAGGAAAGAGAGAGATTGAGGAGATAATAGCCAGAAAGAAGGAAAGAGAGAGATTAAGGAGATAATAGTTAGAAAGAAGGAAAGAGAGAGATTGAGGAGATAATAGTCAGAAAGAAGGAAAGAGAGATTGAGGAGATAATAGCCAGAAAGAAGGAAAGAGAGAGATTGAGTAGATAATAGTCAGAAAGAAGGAAAGAGAGAGATTGAGGAGATAATAGTCAGAAAGAAGAAAAGAGAGAGATTGAGGAGATAATAGCCAGAAAGAAGGAAAGAGAGAGATTGAGGAGATAATAGTCAGAAAGAAGGAAAGAGAGATTGAGGAGATAATAGTCAGAAAGAAGGAAAGAGAGAGATTGAGGAGATAATAGCCAGAAAGAAGGAAAGAGAGAGATTGAGGAGATAATAGCCAGAAAGAAGGAAAGAGAGAGATTGAGGAGATATTAGCCAGAAAGAAGGAAAGAGAGATTGAGGAGATAATAGCCAGAAAGAAGGAAAGAGAGAGATTGAGGAGATAATAGCCAGAAAGAAGGAAAGAGAGATTGAGGAGATAATAGCCAGAAAGAAGGAAAGAGAGAGATTGAGGAGATAATAGCCAGAAAGAAGGAAAGAGAGAGATTGAGGAGATAATAGTCAGAAAGAAGGAAAGAGAGAGATTGAGGAGATAATAGTCAGAAAGAAGGAAAGAGAGATTGAGGAGATAATAGCCAGAAAGAAGGAAAGAGAGAGATTGAGGAGATATTAGCCAGAAAGAAGGAAAGAGAGATTGAGGAGATAATAGTCAGAAAGAAGGAAAGAGAGAGATTGAGGAGATAATAGCCAGAAAGAAGGAAAGAGAGATTGAGGAGATAATAGCTAGAAAGAAGGAAAGAGAGAGATTGAGGAGATAATAGCCAGAAAGAAGGAAAGAGAGATTGAGGAGATAATAGTCAGAAAGAAGGAAAGAGAGAGATTGAGGAGATAATAGCCAGAAAGAAGGAAAGAGAGAGATTGAGGAGATAAGTCAGAAAGAAGGAAAGAGAGATTGAGGAGATAATAGTCAGAAAGAAGGAAAGAGAGAGATTGAGGAGATAATAGTCAGAAAGAAGGAAAGAGAGATTGAGGAGATAATAGCCAGAAAGAAGGAAAGAGAGAGATTGAGGAGATAATAGTCAGAAAGAAGTAAAGAGAGAGATTGAGGAGATATTAGCCAGAAAGAAGGAAAGAGAGATTGAGGAGATAATAGCCAGAAAGAAGGAAAGAGAGTGATTGAGGAGATATTAGCCAGAAAGAAGGAAAGAGAGAGATTGAGTAGATAATAGTCAGAAAGAAGGAAAGAGAGAGATTGAGGAGATAATAGTCAGAAAGAAGAAAAGAGAGAGATTGAGGAGATAATAGCCAGAAAGAAGGAAAGAGAGAGATTGAGGAGATAATAGTCAGAAAGAAGGAAAGAGAGATTGAGGAGATAATAGTCAGAAAGAAGGAAAGAGAGAGATTGAGGAGATAATAGCCAGAAAGAAGGAAAGAGAGAGATTGAGGAGATAATAGCCAGAAAGAAGGAAAGAGAGAGATTGAGGAGATATTAGCCAGAAAGAAGGAAAGAGAGATTGAGGAGATAATAGCCAGAAAGAAGGAAAGAGAGAGATTGAGGAGATAATAGCCAGAAAGAAGGAAAGAGAGATTGAGGAGATAATAGCCAGAAAGAAGGAAAGAGAGAGATTGAGGAGATAATAGCCAGAAAGAAGGAAAGAGAGAGATTGAGGAGATAATAGTCAGAAAGAAGGAAAGAGAGAGATTGAGGAGATAATAGTCAGAAAGAAGGAAAGAGAGATTGAGGAGATAATAGCCAGAAAGAAGGAAAGAGAGAGATTGAGGAGATATTAGCCAGAAAGAAGGAAAGAGAGATTGAGGAGATAATAGCCAGAAAGAAGGAAAGAGAGAGATTGAGGAGATAATAGCCAGAAAGAAGGAAAGAGAGATTGAGGAGATAATAGCTAGAAAGAAGGAAAGAGAGAGATTGAGGAGATAATAGCCAGAAAGAAGGAAAGAGAGATTGAGGAGATAATAGTCAGAAAGAAGGAAAGAGAGAGATTGAGGAGATAAGTCAGAAAGAAGGAAAGAGAGAGATTGAGGAGATATTAGCCCGAAAGAAGGAAAGAGAGAGATTGAGTAGATAATAGTCAGAAAGAAGGAAAGAGAGAGATTGAGGAGATAATAGCCAGAAAGAAGGAAAGAGAGAGATTGAGGAGATAAGTCAGAAAGAAGGAAAGAGAGATTGAGGAGATAATAGTCAGAAAGAAGGAAAGAGAGATTGAGGAGATAATAGCCAGAAAGAAGGAAAGAGAGAGATTGAGGAGATATTAGCCAGAAAGAAGGAAAGAGAGATTGAGGAGATAATAGCCAGAAAGAAGGAAAGAGAGAGATTGAGGAGATATTAGCCAGAAAGAAGGAAAGAGAGAGATTGAGGAGATCTGTGGTGCGGTGACTAACAGAGTCTAACAAATACAACAACTAGCGAGCTGTGAAGTTGTCTACGTATCACTGTTGGAGTGTGTGTGTCTGTGTGTCTATGTGTGTGTGTGTGTGTGTGTGTGTCTGTGTGTGTGTGTATCACTGTGTGAAGGAGATTAGCATGATTGGTTATGAACATAATGTTTTGGTTTCTCCAGATGGTTCAGCATCCCAAGATAGGAACAACTGATTGTTTTATTTATCAACATATTTATGATATGGAAACCATATTAACACTAACTCAGTTTACAGAAGGATTCATTTACAGTACAATGCTTCCTCAAACTGTCAATCATATCACAATTCTAAGGGGATAATGCAATACTGTAACCCTATCATAAGAGGCGGGCCTTGTGTCTTCACATGCTGGCAGACATTCTCTGATAGCAGGCTGTTGTGTGTCACTTATGTAGGTGTTACATCTGTGTCCCAAAAAAGGCACCCTATTCCCTACATAGTGCACTACTTTTTGACCTGTCCTATGGGGCCCTGGTTAAAAGTAGTGATCTATATAGGGAATAGGGGTCAGCAGCATCTGTCGCCATGTCAGCAGCCTCTGTCGTCGTGTCAGCAGCCTCTGTCGTCCTGTCAGCAGCCTCTGTCGTCATGTCAGCAGCCTCTGTCGTCGTGTCAGCAGCCTCTGTCGCCATGTCAGCAGCCTCTGTCGCCGTGTCAGCAGCCTCTGTCTCCGTGTCAGCAGCCTCTGTCTCCATGTCAGCAGCCTCTGTCGTCATGTCAGCAGCCTCTGTCGCCGTGTCAGCAGCCTCTGTCGTCATGTCAGCAGCCTCTGTCGCCGTGTCAGCAGCCTCTGTCGTCATGTCAGCAGCCTCTGTCGCCGTGTCAGCAGCCTCTGTCTCCATGTCAGCAGCCTCTGTCGTCATGTCAGCAGCCTCTGTCGTCATGTCAGCAGCCTCTGTCGCCGTGTCAGCAGCCTCTGTCGCCGTGTCAGCAGCCTCTGTCGTCATGTCAGCAGCCTCTGTCGCCGTGTCAGCAGCCTCTGTCGCCGTGTCAGCAGCCTCTGTCGCCATGTCAGCAGCATCTGTCGTCGTGTCAGCAGCATCTGTCGTCATGTCAGCAGCCTCTGTCGCCATGTCAGCAGCATCTGTCGCCGTGTCAGCAGCCTCTGTCGTCCTGTCAGCAGCCTCTGTCGTCATGTCAGCAGCCTCTGTCGCCGTGTCAGCAGCCTCTGTCGCCGTGTCAGCAGCCTCTGTCGCCGTGTCAGCAGCCTCTGTCGCCATGTCAGCAGCCTCTGTCCCCATGTCAGCAGCCTCTGTCGTCATGTCAGCAGCCTCTGTCGCCGTGTCAGCAGCCTCTGTCGTCCTGTCAGCAGCCTCTGTCGTCATGTCAGCAGCCTCTGTCGCCATGTCAGCAGCCTCTGTCGCCGTGTCAGCAGCCTCTGTCGCCGTGTCAGCAGCCTCTGTCGCCGTGTCAGCAGCCTCTGTCGCCATGTCAGCAGCATCTGTCGTCATGTCAGCAGCCTCTGTCGCCATGTCAGCAGCCTCTGTCGTCCTGTCAGCAGCCTCTGTCGTCATGTCAGCAGCCTCTGTCGCCATGTCAGCAGCCTTTGTCGCCGTGTCAGCAGCCTCTGTCGTCCTGTCAGCAGCCTCTGTCGTCATGTCAGCAGCCTCTGTCGCCATGTCAGCAGCCTCTGTCGCCGTGTCAGCAGCCTCTGTCGTCATGTCAGCTAGTCACAGTTAAATGTTATCTTGACACTCTTCTCTGTTTATTTTGGCTCATATTTGAGAGACAGACAGACACAGCCAAGGTGTCTGGTGATGTCATTTACTTGCCCCCTCCCCCTATGGTGGGATTGTTACTAGATAATGGCGACAGTTGCCTAGCAACCTCCACTGGTACCTTGACGCCTTATCTGCATCCCCTTGTTGTGGTGTGTTGTTAGGAGAGGGGCTTGCAGCTGACATGGAGAAAGGGTGAATGAAAGCCTCTTAAATAGTCAACCTTTCAGGTGCTGGCTGGGCCTCTCGAATGTTGTGTACTGCAGCTCCTCTCTCTCTCTCTCTCTCTCTCTCTCTCTCTCTCTCTCTCTCTCTCTCTTTCTCAAAGGGAGAGAGAGAGAGGGATATGGAAATGAACAAGCAGGTAGAGAGAGAGTGAGTCATAGAGGAGGAGAGGTACAAGCAGGTAGAGAGAGAGAGTGAGTCATAGAGGGAGGACTCCATTTACACTTCTCCCTCAAGCCAGAATCTGGAAAGTAGTTATCTCCCTCCCTCCCTCCCTTCCTCCCTCCCTCCCTCCCTCCCTCCCTCCCTCCCTCCCTCCCTCCCTCCCTCCCTCCCTCCCTCCCTCCCTTCCTCCCTCCCCATCCCTTCATCCCCCACCACTCCATGCTCTACTTTCTGTCAAGGTGCTGTCCTAGATTTCCTAGGTCTACAACAGACGGGTTTACGTAGAAAATGAAATCCATAGTATATTGTTTCATTCAATCCTCATGCAGTTGCAGTCATTCAGATGGATGTTGTTTTGTTGAATACCAGCTGGGACCATGTCAGTGTGTTAAACCACCTGAGGAAACAACGCCCTACTTCTCTCTCTCTGTCTATCTGTATTTCTCTCTGTCTCTGTCTATCTGTATTTCTCTATCTCTCTGGTTCCATCTCTATGTTTTTCTCTCTGTATCTGTCAAAATCAATTTTTTCTAGTGCTAGCTCTATCCATAAAAAAGGCTGTCCCTCTTAACCTGACTGGCCTTCAGACCTGTCAGTCACGTATCTCAATTCCAACCAATCAGAGCGCTTGGATGCGCTGCAGGACACAGCCTCCCCAACACCTTTAGTTAGTGCGCAGCATCTTCCGTCTTGAGAAGAAGCAAGTGTTGCGTTGCTGACGGACATTTGACATGCTGTTTCTAACTGAAGTGTGTGCTTCCAGCGAATGTGTAAGTGTTGGGAAGTGTGATGTGGAACGCCTGTCCTGTGCAGAACTAGGCCTACTTGTCAGGTTTAATATACGTTTCCAGTATTGTTTGCTAGCTTCCAGCTACTTCTAGCACTGTTTGTGCGCACCCCCTTGTGCATGCTACCTTGTTTATCTAAGTAGTGTGTGTGTGTGTAGAGTGACACCAGAATAAATACAATAAACTACGCATGCTTCGGAGGAGCAGGTAGCCATTCATTGCTACGTGTGTTATAGTTCCCTTCCTTCCTGGTGGGATCAGAGTTCCCTTCCTTCCTGGTGGGATCAGAGTTCCCTTGCTTCCTGGTGGGATCAGAGTTCCCTTCCTTCCTGGTGGGATCAGAGTTCCCTTCCTTCCTGGTGGGATCAGAGTTCCCTTCCTTCCTGGTGGGATCAGAGTTCCCTTCCTTCCTGGTGGGATCAGAGTTCCCTTGCTTCCTGGTGGGATCAGAGTTCCCTTGCTTCCTGGTGGGATCAGAGTTCCCTTGCTTCCTGGTGGGATCAGAGTTCCCTTGCTTCCTGGTGGGATCAGAGTTCCCTTGCTTCCTGGTGGAATCAGAGTTCCCTTCCTTCCTGGTGGGATCAGAGTTCCCTTCCTTCCTGGTGGGATCAGAGTTCCCTTCCTTCCTGGTGGGATCAGAGTTCCCTTCCTTCCTGGTGGGATCAGAGTTCCCTTCCTTCCTGGTGGGATCAGAGTTCCCTTCCTTCCTGGTGGGATCAGAGTTCCCTTGCTTCCTGGTGGGATCAGAGTTCCCTTGCTTCCTGGTGGGATCAGAGTTCCCTTGCTTCCTGGTGGGATCAGAGTTCCCTTCCTTCCTGGTGGGATCAGAGTTCCCTTCCTTCCTGGTGGGATCAGAGTTCCCTTCCTTCTGCCCACTATAGTGTTGTCATGTCAGAACTTGATGTTGAGGCCCATTACTATACACTTTGATGGCACCAGCGGGGCGCTCAGCCAACAGCGAGTTGCAGTAGTTCAGAAGGGGAGATGACAAGTGGCTGGATTAGGACCTGCGCCGCTTCCTGTGTGAGTTAGGGTCGTACTCTACGGATGTTGTAGAGCAGGGTTCTCCAACCCTGTTCCTGGAGAGCTACCCTTTTGCTAATATTAATTGGGCGGCAGATAGCCTGGCAGGCAGGAGCGTTGGGCCAGTAACCGAGCTGACAAGGTAAAAATCTGTCGTTCTGCCCCTGAGCAAGACTGTTAACCCACTGTTCCCCGGGTGCAGTGGATGTCGATTAAGGAAGTTGGGTTAAATGCAGCACAACTGACTAGGTATCACCCTTTCCCTTTTAATTCCCGGGCAGTGGTAAAAGGCACACCCATGCTCCACCAAGGTGTTCCAGCACACAGCACCCATGCTCCACCAAGGTTTTCCAGCACACAGCTTTGACCTACTACAGTAGCTATGTTGGTCTATTGTACTTCAAACTATGTGTAGGCAGGTTGTTTAGGATTCAGACCTTCTCCAACAGCCTAATTCAAACTCTTAGGTGCTCCCACAATAATGTGATTTCTACTGCATACAAGTTAAATTATTGGATGCTTCACCACACCACACTAAAAAGCTTTTTCTTTATTATATGAAAGCAAGGGTTATATTTGGGACAAATCGTGCACTAAACCCTAAACCTCAACTAAATCTTGTAATGAATAATGTGGAAACTGAGCAAGTTGAGGAGACTAAACTGCTTGGAGTAACCCTGGATTGTAAACTTATGGTCAAAACATATTGATCCAGGCCTCCCGAGTGGCGCAGCGGTCTAATGCACTGCATCGCAGTGTTAGAGGCATCACTACAGACCCAGGTTCGATCCCGGGCTGTGTCGTAGCCGGCCGCGACCAGGTTAGTGGAGGGTTTGGCCGGCCGGGATGTCCTTGTCCCATCGCACCCTAGAGACTCCTGTGGCGGACTGGGCGCATGCACGCTGACTTTGGTCACCAGCTGTACGGCGTTTCCTCCGACACATTGGTGCGGCTTCCGGGTTAAACAAGCACTGTGTCAAGAAGCAGTGCGGCTTGGCGGGGTCGTGTTTCGGAGGACGCATGACCTTCGCCTCTCCTGAGTCTGTACGGAGTTGCAGCGATGGGACAAGACTGTAAATACCAATTGGATATCACGAACTTCCACATAGCTGTGAACTATCTGAGAGACAAGGCTAACCAATAAGGATCTGTCTAAAAATACTTGAATCAGTTATAGAACCCATTGCCCTTTATGATTGTGAGGTCTGGGGTCCATTCACCAACCAAATATTCACAAAATGGGATAAACACCAAATTGAGACTCTGCATGCAGAATTCTGCAAAAATATCCTCAACGTAAAACACCAAATAATGCATGCAGAGCAGAATTAGGCCGATACCCACTAATTATCAAAATCTAGAAAAGAGCCGTTAAATTCTACAACCACTTAAAAGGAAGCAATTCCCAAACCTTCCATAACAAAGCCATCATCTACAGAGAGATGAACTTGGAGAAGATTCCCCTCAGCAAGCTGGTCCTGGGGCTCTGTTCAAAAACAGACCCCACAGAGCCCAAAGACAGCAACACAATTAGACACAACCAAATCATGAGAAAACAAAAAGATTATTACTTGACACATTGTAAAGAAGTAACAAAAAAACAGAGTAAACTAGAATGCTATTTGGCCCTAAACAGAGAGTACACAGTGGCAGAATACCTGACCACTGTGACTGACCCAAAATTAAGGAAAGCTTTGACTATGTACAGACTTAGTGAGCATAGCCTTGCTATTGAGAAAGGTCACCGTAGGCAGACCTGGCTCTCAAGAGAAGACAGGCTATGTGCACACTGCCCACAAAACTCCCTTATCTACTGGGTGAAAAACCACAGTGTGCCTTCACAGCAGCAAGATTTGTGACCTGTTGCCACAAGAAAAGGGCAACCAGTGAAGAACAAACACCATTGTAAATACAACCCACATTATGTTTATTTATTTTAGAGAGAGAGAGAGAGAGAGAGAGAGAGAGAGAGAGAGGGAGAGAGAGGGAGAGAGAGAGAGAGAGAGAGAGAGAGGGAGAGAGAGGAGAGAGAGAGAGAGAGAGAGAGAGAGAGAGAGAGAGAGAGAGAGAGAGAGAGAGAGAGAGAGAGAGAGAGAGAGAGAGAGAGAGAGGAGAGAGAGAGAGAGAGAGAGAGAGAGAGAGAGAGAGAGAGAGAGAGAGAGAGAGAGAGAGAGAGAGAGAGAGAGAGAGAGAGAGAGAGAGAGAGATTTAAAAAGTCCCAGAGAGGGAGGCGTTCTGTGTTCTCCTCCCAAACAGCTGTTCTGTAACAGATGGCTCCGCCTGCATGGAGCTCTCCAATGCTACAGGACAGCATGCTGGAACCCTCCACTGTAATCTCTCTCTCATTCTCTCTCTCTTTCATCCACCAAGTTCCACCTTAGTTCAGATTGAGAGAGAAAGAGTTCGGAAAGATCAGCAGAAAATGCAATTTAATGCTAACTTTTTGTAGTATGAATTTAATTTTCTATCTTTTTGTCAGTTAGTCGGCTGGCTCATGACTAATTTACTTTTAGATTTGATATGTTGGTATAGGTTGAGATGATCTTTGCTAGTTACTGTGTGGGGTTGGCAGGTTTGAGTCCTGTGGACAGTCTACATAGCACGTCCATCCAGTTCCCGGTGCTCCTCTCTGCAGGGTTCTGTCCGGTGTACAGGTGCCACTGAGGGATATGTTGACACTGTGTACCCAGATTCCCCCCACAACCCCTATTCACTCCCCACTGTGTACCCAAATTCCCCCCACAGCCCACATTCACTGCCTACTGTGTACCCAGCTTCCCCCCACAACCCGTATTCACTCCCCAGTGTTTCCCCAGCTTCCCTCCACAACCCCTATTCACTCCCCACTGTGTACCCAGCTTCCCCCCACAGCCCACATTCACTCCCCACTGTGTACCCAGCTTTCCCCACAACCCCCATTCACTCCCCACTGTGTACCCAGCTTCCCCCCACAACCGCCATTCACTCCAAACTGTGTACCCAGCTTCCCCCCACAACCCCCATTCACTCCCCACTGTGTACCCAGCTTCCCCCCACAACCTCCATTCACTCCAAACTGTGTACCCAGCTTCCCCCACAACCCCCATTCACTCCAAACTGTGTACCCAGCTTCCCCCCACAACCCCCATTCACTCCCCACTGTGTACCCAGCTTCCCCCCACAACCCCCATTCACTCCCCACTGTGTACCCAGCTTCCCCCCCACAACCCCCATTCACTCCCCACTGTGTACCCAGCTTCCCCCCACAACCCCTATTCACTCCCCACTGTGTACCCAGCTTCCCTCACAACCCCCATTCACTCCCCACTGTGTACCCAGCTTCCCCCCACAACCCCTATTCACTCCCCACTGTGTACCCAGCTTCCCCCACAACCCCCATTCACTCCCCACTGTGTACCCAGCTTCCCCCCACACAACCCCCATTCACTCCCCACTGTGTACCCAGCTTCCCCCCACAACCCCCATTCACTTCACACATACTGTCTACTCAATCCCCACTCCTACAGTATCCACAGCCTACAGTATCTGTCTAGGGCAGGGGTCGCAATCTTTATAACTGGAAGAGCCCTTCTTTCCACACACAAAAAAAAAGTGTTGAGGGAGCCGCACAATACATATTTGCCCTTTTCAAGTGCAATAGCGGGTAATATTGGATATTTAGCACCACGGATAGCAGTCGGATCAAATTACCACAAAATCTGACGTTGAGGTTTACAGAGCAGTGGATACAGCATCTGTCTGGTGAAGCTGCGGTGAGAATCGAATCTCGTGAACGTACAATAAATGCTACAGGAGTGATGTTACTTTCTGGGTCAATTGTGCGCCGCCTCATGGGTCTCATACGGAGCAGAAATGACAATAAGAAGCACTTTAGATCTCTGTTTACAAAGAAAAACTAAGAATTCTGCATTAGGGCGAGCCCTAAGTCAAACTTGCTAGTTATCTAAGTAGGTGCCTGAATTAATAAGGTCACATTGTGTTAGGTTTCTGCCGTGTTTGAGAAGTCAAAGCTCTTTGGAAGAGTTATCTGTACGGCTGCCACTGCAGCTTGATTCCCTTGCATTTCTTCTCCTCTCTGTTCTGGCTCCTCCCCTGTCTTCTCTGAGCAGAGCAGGCAGGCCCGTTGCCTTAGTGACTCCCAGAATCCACACAGACAAATTGGCATGTCCCAATCCCAAGGTACCTTAAAATACTCCCTTCTAAGATGCCTTCATTCGGGCAATTTTGAAGGCAGCATCCCATGTATCCTTCGCCGGGGAGGCTATCCCATAACACCTTGCGGCGCATCGAAAATTCTAAACAATTCTGAATTAATGGCGCACACAAGTCCCCGCTTGGAATGTTCAACAAATTACTTCCCTATGTATTTTGAATTCAAAGGTTGAGTAACTGTTGTTTATCAGCTCGTTGCCAAGCTAGCTAGCTAACACGTCATAGGCGATAGCTAGCTAGCGTTTGGCGATCTCGTCCACAACCGCAGGCCAAGTGTAACAACGCCAGCCCAGGACCTCCACATTTGGCTTCTTCACCTGCGAAATCGTCTAAGACCAGCCACCCGGACAGCTGATGAAACTGGGTTTGCACAACCGAAGAATTTCTGCACAAACTGTCAGAAACCATCTCAGGGAAGCTATTCTGCGTGCTCGTCGTCCTCACCAGGGTCTTGACCTGACTGCAATTTGGCGTCGTATCTGACTTCAGTGGGAAAACGCTCACCTTCGATGGCCACTGGCACGCTGGAGAAGTGTGCTTTTCCTGGATGAATCTTGGTTTCAACTATACCGAGCAGATGGCAGACAGCGTATATGGCGTCTTGTGGGCGAGCGGTTTGCTGATGTCAAAGTTGTGAGCAGAGTGCCCCATGGTGGCGGTGGGATTATGATATGGGCAGGCATAAGCTACGGACAACAAATACAATTGAAATTTATCAATGGCGATTTGAATGCACAGAGATACCGTGACAAGATCCTGAGGCCCATTGTCGTGCCGTTCATCTGCTGCCATCACCTTATGTTTCAGCATGATAATGCACGGCCCCATGTCGCAAGGATCTGTACACAATTCCTGGAAGCTGAGCATTTCCCAGTTCTTCCATGGCCTGCATACTCACCAGACATGTCACCCATTGAGCATGTTTGGGATGCTCTGGATCGATGTGTACAACACCGTTTTCCAGTTCCCGCCAATATCCAACAACTTTGCACAGCTATTGAAGAGGAGTGGGACAACATTCTATAGGCCACAATCAACAGCCTGATCAACTCTATGTGAAGAAGATGTGTCACGCTGCATGAGGCAATTGATGTTCACACCAGATACTGACTGGTTTTCTGATCCACACCCCTACCTTTTTCTTTAAGGTACAGTATCTGTGACCAACAGATGCATATCTGTATTCCCAGTCATGTGAAATCCATAGATTATGGCCTAATTAATTTATTTCAGTTGGCTGATTTTCTCTAATGAACTGTAACTCAGTAAAATCGTTGCATGTTGTGTTTATATTTCTGTTCAGTGTAGATACATGGTATTGTTGCTATATTTACATTGGTTGATCTTTTGCTTTGATCGTTTTCAATTGACCTGTAATCAGAGCCAAACATGGACGTTTTCACTTGACCTGTAATCAGAGCCAAACATGGACCTTCATCAAACGAATTTCCCTGGGCATGACTTCTGCCATTTTGTTCAATCATCAACTAGACTTTTGACATTTCCTCCAAACACAAAAAACAAGGCTTTTGATACTGTATTTCCACCAATCACAAATGTGACTTTTCACATTTCACCCATTCACAAATGAAACGTTTAACCATTTGTCCAATCACATCCCATTAATTGTACACCCGTTGTGTTTTCTGTCCAATCAGAGCTGCCAGAGAACTGGACGGACACCAAGGAGACCCTATTGGAAGGTATGGTCTTCCAGGTCAAGTACCTGGGGATGACCCTGGTGGGGCAGCCTAAAGGAGAGGACATGGCGGCTGCCGCTATACACAGGATAGTCTCTACGGTGAGTTAGGGTGGGTGTGGACGTGTTTAACTATTCT
The DNA here is from genome assembly GCF_964263955.1 of Coregonus lavaretus. Taxonomy (NCBI): domain Eukaryota; kingdom Metazoa; phylum Chordata; class Actinopteri; order Salmoniformes; family Salmonidae; genus Coregonus; species Coregonus lavaretus. Next base: position 847,968 of record NC_140018.1, on the reverse strand, counting down.
TGAATAAAAAATAAAAAAACATTTTGTTAGTCCCCACGAGGTCAAATGCTTTTTCTAGGGGGTTTAGGGTTAATGTTAGAAATAGCGTTAGGGTTAGAATTACGTTTAGGGTTAGGTTTAGGGTTAGGGTTAGGGTTAGGTGCTAGGGTTAGGGTTAGGTGCTAGGGTTAGGGTTAGGTGCTAGGGTTAGGGTTAGGATTAGGCTTAGGGTTAGGGTTAGGTGCTAGGGTTAGGGTTAAGGTTAAGGTTAGGGTTAGGTTTTTGGGTTAGGGTTAGGTGCTAGGGTTAGGGTTAAGGTTAGGGTTAGGATTAGGGGTTAGGATTAGGCTTAGGGTTAGGGTTAGGTGCTAGGGTTAGGGTTAAGGTTAAGGTTAGGGTTAAGGTTAGAAATAGTGTTAGGGTTAGAATTACGTTAAGGGTTAGGGTTAGGTTTAGGGTTAGGTGCTAGGGTTAAGGTTAGGGTTAGGGTTAGGTTTGTGGGTTAGGGTTAGGGTTAAGGTTAGGGTAAGGTGCTAGGGTTAGGGTTAAGGGTTAGGGTAAGAGTACGGGTTAGGGTTAAGGGTTAGGGTTAGGGTTAGGTTTTTGGGTTAAGGTTAGGGTAAGGGTAAGAGTATGGGTTAGGGTTAGGGTTAGGGTTAGGTTATCTGTCAGCAGCCCAATGTGCTCCAGTCACAACATTGATATCATGTTAACCCTACAACACAACCACATGACAAGACACGACACGACACACACACACACACACACAAACACACAAACACACAAAACACACACCAACTTAACAACACAACATCAGCCCTGCAACTCACAGGAGGTTTCAAGGGTAGGCTGGCTGTCTGTCTGGTTGTCTGTCTGTCTGTCTGGTTGTCTGTCTGTATGTCTGGTTGTCTGGTTGTCTGTCTGTCTGTATGTCTGGTTGTCTGTCTGTCTGTCTGTCTGGTTGTCTGTCTGTATGTCTGTCTTTCTGTCTGTCTGTCTGTCTGTCTGTCTGTCTGTCTGTCTAGTTGCCTGTCTGTCTGCATCCATTTTACACTAGGCTGTTTTACTTTTGTTTTTAAATGTTTTCTAAAGCTGTAATCAAACTGTTATTTCTATAACCACCTACTGGGACAAAGACTCTCTCTCTCTCTCTCTCTCTCTCTCTCTCTCTGTCTCTCTCTGTCTCTCTCTCTCTCTCTCTCTCTCTCTCTCTCTCTCTCTCTCTCTCTCTCTCTCTCTCTCTCTCTCTCTCTCTTTCTCTTTCTCTTTCTCTTTCTCTCTCTCAATTTCAATTTCAATTTAAGGGCTTTATTGTCATGGGAAACGTATGTTAACATTGCCAAAGCAAGTGAAGTAGATGGTAAACAAAAGTGAAATAAACAATAAATATTAACAGTAAACATTACACTCAGAAGTTCCAAAAGAATAAAGACATTTCAAATGTCATATTATGTCTATATACAGTGTTGTAACAATGTGCAAATAGTTATAGTACAAATGGGAAAATAAATAAACATAAATATGGGTTGTATTTACAATGGTGTTTGTTCTTCACTGGTTGCCCTTTTCTTGTGGCAACAGGTCACAAATCTTGCTGCTGTGAGTTTATCAAAATTGGGTTTGTTTTCTAATTCTTTGTGGATCTCTGTAATCTGAGGGAAATATGTGTCTCTAATTTGGTCATACATTTGGCAGGAGGTTAGGAAGTGCAGCTCAGTTTCCACCTCATTTTGTGGGCAGTGTGCACATAGCCTGTCTTCTCTTGAGAGCCAGGTCTGCCTACAGCGGCCTTTCTCAATAGCAAGGCTATGCTCACTGAGTCTGTACATAGTCAAAGCTTTCCTTAAGTTTGGGTCAGTCACAGTGGTCAGGTATTCTGTCACTGTGTACTCTCTGTTTAGGGCCAAATAGCATTCTAGTTTGCTCTGTTTTTTTTATAATTCTTTCCAATGTGTCAAGTAATTCTCTTTTTGTTTTCTCATGATTTGGTTGGGTCTAATTGTGTTGTTGTTCTGGGGCTCTGTGGGGTCTGTTTGTGTTTGTGAACAGAGCCCCAGGACCAGCTTACTTAGGGGACTCTTCTCCAGGTTCATCTCTCTGTAGGGGATGGCTTTGTTATGGAAGGTTTGGGAATAGCTTCCTTTTAAGTGGTTATACAATTTAACGGCTCTTTTCTGGATTTTGATCATTAGCGGGTATCGGCCTAATTCTGCTCTGCATGCATTATTTGGTGTTTTTCGTTGTATACAGAGGATATTTTTGCAGTTGCAGAATCTCAATTTGGTGTTTGTCCCATTTTGTGAATTCTTGGTTGGTGAGCGGACCCCAGACCTCACAACCATAAAGGGCAATGGGTTCTATAACTGATTGAAGTATTTTTAGCCAGATCCTAATTGGTATGTCGACTCTTATGTTCCTTTTGATGGCGTAGAAGGCCCTTCTTGCCTTGTCTGTCAGATCGTTCACAGCTTTGTGGAAGTTACCTGTGGCGCTGATGTTTAGGCCGAGGTCTATATAGTTTTGTGTGTGCTCTAGGGCAACGGTGTCTAGATGGAATTTGTATTTGTGGTCCTGGCAACTGGACCTTTTTTGGAACAGCATTATTTTTGTCTTACTGAGATTTACTGTCAGGGCCCAGGTCTGACAGAATCTGTGCAGAAGATCTAGGTGCTGCTGTAGGCCCTCCTTGGTTGGGGACAGAAGCACCAGATCATCAGCAAACAGTAGACATTTGACTTCAGATTCTTGTAGGGTGAGGCCGGGTGCTGCAGACTGTTCTAGTGCCCTCGCCAATTCATTGATATACAGCTGTGGAAAAAAATTAAGGGACCACTGCACATTTTTCTTAAATCAGCATCTCTACATGTATGACAGCCATTCCATTCCAGTGTCTGTTTAATTCCAACACATGCACACCTCATTCTACTGAATTAGGTACTGATTAGGTGATCACATGAACCAAATCTTATTTAACGAGGAAAAGTAGAAAAACCACTGCTGTGGTCATCACTATCCTCTTGCTGGATGGCAAAAACAGTGCTAATAGTACCTCAAAAGTAATATTAATCAAACAATAACTATTGACCATGCCAAAAGAGTTTAAAAGGAACGTTTTGAGTGAGGAAAAGAAGGGTTCAATTCTGGCTTTACTGGCAGAGGGATACAGTGAGCGTCAGGTTGCTTCCATCCTTAAAATGTAAAAGACGGCGGTTCATAAGAACCAGGTCAAGCAGCAGACATTGGGGACAACAAAGCTACAGACCGGCAGAGGGCGAAAACGACTCTCTACTGACCGGGATGACCGCCAACTCATTCAAATGTTACTAAACAACTGTAGGATGACATCAAGTGACCTACAAAAAGAATGGCAAACGGCAGCTGGGGTGAAGTGCACGGTGAGGACGGTTCAAAACAGGCTCCTAGGGGCAGGGCTGAAGTCGTGCAAAGCTAGAAAAAAGCCCTTCATCAATGAGAAGCAAAGAAGAGCCAGGCTGAGGTTTGCAAAAGACCATAAGAATTGGACCGTGGAGGACTGGAGTAAGGTCATCTTCTCTCATGAGTTCAATTTTCAGCTTTGCCCAACACCTGGTCGTCTAATGGTTAGACGGAGACCTGGAGAGGCCTACAAGCCACAGTGTCTCGCACCCACTGTGACATTTGGTGGAGGATCGGTGATGATCTGGGGGTGCTTCAGCAAGGCTGAAATCGGGCAGATTTGTCTTTGTGAAGGACGCATGAATCAAGCCACGTACAAGGTTGTCCTGGAAGAAAACTTGCTTCCTTTTGCTCTGACATTGTTCCCCAACTCGGAGGATTGGTTTTTCCAGCAGGACAATGTGCCATGCCACACAGCCAGTTCAATCAAGGTGTGGATGGAGGACCACCAGATCAAGACCCTGTCATGGCCAGCCCAATCTCCAGACCTGAACCCAGTTGAAAACTTCTGGAATGTGATCAAGAGGAAGATGGATGGTCACAAGCCATCAAACAAAGCCGAGCTGCTTGAATTTTTGCGCCAGGAGTGGCATAAAGTCACCCAACATCATTGTGAAAGACGCATGAAAGCTGTGATTGAAAATCAGGGTTATTCCACCAAATATTGATTTCTGAACTCTTCCTAAGTTAAAACATTACTATTGTGTTGTTTAAAAATGAACATTAACTTATTTTCTTAGCATTATTCGAGGTCTGACAGCACTGCATTTGTAAAAAAAAGTTTGACCAGTTGTCATTTTCTGCAAATAAATGCTCTAAATGACAATATTCTTATTTGGAATTTGGGAGAAATGTCGTCTGTAGTTTATTGAATAAAACAAAAATGTTATTTTTACCCAAACACATACCTATAGATAGTAAAACCAGAGAAACTGATAATTTTGCAGTGGTCTCTTAATTTTTTCTGCATCCATGTCTCACCCCACGGCCCTGTGGAAAGAAATGTGTGTGTTTTTTGCCAATTTTAACCGCACACTTGTTGTTTGTGTCCATGGATTTTATAATGTCGTATGTTTTTCCCCCAACCCCACTTTACATCAACTTGTATAGCAGACCCTCATGCCAAATTGAGTCAAAAGCTTTTTTGAAATGAATAACTCTCTCTCTCTCTCTCTCTCTCTCTCTCTCTCTCTCTCTCTCTCTCTCTCTCTCTCTCTCTCTCTCTCTCTCTCTCTCTCTCTCTCTCTCTCTCTCTCTCTCTCTCTCTCTCTCTCTCTCTCTCTCTCTCTCTCTCTCTCTCTCTCTCTCTCTCTCTCTCTCTCTCTCTCTCTCTCTCTCTCTCCCATTCATTACTCACCACTCATGAATACAAAATAAACACACAACTCAATTAGACCCCCAGCCAGACCAGCCGACTGGATTAAGATTAAATTGATTTACTGTAGAAGGAGAAATAACACCAAAGTCAATTGTCTCCCAGTTCCCTTGGAAACCAAGCATCCTGAACAGGATTATTATGGGAATTGTTTGTCAGTCAGTTTCCATCAGCCCAGTTACCTCTAAACCCAGGGACTGAACCTGGTAGACAACAATGGAGCCAATAATACAAAAGGGAAGATTGGTTTTTGCCTCTTGGCGTAATACTCTAATAATGATAGTAAAGAAACCCCCACAGTTTAGAACAACATCCTCACTTCTCATTATAACACGATCGTCTCCATCTCTGATTTTACATGTGCTTTGTTAGAAATACTGTTAGCTCCAGTGGGATGGAGGAGGCCTGTTAGCTCCATGTTACTGTTAGTGTCTCCAGGGGATGGAGGCCTGTTAGCTCCATGTTACTGTTAGTGTCTCCAGGGGATGGAGGAGGCCTGTTAGCTCCATGTTACTGTTAGTGTCTCCAGGGGATGGAGGAGGCCTGTTAGCTCCATGTTACTGTTAGCTCCAGTGGGATGGAGGAGGCCTGTTAGCTCCATGTTACTGTTAGTGTCTCCAGGGGGATGGAGGTCTGTTAGCTCCATGTTACTGTTAGTGTCTCCAGGGGGATGGAGGAGGCCTGTTAGCTCCATGTTACTGTTAGTGTCTCCAGGGGGATGGAGGAGGTCTGTTAGCTCCATGTTACTGTTAGTGTCTCCAGGGGATGGAGGCCTGTTAGCTCCATGTTACTGTTAGTGTCTCCAGGGGGATGGAGGAGGCCTGTTAGCTCCATGTTACTGTTAGTGTCTCCAGGGGATGGAGGAGGCCTGTTAGCTCCATGTTACTGTTAGTGTCTCCAGGGGGATGGAGGCCTGTTAGCTCCATGTTACTGTTAGTGTCTCCAGGGGATGGAGGCCTGTTAGCTCCATGTTACTGTTAGTGTCTCCAGGGGATGGAGGCCTGTTGGCTCCATGTTACTGTTAGTGTCTCCAGGGGGATGGAGGAGGCCTGTTAGCTCCATGTTACTGTTAGTGTCTCCAGGGGATGGAGGCCTGTTAGCTCCATGTTACTGTTAGTGTCTCCAGGGGGATGGAGGAGGCCTGTTAGCTCCATGTTACTGTTAGTGTCTCCAGGGGATGGAGGCCTGTTAGCTCCATGTTACTGTTAGTGTCTCCAGGGGGATGGAGGCCTGTTAGCTCCATGTTACTGTTAGTGTCTCCAGGGGATGGAGGCCTGTTAGCTCCATGTTACTGTTAGTGTCTCCAGGGGATGGAGGCCTGTTAGCTCCATGTTACTGTTAGTGTCTCCAGGGGGATGGAGGAGGCCTGTTAGCTCCATGTTACTGTTAGTGTCTCCAGGGGGATGGAGGAGGCCTGTTAGCTCCATGTTACTGTTAGTGTCTCCAGGGGATGGAGGAGGCCTGTTAGCTCCATGTTACTGTTAGTGTCTCCAGGGGATGGAGGCCTGTTAGCTCCATGTTACTGTTAGTGTCTCCAGGGGGATGGAGGCCTGTTAGCTCCATGTTACTGTTAGTGTCTCCAGGGGATGGAGGAGGCCTGTTAGCTCCATGCTACTGTTAGTGTCTCCAGGGGATGGAGGAGGCCTGTTAGCTCCATGTTACTGTTAGTGTCTCCAGGGGATGGAGGAGGCCTGTTAGCTCCATGTTACTGTTAGTGTCTCCAGGGGGATGGAGGAGGCCTGTTAGCTCCATGTTACTGTTAGTGTCTCCAGGGGATGGAGGCCTGTTGGCTCCATGTTACTGTTAGTGTCTCCAGGGGATGGAGGAGGCCTGTTAGCTCCATGTTACTGTTAGTGTCTCCAGGGGATGGAGGCCTGTTGGCTCCATGTTACTGTTAGTGTCTCCAGGGGATGGAGGCCTGTTGGCTCCATGTTACTGTTAGTGTCTCCAGGGGATGGAGGCCTGTTAGCTCCATGTTACTGTTAGTGTCTCCAGGGGATGGAGGCCTGTTGGCTCCATGTTACTGTTAGTGTCTCCAGGGGATGGAGGCCTGTTGGCTCCATGTTACTGTTAGTGTCTCCAGGGGATGGAGGCCTGTTAGCTCCATGTTACTGTTAGTGTCTCCAGGGGATGGAGGCCTGTTGGCTCCATGTTACTGTTAGTGTCTCCAGGGGATGGAGGCCTGTTGGCTCCATGTTACTGTTAGTGTCTCCAGGGGATGGAGGAGGCCTGTTAGCTCCATGTTACTGTTAGTGTCTCCAGGGGATGGAGGCCTGTTGGCTCCATGTTACTGTTAGTGTCTCCAGGGGGATGGAGGAGGCCTGTTAGCTCCATGTTACTGTTAGTGTCTCCAGGGGATGGAGGAGGCCTGTTAGCTCCATGTTACTGTTAGTGTCTCCAGGGGATGGAGGCCTGTTAGCTCCATGTTACTGTTAGTGTCTCCAGGGGATGGAGGAGGCCTGTTAGCTCCATGTTACTGTTAGTGTCTCCAGGGGATGGAGGTCTGTTAGCTCCATGTTACTGTTAGTGTCTCCAGGGGGATGGAGGCCTGTTAGCTCCATGTTACTGTTAGTGTCTCCAGGGGGATGGAGGAGGCCTGTTAGCTCCATGTTACTGTTAGTGTCTCCAGGGGATGGAGGAGGCCTGTTAGCTCCATGTTACTGTTAGTGTCTCCAGGGGATGGAGGCCTGTTAGCTCCATGTTACTGTTAGTGTCTCCAGGGGGATGGAGGCCTGTTAGCTCCATGTTACTGTTAGTGTCTCCAGGGGATGGAGGAGGCCTGTTAGCTCCATGCTACTGTTAGTGTCTCCAGGGGATGGAGGAGGCCTGTTAGCTCCATGTTACTGTTAGTGTCTCCAGGGGATGGAGGAGGCCTGTTAGCTCCATGTTACTGTTAGTGTCTCCAGGGGGATGGAGGAGGCCTGTTAGCTCCATGTTACTGTTAGTGTCTCCAGGGGATGGAGGCCTGTTGGCTCCATGTTACTGTTAGTGTCTCCAGGGGATGGAGGAGGCCTGTTAGCTCCATGTTACTGTTAGTGTCTCCAGGGGATGGAGGCCTGTTGGCTCCATGTTACTGTTAGTGTCTCCAGGGGATGGAGGCCTGTTGGCTCCATGTTACTGTTAGTGTCTCCAGGGGATGGAGGCCTGTTAGCTCCATGTTACTGTTAGTGTCTCCAGGGGATGGAGGCCTGTTGGCTCCATGTTACTGTTAGTGTCTCCAGGGGATGGAGGCCTGTTGGCTCCATGTTACTGTTAGTGTCTCCAGGGGATGGAGGCCTGTTAGCTCCATGTTACTGTTAGTGTCTCCAGGGGATGGAGGCCTGTTGGCTCCATGTTACTGTTAGTGTCTCCAGGGGATGGAGGCCTGTTGGCTCCATGTTACTGTTAGTGTCTCCAGGGGATGGAGGAGGCCTGTTAGCTCCATGTTACTGTTAGTGTCTCCAGGGGATGGAGGCCTGTTGGCTCCATGTTACTGTTAGTGTCTCCAGGGGGATGGAGGAGGCCTGTTAGCTCCATGTTACTGTTAGTGTCTCCAGGGGATGGAGGAGGCCTGTTAGCTCCATGTTACTGTTAGTGTCTCCAGGGGATGGAGGCCTGTTAGCTCCATGTTACTGTTAGTGTCTCCAGGGGATGGAGGAGGCCTGTTAGCTCCATGTTACTGTTAGTGTCTCCAGGGGATGGAGGTCTGTTAGCTCCATGTTACTGTTAGTGTCTCCAGGGGGATGGAGGCCTGTTAGCTCCATGTTACTGTTAGTGTCTCCAGGGGGATGGAGGAGGCCTGTTAGCTCCATGTTACTGTTAGTGTCTCCAGGGGGATGGAGGCCTGTTAGCTCCATGTTACTGTTAGTGTCTCCAGGGGATGGAGGAGGCCTGTTAGCTCCATGTTACTGTTAGTGTCTCCAGGGGGATGGAGGCCTGTTAGCTCCATGTTACTGTTAGTGTCTCCAGGGGATGGAGGCACACCAGAAGAGGAAGACAAGAGATGGCACCATTCACATCGTCCTTGACAAGTCCTACCCCCATCCTCCTCTCCTCTCTTCCTCTCCTTCCATGTTGGCCTCTTTTCTCTCCTCCATCAAACACACTTCAGAATGGAGGAGTACTCACACACAGAAGTGCAGCCTTATTCAATCAAAATGGTAGCTACTCCTTATATAGTGCACTACTTTCGATGCCCAAATGTTTAGTGAACTATATGGAATAGGATGTGATTGTGGACACAGTCAGATTATAATTCCCTCTTGTGTGTGTTTGCATCACCCTATCCCCAGGCCCGGGCCTGTGCTAAGAAGTTCCGCAAGGTGACCCTGACCATCTCTCCTAAAGGAATCATCATTACAGACACAGAGACACTGGACCTCATAGAGAACGTCTCCATATACAGGTAAACAATAATGACATCATGATGACATTATAGAGAACGTCTCCATATACAGGTAAACGATAATGACATCATGATGACATCATAGAGAATGTCTCCATATACAGGTAAACGATAATGACATCATTATGACATCATAGAGAATGTCTCCATATACAGGTAAACAATACGACATCGTGCACATCGACAATAATGACATTATACAGGTAAACAATGTCATCATACAGGTAAATGGTGATTCCATCATACAAGGTAAACAATAATAACATCATACAGGTAAACAATATGACATCATGGTAAACAATGACCTCATAGAGAATGTCGGATAAATGAAGGACTTCGTTGAAAATGTCTCAGTTATGCGTAGCTACTTCATCAGAAGCGTCTTACTAACTTGAACGATGTGAGATCCCTACAGCCAGCTCACAACTAAAGGTGTCTATGATTTCTCATGGTGAACTATAATATCTTATCTTGACTACTGTATTACACATATCCTCTACTCTCTCTGTCGGTGTCTGTTAGTGTGTCGCGTGATTAACCCTTAGGCTGGGGGTTACCCGAAGCAACTTTCAAGCAATTTTTGTTGCAGTTGCAGGATGCAAGTGACAATCATCTCAAGCAACTTTGCTGTTACATGAAGCAACTCAAACGCGATTAAAATTCAATGCAACAGCCAATCAAATTGAAGCTGCTTGTTTGTCAATTCAAAACTCACCCCATGTCATCTGCTGCATTACGTCATGGTTTCACAAATTATTTGTTTATCCAACTTTTTGGTTATTGCAACAGCAAGGATATAGAAGAAATGCAGCCTGTACAAAATGACATTGCAAACACCAGCACAATGAGCTAACCAAGCTAGCAACAAACTAAGCTAGCTAGCACAGTTCATGGTGGACAATTTCAGTTGAAACTGGTTAGGGGGAGGTTTGGGTTCACTTCGAGATTACATTTATTGACTGCTAAACCATCTACAATAATTTGTATACATCTCCAGTTGTGCTAGTCTCTGTTTTGTCAACCCTGAACGCGGGTTGTGCCGCGCAGCACTGACAGCAGTGTTGACATGACAACTGGGTCGAAATGGATCATGTGATAAAATTGTTTGTTTTGATTGGCTGTTGTTTGCACAGCTAGTTGCACAATGTTGAAACGTTTCAACTGGATGCAACCAAGTTGCAGATGAGTTGCTTATTAGTTGCTGGGGGTGTTTCACGAAGCAATTGCTCTGCTCAGCCACAGCGGGTCTCAGCCACAGCGGGTCTCAGCTCAGTAGGGTCTCAGCCACAGTGGGTCTCAGCTCAGTAGGGTCTCAGCTCAGTAGGGTCTCAGCTCAGTAGGGTCTCAGCCACAGCGGGTCTCAGCCACAGCGGGTCTCAGCCACAGCGGGTCTCAGCCACAGCGGGTCTCATCTCAGTAGGGTCTCAGCCACAGCGGGTCTCATCTCAGTAGGGTCTCATCTCAGTAGGGTCTCAGCCACAGCGGGTCTCAGCTCAGTAGGGTTTTAGCCACAGCGGGTCTCAGCCACAGCGGGTCTCAGCTCAGTAGGGTCTCAGCCACAGCGGGTCTCAGCCACAGCGGGTCTCAGCACAGTAGGGTCTCAGCTCAGTAGGGTCTCAGCTCAGTAGGGTCTCAGCCACAGCGGGTCTCAGCTCAGTAGGGTCTCAGCCACAGCGGGTCTCATCTCAGTAGGGTCTCAGCTCAGTAGGGTCTCAGCTCAGTAGGGTTTTAGCCACAGCGGGTCTCAGCCACAGCGGGTCTCAGCTCAGTAGGGTCTCAGCCACAGCGGGTCTCAGCCACAGCGGGTCTCAGCTCAGTAGGGTCTCAGCTCAGTAGGGTCTCAGCTCAGTAGGGTCTCAGCTCAGTAGGGTCTCAGCTCAGTAGGGTTTTAGCCACAGCGGGTCTCAGCCACAGCGGGTCTCAGCTCAGTAGGGTCTCAGCCACAGCGGGTCTCAGCCACAGCGGGTCTCAGCTCAGTAGGGTCTCAGCTCAGTAGGGTCTCAGCTCAGTAGGGTCTCAGCCACAGCGGGTCTCAGCTCAGTAGGGTTTTAGCCACAGCGGATCTCAGCCACAGTTGGTCTCAGCTCAGTAGGGTCTCAGCCACAGCGGGTCTCAGCACAGTAGGGTCTCAGCTCAGTAGGGTCTCAGCTCAGTAGGGTCTCAGCTCAGTAGGGTCTCAGCCACAGCGGATCTCAGCCACAGCGGGTCTCAGCCACAGCGGGTCTCATCTCAGTAGGGTCTCAGCCACAGCGGGTCTCATCTCAGTAGGGTCTCAGCTCAGTAGGGTCTCAGCTCAGTAGGGTCTCAACTCAGTAGGGTCTCAGCCACAGCGGGTCTCAGCCACAGCGGGTCTCAGCCACAGCGGGTCTCATCTCAGTAGGGTCTCAGCCACAGCGGGTCTCATCTCAGTAGGGTTTTAGCCACAGTGGGTCTCAGCCACAGCGGGTCTCAGCTCAGTAGGGTCTCAGCTCAGTAGGGTCTCAGCTCAGTAGGGTCTCAGCCACAGTGGGTCTCAGCTCAGTAGGGTCTCAGCTCAGTAGGGTCTCAGCTCAGTAGGGTCTCAGCCACAGCGGGTCTCAGCCACAGCGGGTCTCAGCTCAGTAGGGTCTCAGCTCAGTAGGGTTTTAGCCACAGCGGGTCTCAGCTCAGTAGGGTCTCAGCTCAGTAGGGTCTCAGCTCAGTAGGGTCTCAGCCACAGCGGGTCTCAGCCACAGTGGGTCTCAGCTCAGTAGGGTCTCAGCCACAGTGGGTCTCAGCTCAGTAGGGTCTCAGCTCAGTAGGGTCTCAGCCACAGCGGGTCTCAGCCACAGCGGGTCTCAGCTCAGTAGGGTCTCAGCCACAGCGGGTCTCAGCCACAGCGGGTCTCAGCTCAGTAGGGTCTCAGCTCAGTAGGGTTTTAGCCACAGCGGGTCTCAGCTCAGTAGGGTCTCAGCTCAGTAGGGTCTCAGCCACAGCGGGTCTCAGCCACAGTGGGTCTCAGCTCAGTAGGGTCTCAGCCACAGTGGGTCTCAGCTCAGTAGGGTCTCAGCTCAGTAGGGTCTCAGCCACAGCGGGTCTCAGCTCAGTAGGGTCTCAGCCACAGCGGGTCTCAGCCACAGCGGGTCTCAGCTCAGTAGGGTCTCAGCCACAGCGGGTCTCAGCCACAGCGGGTCTCAGCTCAGTAGGGTCTCAGCTCAGTAGGGTCTCAGCTCAGTAGGGTCTCAGCCACAGTGGGTCTCAGCCACAGCGGGTCTCAGCCACAGTGGGTCTCAGCTCAGCTCAGTAGGGTCTCAGCTCAGTAGGGTTTTAGCCACAGCGGGTCTCAGCCACAGCGGGTCTCAGCTCAGTAGGGTCTCAGCTCAGTAGGGTCTCAGCTCAGTAGGGTCTCAGCCACAGCGGGTCTCAGCTCAGTAGGGTCTCAGCTCAGTAGGGTCTCAGCCACAGCGGGTCTCAGCCACAGCGGGTCTCAGCTCAGTAGGGTCTCAGCTCAGTAGGGTCTCAGCTCAGTAGGGTCTCAGCTCAGTAGCAACAAGCAGAGGGATCCCTCCAGTAGTTTGACTATTCTGTGTTCCAAATGGCACCCTATTCAAATCAAATGCATGTGCGTTATCTGACCACTTCTTTATTGACCGACTCACTGGTGCTTCCTGCTTTAGTTTTTGCTTGTAAGCAGGAATCAGGAGGATAGAATTATGGTCAGATTTGCCAAATGGAGGGCGAGGGAGAGCTTTGTATGCGTCTCTGTGTTTGGAGTAAAGGTGGTCTAGAGTTTTTTTCCCTCTGGTTGCACATGTGACATGCTGGTAGAAATTAGGTCAAACTGATGTAAGTTTCCCTGCATTAAAGTCCCCGGCCACTAGGAGCGCCACCTCTGGATGAGCGTTTTCCTGTTTGCTTATGGCCTTATACAGCTCATTGAGTGCGGTCTTAGTGCCACCATCGGTTTGTGGTGGTAAATAGACAGCTACAAAAAATATAGATGAAAATAGTGTGGTCTACAGCTTATCATTTGATACTCTACCTCAGGCGAGCAAAACTTCCTTAATATTAGATTTTGTGCACCAGCTGTTGTTTACAAATAAACACAGACCGCCATCCCTTGTCTTAACGGAGGCCGCTGTTCTATCTTGCCGATGCTGCGTAAACCCCGCCAGCTGTATGTTATCCATGTCGTCGTTCAGCCACGACTCGGTGAAACATAAGATATTACAGTTTTTAATGTCCCGGTGGATATCCGTGATCGTAGCTCGTCTATTTTGTTATCCAATGATTGTACGTTGGCTAATAGGATTGATGGAAGAGGCAGTTTACTCGCTCGCCGTCGGATCCTTACAAGGCACCCCGACCTACGTCCACGATATCTCCGTCTCGTCCTCATGCGAATGACAGGGATTTGGGCCTTGTCGGTGTCTGTAGGATATTCTTCGCGGCCGCCTCGTTGAAGAAAAAATCCTCGTCCAATACGAGGTGAGTAATCGCTGTCCTGATATCCAGAAGCTCTTTTTGGTTATAAGAGACGATGGCAGAAACATTATGTACAAAATAAATTACAAATAACGCGGAAAAACACACATAATAGTACAATTGGTTAGAGGGCTGTAAAACGACAGCCATCTTCTCCGGCGCCGAGGGATTTTCTCAGAGTTATGGACGTCTACAAAAAAACATCTGAGGTCTTGGCTGATTTCTTTTGATTTTCCCATGATGTCAAGCAAAGAGGCACTGAGTTTGAAGGTAGGCCTTGAAATACATCCACAGGTACACCTCCAATTGACTCAAATGATGTCAATTAGCCTATCAGAAGCTTCTAAAGCCATGACATAATTTTCTGGATTTTTCCAAGCTGTTTAAAGGCACAGTCAACTTAGTGTACGTAAACCTCTGACCCACTGGAATTGTGATACAGTGAATTATAAGTGAAATAATCTGTCTGTAAATAATTGTTGGAAAAATGACTACGTTGGCTGATAGGACTGATGGTAGAGGCAGACTACCCACTCGCCGTCGGATCCTTACAAGGCACCCCGACCCCTACGGATTTGGGCCTTGTCGGGTGTCTGAAGTAAATCCTTTGCGTCCGACTTGTTAAATAAAACATCTTTGTCCAGTACGAGGTGAGTAATCATAAGAGACGGTGGCAGAAACATTATGTACAAAATAAGTTACAAACATCGCGAAAAAACACACGCAATAACACAATTGGTTAGGAGCCCGTAAAACGGCAGCCATCACCTCCAGCGCCATTTAATATTTTAACCAAAGCCCACACGATAGGCCTGTTCGAAAGTAGTGTACTATATAGGGAATAGGGTGCTATTTGGGATGCTGACTATTTATTTTGTTATACACTGAATGGTTCCATGCTACACACCAATCCATCCTGTAGATCTCAGTGTATACAATGAATTCGGAAAGTATTCAGACCCCTTGACTTTTTCCACATTTTGTTACGTTACAGCCTTATTCTAAAATGGATTAACTAGTTTTTTCCCCTAATTCATCTACACACAATACCCCATAATGACAAAGCAAAAACTGTTTTTTATAAATTTGTGCTAATTTATAAAAAAAAATTAAATAGCCATTTACATAAATATTCAGACCCTTTACTCAGTACTTTGTTGAAGCACCTTTGGCAGCGATTACAGCTTTGTGTGTTCTTGGGTATGACGCTACAAGCTTGGCACACCTGTATTTGGGGGAGTTTCTCCCATTCTTCTCTGCAGATCATCTCAAACTCTGTCAGGTTGGATGGGAAGCGTCGCTGCACAGCTATTTTCAGGTCTCTCCAGAGATGTTCGATCGGGATCAAGTCCGGGCTCTGGCTGGGCCACTCAAGGACATTCAGAGACTCGTCCCGAAGCCACTCATGTGTTGTCTTGGCTGTGTGCTTAGGATCGTTGTCCTGTTGGAAGGTGAACCTTCGCCCCAGTCTGAGGTCCTGAGCACTCTGGAGCAGGTTTTCATCAAGGATCTCTCTGTACTTTGCTCCGTTCATCTTTCCCTCGATCCTGACTAGTCTCCCAGTCCCTGCCGCTGAAAAACATCCCCACAGCATGATGCTGCCATGCTTCACCGTAGGGATGGTGCCAGGTTTCCTCCAGATGTGACACTTGGCATTCAGGTCAAAGAGTTCAATCTTGGTTTCATCAGACCAGAGAATCTTGTTTCTCATGGTCTGAGAGTATTTTAGGTGCCTTTTGGCAAACTCCAAGCGGGCTGTCATGTGCCTTTTACTGAGGAGTGGCTTCCGTCTGGCCACTCTACCATAAAGGCCTAATTGGTGGAGTGCTGCAGAGATGCAGAGATGGTTGTCCTTCTGGAAGGTTCTCCCATCTCCACAGAGGAACTCTGGAACTCTGTCAGAGTGACCATTGGGTTCTTGGTCACCTCCCTGACCAAGGCCCTTCTCCCCTGATTGCTCAGTTTGGCCGGGCGGCCAGCTCTAGGAAGAGTCTTGGTGGTTCCAAACTTCTTCCATTTAAGAATGATGGAGGCCACTGTGTTCTTGGGGACCTTCAATGCTGCAGAAATGTTTTGGTACCCTTCCCCAGATCTGTGCTTCGACACAATTCTAGCTATTGTTAGCTACAGTACCAGTCAAAAGTTTGGGTTTTTCTTTATTTTTACTATTTTCTACATTGTAGAATAATAGTGAAGACATCAGAGCTATGAAATAACACATATGGAAGCATGTAGTAACCAAAAAAGTGTTCAACAAATCAAAATATATTTTATATTTGAGATTCTTCAAAGTAGCCACCCTTTGCCTTGATGACAGCTTTGCACACTCTTGGCATTCTCTCAACCAGCTTCACAAGGTAGTCACCTGGAATGCATTTCAATTAACAGGTGTGCCTTGTCAAAAGTTAATTTGTGGAATTTCTTTCCTTCTTAATGCGTTTGAGCCAATCAGTTGTGTTGTGACAAGGTAGGGGGGGTATACAGAAGATAGCCCTATTTGGTTAAAGACCAAGTCCATATTAGGGCAAGAACAGCTCAAATAAGCAAAGAGAAACGACAGTCCATCATTACTTTAAGACATGAAGGTCAGTCAATACAGAACATTTCAAGAACTTTGACAGTTTCTTCAAGTGCAGTCGCAAAAACCATCAAGCGCTATGATAAAACTGGCTCTCATGAGGACCACCATAGGAAAGGAAGACCCAGAGTTACCTCTGCTGCAGAGGATAAGTTCATTAGAGTTACCAGCCTCAGAAATTGCAGCCCAAATAAATGCTTCACAGAGTTCAAGTAACAGACACAGCTCATCATCAACTGTTCAGTGGAGACTGTGTGAATCAGGCCTTCATGGTCGAATTGCTGCAATGAAACCACTACTAAAGGACACCAATAATAAGAAGAGACCTGCTTGGGCCAAGAAACACGAGCAATGGACATTAGACCGGTGGAAATCTGTCCTTTGGTCCAAATGTTAGATTTTTTGTTCCAACTGCCGTGTCTTTGTGAGACACGGTGTGGGTGAACGGATGATCTCCGCATGTGTGGTTCCCACCATGAAGCATCGAGAAGGAGGTGTGATGGTGTGGGGGTGCTTTGCTGGTGACACTGTCTGTGATTTATTTAGAATTCAAGGCACACTTAACCAGCATGGCTACCACAGCATTCTGCAGCGGTACGCCATCCCATCTGGTTTGCGCTTAGTGGGACTATCATTTGTTTTTCAACAGGACAATGACCCAACACACCTCCAGGCTGTGTAAGGGCTATTTTACCAAGAAGGAGAGTGATGGAGTGCTGCATCAGATGACCTGGCCTCCACAATCACCCGGACCTCAACCCAATGGAGATGGTTTGGGATAAGTCGGATGGCAGAGTGAAGGAAAAACAGCCAACAAGTGCTCAGCGTATGTGGGAACTCCTTCAAGACGTTTGGAGAAGCATTCCAGGTGAAACTGGTTGAGAGAATGCCAAGAGTGTGGTACTGTATATAGCTTGCTAGCCAGTTTCATACAGGTACCGCCATTGTTTACAGATGGCTCGTTGCAGGACGAAGCAACGTTAAGACAGTTGCATTCTACTGTTAATGTTGATTTGCTGATGTGCTAAGCCAGTGTTTCCCAACCAGGGGTACTTGAGAAGACTCATGAGACCATAGGCCTACTGGTAAAATGCACATGAGGGGGTACTTCAGGGGTACTCCGGGCAGAGCAAAATGTACTTGGTGTACCGAAAAAGGTTGGGAACCACTGTGCTAAATCATGCATGAGATGATGATTATCATTTTCATGTTTGCCAGTTTGTCATGTTTAACTAGCTAGCTACCGAAAAGAGTCACTGTGGTGCGAATGCTCATCAGTTAGCAAGCTAATCAAACCCAATGTTACGTTATAGGGACACATGCTAAGTCTGAAATGATAGCTATATACGTAGCTAGCTATTGGATTATAGATTTCAAGTTTTTTGGCATGTTCAACTAGCTGGCTAGCTAGATAAATACCATTTATATCCAGTCAGCGGGTAATTATGAAGCCATTACCAGTTGTTGTCTTAGCTCACCTGTGATTCCTTTATGCCTCTCTACCATGTCAATATGCCTTGCCTATTGCTGTTCTGGTTAGTTCTTATTATACAATTTAACTGTAGAGCTCCTTTGTCCCACCCCCCCATACACGCGGAGACCAGCTCAATTGGTGCCTCCAGTGATGCTATCTCTTTCATCGTTACCCAACGCTTAGGTTTACCTCCACTGTACTCATATCCTTCCATACATGTACATAATGCCCTGAATCTATTCTACAACGCCCGGAAATCTGCCCCTTTTTTTCTCTGTACCCAACGCACTAGAAGACCAGTTCTTAAAGCCTTTAGCCGTATCCTTATTATACTCCTCCTCTGTTCATTTACATTTACATTTTAGTCATTTAGCAGACGCTCTTATCCAGAGCGACTTACAGTTAGTGAATACATATTTTTTTATACTGGCCCCCCGTGGGAATCGAACCCACAACCCTGGCGTTGCAAACGCCATGCTCTATCAACTGAGCTACATCCCTGCCGGCCATTCCCTCCCCTACCCTGGACGACGCTGGGCCAATTGTGCGCCGCCCATGAGTCTCCCGGTCGCGGCCGGCTGCGACAGAGCCTAGATTCGAACCAGGATCTCTAGTGGCACAGTTAGCACTGCGATGCAGTGCCTTAGACCACTGCGCCACTCAGGAGACTATATCACCAGACTGTTCCTCTGGTGATGTAGAGGTTAACCCAGGTCCTGTAGCCCCCAGTATCACTCCTACTCCCCAGGCGCTATCATTTGTTGACTTCTGTAACCGTAAAAGCCTTGGTTTTTTGCATGTTAACATAAGAAGCCTCCTCCCTAAGTTTGAGTTACTCACTGCGTTAGCACACTCCGCCAACCCTGATGTTCTAGCAGCGTCTGAATCCTGGCTTAGGAAGACCACCAAAAACTCTGAAATGTCCATCCCCAACTACAAAATGTTCCGTCTAGATAGAACTGCCAAAGGGGGCGGAGTTGCAATCTACTGTAGAGAGAGCCTGCAGAGCTCTATCATACTATCCAGGTCTGTGCCCAAACACTCCTACTTCTAAAAATCCACCTCTCCAGAAATAAGTCTATCACTGTTGCCGCTCGCTACAGACCCCCCTCAGCCCCCAGCTGTGCCCTGGACACCATATGTGAATTGATTGCCCGCCATCTATCCTCAGAGTTCGTACTGCTTGGTGACCTAAACTGGGATATGCTTAACACCCCGGCCGTCCTACAATCTAAACTAGATGCCCTCAATCTCACACAAATTATCAAGGAACCTACCAGGTACAACCCTAAATCCGTAAACATGGGCACCCTCATAGATATCATCCTAACTAATTTACCCTGTAAATACACTTCCGCTGTCTTCAGCCAGGATCTCAGCGATCACTGCCTCATTGCCTGCGTCCGTAATAGGTCCGCGGTCAAATGACCACCCCTCATTTACATTTACATTTTAGTCATTTAGCAGACGCTCTTATCCAGAGCGACTTACAGTTAGTGAATACATATTTTTTATTATTTTTTTATACTGGCCCCCCGTGGGAATCGAACCCACAACCCTGGCGTTGCAAACGCCATGCTCTATCAACTGAGCTACATCCCTGCCGGCCATTCCCTCCCCTACCCTGGACGACGCTGGGCCAATTGTGCGCCGCCCATGAGTCTCCCGGTCGCGGCCGGCTGCGACAGAGCTCATCACTGTCAAACGCTCCCTAAAACACTTCAGCGAGCAGGCCTTTCTAATTGACCTGGCCTGGGTATCCTGGATGGATATTGACCTCATTCCATCAGTAGAGGATGCCTGGATGTTCTTTAAAAGTGTTTTTCTCTCCATCTTAAATAATAAATTCAGAACTAAGAACAGATATAGCCCCTGGTTCACCCCAGACTTGACTGCCCTTGACCAGCACAAAAACATCCTGTGGCGTACTGCATTAGCATCGAACAGCCCCCGCGATATGCAACTTGTCAGGGAAGTCAGGAACCAATATACACAATCAGTTAGGAAAGCAACCCCCCGCTTCTCCTTCACCCAAATTCAGATAGCTGATGTCCTGAAAGAGCTGCAAAATCTGGACCCCTACAAATCAGCTGGGCTAGACAATCTGGACCCTTTCTTTCTAAAATTAGCAACCCCTATTGCTAGCCTGTTCAACCTCTCTTTCATATCATCTGAGATCCCCAGAGATTGGAAAGCTGCCGCGGTCATCCCCCTCTTCAAAGGGGGTGACACTCTAGATCCGAACTGTTACAGACCTAAATCCATCCTGCCCTGCCTTTCGAAAGTATTTGAAAGCCAGGTTAACAAACAGATCACCGTCCATTTAGAATCCCACCGTACCTTCTCCGCTATGCAATCTGGTTTCCGAGCTGGTCATGGGTGCACCTCAGCCACGCTAAAGGTCCTAAACGATATTATAACCGCGATCGATAAAAGACAGTACTGTGCAGCCGTCTTCATCGACCTGGCCAAGGCTTTCGACTCTGTCAATCACTGCATTCTAATTGGCGGACTAAATAGCCTTGGTTTCTCAAATGACTGCCTCGCCTGGTTCACCAACTACTTCTCAGATAGAGTTCAATGTGTCAAATCGGAGGGCCTGTTGTCTGGACCTATGGCAGTCTATGGGGGTGCCACAGGGTTCAATTCTAGGGCCTGACTCTATTCTCTGTGTATATCAATGATGTCGCTCTTGCTGCTGGTGACTTTCAGATCCACCTCTACGCAGACAACACCATTTTGTATACATCTGGCTCTTCATTGGACACTGTGTTAACAAACCTCCAAACGAGCTTCAATGCCATACAACACTCCTTCCGTAGCCTCCAGCTGCTCTTAAACGCTAGTAAAACTAAATGCATGCTCTTCAATCGAACGCTGCTTGCAGCCGCCTGCCCGACTAGAATCACTACTCTCGGCGGCTCTGACTTAGAATATGTGGACAACTACAAATACCTAGGTGTCTGGTTAGACCGTAAACTCTCCTTCCAGACTCACATTAAGCATCTCAAATCCAAAGTTAAATCTATAATCGGCTTCCTATTTCGCAACAAGCCTCCTTCACTCATGCTGCCAAACATGCCCTCGTAAAACTGACTATCCTACCGATCCTTGACTTTGGCTATGTCATTTACAAAATAGCCTCCAACACTCTACTCAGCAAATTGGATGTAGTCTATCACAGTGCCATCCGTTTTGTCACCAAAGCCCCATATACTACCCACCATTGTGACCTGTACGCTCTCGTTGGCTGGCCCTCACTACATATTTGTCGCCAAACCCACTGGCTCCAGGTCATCTATAAATCACTGCTAGGCAAATCCCTGCCTTATCTTAGCTCATTGGTCACCATATCAAACACCCACCCTTAGTATGCGCTCCAGCAGGTACAGTGAGGAAAAAAAGTATTTGATCCCCTGCTGATTTTGTACTGACAAAGAAATTATCAATCTATAATTTTAATGGTAGGTTCATTTAAACAGTGAGAGACAGAACAACAACAACAAAATCCAGAAAAAGACATGTCAAAAATGTTATAAATTGATTTGCATTTTAATGAGGGAAATAAGTATTTGACCCCCTCTCAATCAGAAAGATTTCTGGCTCCCAGGTGTCTTTTTTACAGGTAACGAGCTGAGATTAGGAGCACACTCTTAAAGGGAGTGCTCCTAATCTCAGTTTGTTACCTGTATAAAAGACACCTGTCCACAAAAACGATCAATCAATCAGATTCCAAACTCTCCATCATGGCCAAGACCAAAGAGCTCTCCAAGGATGTCAGGGACAAGATTGTAGACCTACACAAGACTGGAATGGGCTACAAGACCATCGCCAAGCAGCTTGGTGAGAAGGTGACAACAGTTGGTGCGATTATTCGCAAATGTAAGAAACACAAAAGAACTGTCAATCTCCCTCGGCCTGGGGCTCCATGCAAGATCTCACCCCGTGGAGTTGCAATGATCATGAGAACGGTGAGGAATCAGCCCAGAACTACACGGGAGGATCTTGTCAATGATCTCAAGGCAGCTGGGACCATGGTCACCAAGAAAACAATTGGTAACACACTACGCCGTGAAGGACTGAAATCCTGCAGCGCCCGCAAGTTCCCCCTGCTCAAGAAAGTACATATACAGGGCCGTCTGAAGTTTGCCAATGAACATCTGAATGATTCAGAGGAGAACTGGGTGAAAGTGTTGTGGTCAGATGAGACCAAAATGGAGCTATTTGGCATCAACTCAACTCGCCGTGTTTGGAGGAGGAGGAATGCTGCCTATGACCCCAAGAACACCATCCCCACCGTCAAACATGGAGGTGGAATCATTATGCTTTGGGGGTGTTTTTCTGCTAAGGGGACAGGACAACTTCACCGCATCAAAGGGACGATGGACGGGGCCATGTACCGTCAAATCTTGGGTGAGAACCTCCTTCCCTCAGCCAGGGCATTGAACATGGGTCGTGGATGGGTATTCCAGTATGACAATGACCCAAAACACACGGCCAAGGCAACAAAGGAGTGGCTCAAGAAGAAGCACATTAAGGTCCTGGAGTGGCCTAGCCAGTCTCCAGACCTTAATCCCAGAAAATATGTGGAGGGAGCTGAAGGTTCGAGTTGCCAAACGTCAGCCTTGAAACCTTAATGACTTGGAGAAGATCTGCAAAGAGGAGTGGGACAAAATCCCTCCTGAGATGTGTGCAAACCTGGTGGCCAACTACAAGAAACGTTTGACCTCTGTAATTGCCAACAAGGGTTTTGCCACCAAGTACTAATTCATGTTTTGCAGAGGGGTCAAATACTTATTTCCCTCATTAAAATGCAAATCAATTTATAACCTTTTTTACATGCGTTTTTCTGGATTTTGTTGTTGTTATTCTGTCTCTCACTGTTCAAATAAACCTACCATTAAAATTATAGACTGATCATTTCTTTGTCAGTGGGCAAACGTACAAAATCAGCAGGGGATACTTTTTTCCCCTCACTGTATATATCACTGGTCATCCCCAAAGCCAACACCTCCTTTGGCCGCCATTCCTTCCAGTTCTCTGCTGCTAATGACTGGAACGAACTGCAAAAATCTCTGAAGCTGGAGACACTTATCTCCCTCACTAACTTTAAGCATCAGTTGTCAGAGCAGCTTACCGATCCCTGCACCTGTACACAGCCCATCTGTAATTAGCCCACCCAACTACCTCATCCCTATATTGTTACAGGCGGCAGGTAGCTTAGTGGTTAAGAGCGTTGTGCCAGTAACCGAAAGGTCACTGGTTCTAATCCCAGAGCCGACTAGATGAAAAAGCATGAAGCTAGCTAACCCATTACCTGGACTAGCTAGCTAGCTGGTAACTATTAGCAACTGTGGATATTTGTTTCACGCCTGAGAGTACCTGTAATTACGCCAGCTAGCTGCCTACAATAATTACATACAATAATGCCTATCAGCTGTTTTTCTAACCACATTGTCTGAAGAGTGAGCTGCGCCGGAGATGCCCAATTCGGAGAGGGTGGAGAGGAGGATCTGATGGTTCACAGTATCAAAGGCAGCAGACAGGTCTAGAAGGACAAGAGCAGAGGAGAGAGAGTTAGCTTTAGCAGTGCGGAGCGCCTCCGTGACACAGCAGGGAGGAGAAGGTGGCAAAGAGCTTCCTAGGGTTAAATGCAGATGCTTGGCATTTAGAGTGGTAGAAAGTGGCTTTAGCAGCAGACGCAGATGAAGAAAATGTAGAGAGGAGGGAGTGAAAAGATGCCAGGTCCGCAGGGAGTCTAGTTTTCCTCCATTTCCGCTCGGCTGCCCGGAGCCCTGTTCTGTGAGCTCGCAATGAGTCGTCAAGCCACGGAGCAGGAGGGGAGGACCGAGCCGGCCGATAGGGGACATAGAGAGTCAAAGGATGAGTGACTCCACTGTCCTGGCGTCTTGAGGGAGCTTGTTCCACCATTGGGGTGCCAGAGCAGCAAACAGTTTTGACTGGGCTGAGCGGGAACTGTGCTTCCGCAGAGGTAGGGGGGCCAGCAGGCCAGAGGTGGATGAACGTAGTGCCCTCGTTTGGGTGTAGGGACTGATCAGAGCCTGAAGGTACGGAGGTGCCGTTCCCCTAACAGCTCCGACTTAATGCATCGGTGTGGAAGCAGAGAGAACAGTCTATGGCTTGGGTGGCTGGAGTCTTTAACAATTTTTTGGGGGTCCCTTCCTTTCACATCGCCTGATATAGGGAGCTCGGCTCCTGAGATGTACAGACACTGAGGAACATAAAGCTCTCAGGGTGTACAGGAAGGGACTAAGCACACAATCCTGTGGGGCCCCCGTGTTGGGGGTCAGTGTGGCGGAGGTGATGTTGCCTTCCATCACCACCCGTCAAAGTACAGGATCCAGTTGCAGAGGGAGGGGTTCAGTCCCAGGGTCCTGAGCTTAGTGATGAGCTTGGAAGGGACTATGATGTTGAACGCTGAGCTGAAGTCAATGAACAGCATTCTCACACAGGTGTTCCTCTTATCTAGGTGGGTGAGGGCAGTGTGGAGTGAAATTGAGATGGCGTCAGCTATGGGTCTGTTGGGGGCGGTATGCGAATTGGAGTGGGTCTAGAGTGTCTGGGATGATGGAGTTGATGTCAGCCATAATCAGCCTTTCAAAGCACTTCATGATTACAGAAGTGAGTGCTACAGGGCGGTAGTCATTGTGGCATGAAGCCTTAGAGTTTTGGGGAACAGGAATGATGGTGGTCATTTTAAGCAGGGATAACAGACTGGGACAAGGAGAGGTTGAAAATTACCCTGAATATGCCTGCCAGCATGTGTGTCTGCGTGTGTGTGCATGTGTGTGTGTGCTAAATGGATTTGCAAAAAGTAATCAATGTAAGGGCATTTAGTATTTTTTTTAACCTAAATCCAATGACATGCTGAATGTTTTTGTTGATTTCACATTGAATTCACATTAGTTGACAACTCAACCAAGTGGAAATCAAAACTAGACGTTGAACAGACGTCTGTGCCCAGTGGGGAGTGTGTGTTGGGAGGAGGGGGTTGATTGTGTTAGCATATCTTGTCTTATCCAAGTGTGTGTGTGTGTGTGTGTGTCTCTGTTAAGAAGGCTACACACCCCTGCTGATCCGTCTTATCAGCTACAGCAGACCACGGACCAGGGGAATCATCCTTCCCTTTCATCCTTTTCTCCTCTCCCTCTCCTCCTCTAATCATCCCCCTCTTCCCTCCATCACCCCCTCTCCTCTCCTCTCCTCCCCCTCTCTCCTGTCCGAGGAGACTCCCTCTCTCTCTCTCTCTCAATTCAATTCAAAGAGCTTTATTGGCATGGGAAACATATATTTACATTGCCAAAGCAAGTGAAATAAACAATACAATGATTTACAGTAAACATTACACTCACAAAAGTTCCAATAGAGTAAAGACATTTCAAATGTCATATTATGTCTATATACAGTGTTGTAACAATGTGCAAATAGTTACAGTACAAAAGGGAAAATAAATAAACATAAATATGGGTTTTATTTACAATGGTGTTTGTTCTCTCTCTCTCTCTCTCTCTCTCTCTCTCTCTCTCTGTCTCTCTCTCTCTCTGTCTCTCTCTCTGTCTCTCGCTCTCTCTCTCTCTCTGTCTCTCTCTCTGTCTCTCTCTCTCTCTCTCTCTCTCTCTCTCTCTCTCTCTCTCTCTCTCTCTCTCTCTCTCTCTCTCTCTCTCTCTCTCTCTCTCTCTCTCTCTCTCTCTCTCTCTCTCTCTCTCTCTCTCTCTCTCTATCACGCACACAACCAGCTCTCTCCATAGCCCAGTAATAATTGTCCTCTCCTGTACCCATACTAGGGACGTAAAACGGAGGAGTGGGGGGGATGCTGTGTATGGAGGGGAACGGGTTGCTGTGTGTGGGGGGGAGGGCGAGGGGGGGGGGTGTTTGTGTGTGTGTGTGTTTCTTAATGAGTGTGTGCATTGAGAATTGCCTCAGGCCAGGCTTGAATGAATGCAAAACAAACACTGAGGCTGTGGAAAGAAAATAAAAGCTGACAACTGAAGTCTAGAGGAGAAGGGAGGGGGGAGGAGGGGGAGGAGGGGGGGTGTGAGGAGGGGGGGGGGGGTCTGAGGAGGGGAGGAGAGGAGGAGGGAGGGGGGAGGAGGGAGAGGAGGGGGGATGTGAGGAGGGGGGGGGGGGGGTCTGAGGAGAGGAGGAGGGAGGGGGGAGGAGGGAGAGGAGGGGGGATGTGAGGAGGGGGGGGGTCTGAGGAGGGGAGGAGAGGAGGAGAGGAGGAGAGGGGGGGTGAAAGGGAACATCCTCAGCTTTAACTATATACATCGTGGTTGATATTCTCCTCTCCTGTTCTATCCTTTCTCCTCACCATAGCTGTACATGTTGAGTAATGGTGAAATGTGACAGTCAGTCTCCTGTTATTGAGGCTGGGTGTGAACACAATTACCTGATTGTTTTTTTGTCAGTTCAGGCAAAAACAAATCTAAAAGACAAAAAGCTTTCCTTCTCAGATATTCATTATCAGGTCTGTCTGACCCCAGGCTGGAATAACAGCAGTAGATGATCGATATCAGCCAACACAGGTTTTTTAATGGATTGTTGTCTTTCAGTGATCTAATCGAGTGTTTTCCAATCCTGGTCTTTGGCACCAAGGAGCAACATTTAGCCCTAGCAGTAACATACTTTACATCTCATCATCTCATCAACTCATCATCTCATCAACTCATCATCTCATCAACTTGTCATCTCATCAACTCATCATCTCATCATCTCACCAACTCATCATCTCACCAACTCATCAACTCATCAACTCATCATCTCATCAACTCATCAACTCGTCATCTCATCAACTCATCAACTCGTCATCTCATCAACTCATCATCTCATCATCTCATCAACTCATCAACTCATCATCTCATCAATTCATCAACTCATCATCTCATCAACTCATCATCTCATCAACTCATCAATTCATCAAGTCGTCATCTCATCAACTCATCAACTCATCATCTCATCAACTCATCATCTCATCAACTCATCAACTCATCATCTCATAATCTCATCAACTCATCAACTCATCAAGTCGTCATCTCATCAACTCATCATCTCATCAACTCATCATCTCATCAACTCATCAACTCATCATCTCATCATCTCATCAACTCATCAACTCATCATCTCATCAACTCATCAACTCATCATCTCATCAACTCATCAACTCATCATCTCATCAATTCATCAACTCATCAACTCATCAACTCATCATCTCATCAACTCGTCAACTCGTCAACTCATCATCTCATCATCTCGTCAACTCGTCAACTCGTCAACTCGTCAACTCATCATCTCATCAACTCATCATCTCATAATCTCATCAACTCATCAACTCATCAACTCATCTCATCAACTCAACATATCATCAACTCATCATCTCATCATATCATCATATCAACTCATCAACTCATCATCTCATCAACTCATCATCTCATCAACTCATCATCAAGTCTTTAGTTGAATCAATTGGGTCTGCGATAAGGCAAAAACAAAACTCTGCACCCCTTTGAGTCACAAGGACCAGGAAATACTGATCAAATGTACTGCATTTCTGCAAAGTTGAAGCAGCATTGCTTTGTTCTAGGGATGTGCATCTTTCCCTTTCAAGACGATTCGATACGTATCTACACTGAACAAAAATATAAACACAACATGTAAAGTGTTGGTCCCATGTTTCATGAGCTAAAATAAAAGATCCCAGAAATGTTCCATACGCACAAAAAGCTTATTTCTCTCAAATGTTGTGCACAAATTTGTTTACATCCCTGTTAGTGAGCATTTCTCATTTGCCAAGATAATCCATCCACATGACAGGTGTGGCATATCAAGAAGCTGATTAAACAGCATGATCATTACACAGGTGCACCTTGTGCTGGGAACAATAAAAGGCCACTCTAAAATGTGCAGTTTTGTCACACAATACAATGCCACAGTTTTGAGGGAGCGTGCAATTGGCATGCTGACTGCAGGAATGTCCACCAGAGCTGTTGCCAGAGAATGTAATGTTAATTTCTCTACCATAAGCCGCCTCCAACTTCGTTTTATAAAATATGGCAGTACGTCCAACCGGCCTCACAACCGCAGACCACGTGTAACCACGCCAGCCCAGAACCTCCACATCCAGCTTCTTCACCAGCGGGATCGTCTGAGACCAGCCACCCAGACAGCTGATGAAACTGTGGGTTTGCACAACCGAAGGATTTCTGCACAAACTGTCAGAAACCGTCTCAGGGAAGCTCATCTGCATGCTCATCGTCCTCACCAGGGTCTTGACCTGACTGCAGTTCGGCGTCGTAACTGACATCAGTCGGCAAATGCTCACCTTCGATGGCCACTGGCACGCTGGAGAAGTGTGCTCTTCACGGATGAATCCTGGTTTCAACTGTACCAGGCAGATGGCAAACAGCATGTATGGTGTCCCAGTTCTTCCATGGCCTGCATACTCACCAGACATGTCACCCATTGAGCATGTTTGGGATGCTCTGGATTGACGTGTACAACAGCGTGTTTCAGTTCCTACCAATATCCAGCAACTTCGCACAGCCATTGAAGAGGAGTGGGACAACATTCCACAGGCCACAATCAACAGCCGATCAAATGTATACGAAGGAGATGTGTCGCGCTGCAGGAATCTGTGACCAACATATGCATATCTGTATTCCCAGTCATGTGAAATCAATAGATTAGGGCCTAATTAATGTATTTCAATTGACTGATTTCCTTATATGAACTGTAACTCAATAAAATCGTTGAAATTGTTACATGTTGTGTTTATATTTTTGTTCAGTGTAGATGCATGGGCTCCGATACGATACAGGAACGATACCTTTTAGTTTGAAACGATTCGGTGTGATTCGGTTTGATTAGAGGAACAAATGATTCAATGTAACTAACATTAGTTGCATAAACACATTCATTTTCCATTCTAAATTAAAATCTGATGATGATGGAGCTCATGAGCTGGGCCTCTCTGAGCTGGATCTGTCTGAGCTGACAAAACTACCCAAACTATTGCTCATGGTGAACCTGAACAATCTAAATAAAATCTAACGTAAGCCCCGATCAGCATGTAGCCCACCTATAGCCAGATGACAGTTCTGTCGATCAGCATGTAGCCCACCTATGGCCAGATGACAGTTCTGTCGATCAGCATGTAGCCCACCTATAGCCAGATGACAGTTCTGTCGATCAGCATGTAGCCCACCTATAGCCAGATGACAGTTCTGTCTCAGGTGATAGCTTTGCCTACTTTTATTCCGGGAAAAAAACAAAAATGTTCAACAGCGCATTTGATAAAAAGAACATAGCAACATTGGTTGTCACTCAACTAATAAAGCCTAATAATTTCACAAGCCACTTTACAAACATTTGAATGCTGAAGGTGACATGCAGATGTGCCAGATCAGGAATTGGTCTCTCTTATTGGTCAATGCATGAAGCTGTGCACAGTGCACAGTTTGACTAGGCTCCTAATATTGGGGCGGCAGGTAGCTTAGTGGTTAAGAGCGTTGTGCCAGTAACCGAAAGGTCGCTGGTTCTAATCTCCGAGCCGACTAGGTGAAAAATCTGTTGATGTGCTCTTGAGCAAGGTACTTAACCCTAATTGCTCTGGATAAGAGCGTCTGCTAAATGACTAAAATGTAAAATGTAAATGTAATTGCCTGGGTTTGTTCGGCATTCCTAATGACTGTCAACATAATTACATGTTTAGTTTTGACACTGAAGGAGAGGAAGCAGTCGTCACAAAAGATAAGAGGTATTTTCGGAAGGTAGAAAGAAAGTCATTTCAGCAAATAAAATAGTGATTCTTAATGTTTTTAACTATTTTCGGACCACATTTGAACCGGGGGACCAATGCGTATCGGTCCCTACTTTGTTCCCATCAAGAGAATACTGTAAACTTGGAAAAAGGCATCATGATTTTATTTGATTTTTTAGGATCTCCATTAGCCGACGCCAATGGCGACAGCTAGGCTTACTGGGGTCTGACACATAACGAAAAACACTTTAGAATTTACATGCATTTAAAAACATTAACATGTAGTGTGTGTGTGTGTGTGTGTGTGTGTACACAAAACAAGTAGGTCACACACAAGGTGCATGAACACACACTCGCATACGTCTAGTTCTGATTTGGTTGAGTTGTCAACGAATGTGAATTCAATGTCAAAAAAAATAAATAAAAAATTTCACCTGGTTATTGGATTCAGGTTAAAAGTTGGGTGAAAAAAAATACTAAATGCCCTTACATTGATGACTTTTTGCAAATCCAATTATTTTTTCCATGTTGATTCAACGTCAACACATACTGTAGATCTTTTGGGTTGAAATGACGTGGAAACGGCGTTGATTCAACCAGTTTTTGCCCAGTGGATATGGGATGGCCCAGAGACAGAAAAACTGACATTTTGTCCCATCAAGCGTTTCTCGGTGGATTTTGATTGTCTATCCCCTACTCTAGCAATTAAGCTTTTGGGCCACCCTGGATTTTGCTTCAAATCCAATATGGCAGTCAGAATCCAATATGGCTGCTATAATACCATTGAATTGAGGTTTAGGCACTTATAAATGTAAAACAATATATGATAGAAGGCCATTTTCAGAGTTATATCTATGCCCATTTAGACTATTCTGGTGTAATTTTACGTCACTGTGAATCCAAAATGGCCGCCATAATTGGCTTTTATGGCTAGGCACCACACCCCAATAGGGTATCTTTTTGCCCTTTACCAGTTGAATATTTACACAAATATGACTGTTTAGAATTATACTTTTTCGGAAATATCGAATTTAAATATGCAAATAAGGAAACATGTCTCATGAAATATGCGCATATTTGCATATACTGCAAATCCATTTCTCTGAACACTGAATGAAGTCAGTCTTAAAATGTGGATTTCATTTTGTTAAGACACTCCAGGATATGCATAGTGCATATTGTGGATAAACACTTTTTTCATCTTTGAATGCACATTTTTTTATGGAGAAAATGTTTTCTAGAACACATATTTGACAACATATCAACAATTCCCTCGATACAAGTCTGGAGAATATATCTAAGGATAACATTTGGTGAATGTAAATGCTTCTGAAGCTGAGAGAAATTAATTGGTGTGTGGGAGGAGTCTGACTTTGGGAAAATGGCAGTTAAAGAGAAGTACACTGAATTTAGCCTTCCAATCGCCAACTCCTATTCAGGCCCAATCACCATATCTTCAAAGTAAGTAACTTCATATAGACTAATTTGTAAATGATATAGTCCGGCCAAAGGCAAAGACACACACACACACACACAGACACACACACACACACACACATTCACACACACACACACAGACACACACACACACACACACACACAGACACACACACACACACACAGACACACACACACACACACACATTCACACACACACACACAGACACACACACACAGACACACACAGACACACACACACACACACACACACACATTCACACACACACAGACACACACACACACACATTCACACACACACACACAGACACACACACACAGACACAGACACACACACACACACACACAGACACACACACAGACACACACACACACACACACACACACACACACAGACAGACACACACACACACACACACAGACACACAGACACAGAGAGACAGAGAGAAGGCATCAGGGCATGACAGACAGAGAGAAGGCATCAGGGCATGGCAGACAGAGAGAAGGCATCAGGGCATGACAGACAGAGAGAAGGCATCAGGGCATGACAGCATGGCAGACAGAGAGAAGGCATCAGGGCATGGCAGACAGAGAGAAGGCATCAGGGCATGACAGACAGAGAGAAGGCATCAGGGCATGCCAGACAGAGAGAAGGCATCAGGACATGACAGCATGGCAGACAGAGAGAAGGCATCAGGGCATGGCAGACAGAGGGAAGGCATCAGGGCATGACAGCATGACAGACAGAGAGAAGGCATCAGGGCATGGCAGACAGAGAGAAGGCATCAGGGCATGACAGCATGACAGACAGAGAGAAGGCATCAGGGCATGACAGCATGGCAGACAGAGAGAAGGCATCAGGGCATGACAGCATGACAGACAGAGAGAAGGCATCAGGGCATGACAGCATGGCAGACAGAGAGAAGGCATCAGGGCATGGCAGACAGAGAGAAGGCATCAGGGCATGACAGACAGAGAGAAAGCATCAGGGCATGACAGACCGAGAGAAGGCATCAGGGCATGACAGACAGAGAGAAGGCATCAGGGCATGGCAGACAGAGAGAAGGCATCAGGGCATGGCAGACAGAGAGAAGGCATCAGGGCATGACAGACAGAGAGAAGGCATCAGGGCATGACAGCATGACAGACAAAGAGAAGGCATCAGGGCATGACAGCATGACAGACAGAGAGAAGGCATCAGGGCATGGCAGACAGAGAGAAGGCATCAGGGCATGGCAGACAGAGAGAAGGCATCAGGGCATGACAGACAGAGAGAAGGCATCAGGGCATGACAGACAGAGAGAAGGCATCAGGGCATGACAGCATGACAGACAAAGAGAAGGCATCAGGGCATGGCAGACAGAGAGAAGGCATCAGGGCATGACAGACAGAGAGAAGGCATCAGGGCATGACAGACAGAGAGAAGGCATCAGGGCATGGCAGACAGAGAGAAGGCATCAGGGCATGACAGACAGAGAGAAGGCATCAGGGCATGGCAGACAGAGAGAAGGCATCAGGGCATGGCAGACAGAGAGAAGGCATCAGGGCATGGCAGACAGAGAGAAGGCATCAGGGCATGACAGACAGAGAGAAGGCATCAGGGCATGACAGACAGAGAGAAGGCATCAGGGCATGGCAGACAGAGAGAAGGCATCAGGGCATGACAGACCGAGAGAAGGCATCAGGGCATGACAGACAGAGAGAAGGCATCAGGGCATGACAGACAGAGAGAAGGCATCAGGGCATGACAGACAGAGAGAAGGCATCAGGGCATGACAGACAGAGAGAAGGCATAATACATGCAGACGTGTGTGTGTCCTCTCCACAAGGATCAGCGCTCTAAAATGTATTCACTCCAATGGGTGGCCACAAAAAAAAAAAATGATTCTGATTATTTCACATTGTTGCTTCATTATAACAAACTCCTTTCCAGCTGACCTGGATTATATTGTATTGTAATCTGAATAGATTCGTGTATATGCACTGTATCTTGTCTACATAGTGTCTGTCAATGTTTGGCAATGATTTATATTCTGATGTAATATTAGGCTATTATTACTATTAACCTTCCCTGCGTGAATTAATTTGTCTGCATGTCTATTCCGTATCTTTTTATTTTTCACAATGCAATGCGTCACTCAAGTCGCTTTGAGAAAAATAGCCTTCAAATTAGCCTTCTTACGAAATCCTATAGCTGACAGACCATTCATAACATAACATTTACATTCGATATTGTTTAGGTAATCAAATAGTTTAGGTCTTTATTAAAACTTAAGTAAACCATTCCCAGAATCGGCTGCAAAAACAGGCAACAGTCTAATGAACGAAAGCCTGAATTAATGTAGGCTAATAATTAACTGATAATTAACCAAATTATCGAAAAAAAAACAAATAGGCCTACCTGCTTGCACTTTGTGCAGGCTGTGTATCCATCTACAGCGGTTGTTGTCCTTCCAAACTGGGGATTTTAACTTGCGCAGCACCTGTTTCCACCACGGTGTTGTAGCCTATTACCTTATCATAACCTTTCTGTTTATTTCTCCGGTTAGGCGTTAACGTTAGACGTTTTTCGCGTGAGCTCTCCTTGGAAAGTAAACTTGGCAACGTGTCTAACACGGGGAGGGAACATAAACTGTGCGCGTGGACAAATTAGAGAACGTTTTAGAACCACACAAATAAGGGACAGTTCCCGGCTTTACTCTCTCTCAATGCGTGGCCGGTCGCTACCTGTCTGCGTTGCCGGTCACAGAATGGAATCCAGGGTTTTTAAAAAGTATATTATCTTGATTTAAAATGTTTTCCGACTGTCAATATAATTGTTCTGAACCGTGAGCCAACCCACGGGTTGAAATAATGTTGTACTTATTTTGCGGCTCAACGGCGGGGAAACTTGAGTATCCGACCAGATGCAGGACTCTGAACGCACACACACACACACACACACACACACACACACACACACACACACACACATACACACACACACACACACACACACACACACACATACACACACACACTCTTCATATGTGAAACGTGTTATAGGCCTAGCTAGTAACTCAAATACAGTTGATCCCGCTTCTTGATTATATCCCAACTTGTTTCAGCAGCATACATTTCATTTAGGCCATAGCTTCCAACTTCTCCTCACGTTCCACAATCAGGCCTTAAATATAAGCAATAATCTGAACCGATACTGCATAGAGGGATATTAGATTATATAGTTGGGTGTCTTGGGTATTGCTATTTGGGTCAAGCTGTGCGTCAGAGATACAGCCAGCAACACTTACCCATCTGAGAGAGATCCGAGTGAGGGTTATTACATGCTTGTTGTTTGAAAGAGGAGTTGACTTGGCTTGTTAGAACGGGTCCTTTTGAAGTAGAGACGCACACACAGATCAACACGCATGTACACATACACACACACGCGCACACACACGCACACACACACACACACACACACACACACACACACACACACACACACACACACACACACACACACACACACACACACAGGGAGTCTCTCTCTCTCTCTCTCTCTCTCTCAATTCAATTTCAATTCAATTTAAGGGCTTTATTGGCATGGGAAACGTATGTTAACATTACCAAAGCAAGTGAAGTAGATAGTAAACAAAAGTGAAATAAACAATAAATATGAACAGTAAACATTACACTCAGAAGTTTCAAAAGAATAAAGACATTTCAAATATTCATATCTCTCTCTCTCTCTCTCTCTCTCTCTCTCTCTCTCTGTGAAGTTTAATAGATTAGAAACCAAACACATAATTGGAAACAGGTCCTTTGATGTGTGAGTTAAAAGCAGTGGTGAATCCTTTTATAATTTTACAGCTTATGTTATGATGTGGTTTGAGCAACAAAGGTATACACCACAAAACAAGCTAATTCATTAATTTGTTCAGGGTTGTCTTTTGATGTATTTTTACTCTTTATAATATAACAAAGTAGAACCATAAACAAATTAACTTATTTGCTTATGACAAAAATGTTAACTATCAAATGATGTCTAACGATGTCCAAATTAGTCCAGTAGTTTCTCTGTTGATCTTTTGTATGGCTTACAGATAGGGCAATTGGTTGACTCTAATATCCATTATAGAATGCACGCACACACACACACACACATACACATACACACACAAGCACACACACACTTCTGAACAATCTGGTGTGTGAAATGCTTCCTTGGCTCTATTCTTGTGATACGCGTTCACACGGACATCGCAGACCCTGTCAAATCTAAGTGTGTGTGTGTGTGTGTGTGTGTGTGTGTGTCTCAGTGTAAAGGGTGTTGGAGAAAGATTCCTCCACAGTAGACACTAAATGGGCTTTTTTTATTGGGCTTTTCAATTACATTCATGTGCAGAACAGAGCTAGCTGGCTAGAACAGAGTAGAACATAACAGAACAGAACAGAACAGAATAGAACAGAACAGAGTAGAACAGAGTAGAACACAACAGAGTAGAGTAGAACAGAACAGAACAGATTAGAACAGAACAGAACAGAACAGAACAGAGTAGAACAGAGTAGAACAGAACAGAATAGAACATAACAGAATAGAACAGAATAGAACAGAACAGAACAGAACAGAGCTAACTAGCTATAGCAGAGTAGAACAGAGTAGAGGTTGACACAGGAGTGAAAATTCATTCCTGTCCCGTCTTGTCCTGTCAATTCATTCCTCTCCCGTCTTGCCCTGTCAATTATTTTCCTCTCCTGCCCTGATCCCGCAACAGTTCTATAACTCCGGAACTTTCATGCACCTTCCCGATAAAAATCACTCCCGTCCGGTCCCGTGCTCATTTTTGCGTGCAGAAATATGTACACTATACGTATTAAAAATTATTTCAGTAATGCAATATGCGACTGTGATATGTGGTTGTCTTACCTATATTAGTTAAATGCACTGACTGTAGGCCTTAGTCGCTCTGGATGAGAGCGTATTCCAAAAGACATAAATGTAGATGGATTAAGGCTGGAGGATGAGGACAGAGACCCCAGCAGAATGAGGACAGAGACCCCAGCAGGATGAGGACAGAGACCCCAGCAGGATGAGGACAGAGACCCCAGTAGGATGCTCAGCTCAGCACCGCATAAATCTGTAGTCTACAGCTGAGCACTGCACACATAATATGAACATTTACATTTTCAACACATTAACATTTACAACATATTTTTTTTTTACCAAGCGGCAGTACTGTATAAGTCAATCAAATTTTATTTCACTCTTCACCTCAGATGGCACGGGTTTCGTTAAATAAATAAACAATTTGGCTTGATGGTAAAGTTGTTGGGAGTAGAGCAGGCCACTTGTCCCTCTCTCCGGTTGGTAGCCTATTTGATTAAACCGCAGCATTCTTTTCGAGCCCTGTACAAGCCCTGTACTCGGTTCCTTCATTGTCAAAGACAACACATTTTGCTAAAACACCACTCTTTTCATGACTCCAATTAGTGTTGGGTACTTGGGTGCAACGAGACGTTGCAATTCCTCTACTGAAGGCTTCATCATTTAGCCTACTGATGTAGATTGCCATCTGAGGTAGCGTATAGTGACTGGCTACAACTGGAGCGAGGCGCAAATTGAGCCGACAGAGCTAACTAACTAGAGCACAGTAGAACAGAATAGAACAGAACAGAGCTAACTAGCTAGAACAGAACAGAACAGAGATAACTAGCTAGAGCAGAGTAGAACAGAACAGAGCTAACTAGATAGAGCAGAGTAGAACAGAGCTAACTAGCTATAGCAGAGTAGAACAGAACAGATCTAACTAGCAAGAACAGAGTAGAACAGAACAGAGCTAACTAGATAGAGTAGATTAGAACAGAACAGAGCTAACTAGCTAGAACAGAACTGAACAGAACAGAGCTAACTAGCTAGAACAGAATGGAACAGAGCTAACTAGCTAGAACAGATCAGAACAGAGCTAACTAGCTCGTCATGACGAGACCGCCTACAGGGAGGAGGTGAGGGCTCTGGGAGAGTGGTGCCAGGAAAATAACCTCTCACTCAGCGTCAACAAAACAAAGGAGAAGATCGTGGACTTCAGGAAACAGCAGAGGGTGCACCCCCCTATCCACATCGATGGGACTGCAGTGGAGAAGG
>NC_140018.1:778442-805942 GCF_964263955.1 Coregonus lavaretus | reverse complement strand
TGCGTGCTCAGTCCCCTCCTGTACTCTCTGTTCACCCATGACTGCATGGCCAGGCACGACTCCAACACCATCATTAAGTTTGCCGACGACACAACAGTGGTAGGCCTGATCACCGACAACGATGAGACAGCCTATAGGGAGGAGGTCAGAGATCTGGCCGTGTGGTGCCAGGACAACAACCTCTCCCTCAACGTGACCAAGACAAAGGAGATGATTGTGGACTACAGGAAAAAAAAGAGGACTGAGCACGCCCCCATTCTCATCGACGGGGCTGTAGTGGAACAGGTTGAGAGCTTCAAGTTCCTTGGTGTCCACATCACCAACGAACTATCATGGTCCAAACACACCAAGACAGTCGTGAAGAGGGCACGACAAAGCCTATTCCCCCTCAGGAGACTAAAAAGATTTGGCATGGGTCCTCAGATCCTCAAAAAATTCTACAGCTGCACCATCGAGAGCATCCTGACTGGTTGCATCACCGCCTGGTATGGCAACTGCTTGGCCTCTGACCGCAAGGCACTACAGAGGGTAGTGCGTACGGCCCAGTACATCACTGGGGCAAAGCTCCCTGCCATCCAGGACCTCTATACCAGGCGGTGTCAGAGGAAGGCCCTCAAAATTGTCAAAGACTCCAGTCACCCTAGTCATAGACTGTTCTCTCTGCTACCGCACGGCAAGCGGTACCGGAGTGCCAAGTCTAGGTCCAAAAGACTTCTCAACAGCTTCTACCCCCAAGCCATAAGACTCCTGAACAGCTAATCATGGCTACCCGGACTATTTGCACTGCCCCCCCACCCCATCCTTTTTACGCTGCTGCTACTCTGTTAAGTATTTATGCATAGTCACTTTAACTCTACCCACATGTACATATTACCTCAACTACCTCAACTAGCCGGTGCCCCCGCACATTGACTATGCAACGGTACCCCCCTGTATATATAGCCTCCCTACTGTCACTTTATTCTATTGTATATATAGCCTCCCTACTGTCACTTTATTTTTTACTTCTGCTCTTTTTTTTCTCAACACTTTTTTGTTGTTGTTTTATTCTTACTTTTTTGTTTAAAATAAATGCACTGTTGGTTAAGGGCTGTAAGTAAGCATTTCACTGTAATGTCTGCACCTGTTGTATTCGGCGCATGTGACCAATAAAATTTGATTTGATTTGATTTGATTTGATTTGATATGGCCCCTTGGTAATGAATCTCTTTCTTCAAATCAAATCAAATCAAATGTTATTGGCCACATGCGCCGAATACAACAGGTGCAGACATTACAGTGAAACGCTTACTTACAAGCCCTTAACCAACAGTGCATTTATTTTTAACAAAAAAGTAAAAATAAAACAACAACAAAAAAAGTGTTGAGAAAAAAAAGAGCAGAAGTAAAATAAAATAACAGTAGGGAGGCTATATATACAGGGGGGGGGGGGTACCGGTGCAGAGGTACTGGTTTCTAAGCCCGTTCACAGGTTTGACGTCTTTGACAAGACAACATAAGATTCCGTAATGAGGTTTCCAAGACCGTAAAGCTGATGTGTTCAGTTCATTTCTGCTCTGCTCTGTCTTTAATGTCTGTATCCCAAATGGCACCCTATTCCTTATGTACATGTAGTGCACTGCTTTTGACTAGGGCCCATAGGGGTTTGGGACGCAGACTTTTTGGCCCATCTGTGATATATGACCTAATTCATATTCATAGATTTCCCCTCACACCCTGCTGTGATTGGCCTGCTGCTCATGCATATGCAACAGGTTGGGAAGAGCAGAGTGGAGTTATGAGTATAAAACTATCATCATATTCTCTCTCTCTCTCACTCACTCTCTCTCTCTCTCTTTCTCACTCTCTCGCTCTCTCTCTCTCTCTTTCTCACTCTCTCTCTCTCTCTCTCTGTCTCTCTGTCTCTCTCTCTCTCTCTCTGTCTCTCACTCTCTCTCTCTCTCTCTCTTTCTCTCTCTCTCTCTCTCTCTCTCTCTCTCTCTCTCTGTCTCTCTCTCTCTCTCTGTCTCTCTCTCTCTCTCTCTCTCTCTCTCTCTTCTCACTCTCTGTTTCTATTTCTCTCTTTCTATTTCTCTCTCTCCTTTTATCTTTCTCTGTTTCTCTCTCTCTGTGTCTTTCTCTCTCTCTCTCTCTCCTTTTATCTTTCTCTGTTTCTCTCTCTCTCTCTGTCTTTCTTCTCTCTCTCTCTCTCTCTCTCTCTCTCTCTCTCTCTCTCTCTCTCTCTCTCTCTCTCTCTCTCTCTCTCTCTTTCTCACTCTCTGTCTCTATTTCTCTCTTTCTATTTCTCTCTCTCCTTTTATCTTTCTCTGTTTCTCTCTCTCTGTCTTTCTTTCTCTCTCTCTCTCTGTCTGTCTTTCTCTATCACTCTCTCTCTCTCTCTCTCTCTCTATCCCTCACTCTCTGTCTTTCTCTATCCCTCACTCTCTCTCTCTCTCTCTCTCGCTCTGAAACAGGAAAGGGCCTTCCCCAAACTGTTGCCACAAAGTTAGAAGCACAGAATTGTCTAGAATGTCATTGTATGCTGTAGGGTTAAGATTTCCCTTCACTGGAACTAAGGGGCCCAATCCGAACCATGAAAAACAACCCCAGACCATTATTCCTCCTCCACCAAACTTTACAGTTGGCACTATACATTGGGCAGGTAGCGTTCTCCTGGCATCCGCCAAACCCAGATTCGTCCGTTGGACTGCCAGATGGTGAAGCGTGATTCATCACTCCATAAAATAAAATACATGTTTTACCCATTTGGTAGCTACAGTCTTGTCTCATCGCTGCAACTCCCGTACGGTGAGTACTAACTCTAACGTTAGCTCAGGAAGGTGAGTACTAACTCTAACGTTAGCTCAGGAAGGTGAGTACTAACTCTAACGTTAGCTCAGGAAGGTGAGTACTAACTCTAACGTTAGCTCAGGAAGGTGAGTACAAGAGCCATGCGTCCCCCGAAACTGCAAAAGGCGCACTGCTTCTTCACACACTGCTCGCTTATCCCGGAAGCCAGCCGCACCAATGTGTCAGAGGGAACACCGTCCAACTGACGACAGCTTGCAGGCGCCCGGCCCACCACAAGGAGTCGCTAGAGCACAATGAGACAAGGAAATCCCGACCGGCCAAACACTCCCCTAACCTGGACGAATTGTGCGCCGCCTCATCACTCATTTTTACAGGAGCAGTTAGGGTTAAGTGCCTTGCTCAAGGGCACATCGACAGATTTTTCACCTAGTCAGCTTGGGGATTAGAACCAGCAACCTTTCGGTTACTGGCACAACGCTCTTAACCACTGAGCTACCTGCCGCGCCACTCCAGAGAGTTTTTATAAAGTGAGGTTTTATTTGACATTGAAGTGAGGTTTTATTTGACAGTGAAGTAAGGTTTGTGGTATGTTTTCTATGTCATGTTTTTCCATACCCTAGACCCCATTGGTTGATGGGAGTTGTATTTTTTTCTCCTCCTGCAGAATCTCATACTGCACAGCAGATAAAACTCAGGACAAGGTGTTTGCCTACGTTTCCCAGAGTCAGTTCAACGAGACACTTGAGTGCCACGCCTTCCTCTGCCACAAGAAGAAAATCGTAAGTGAGCAACAGTTTATATTTTCAAAAGACACTCATCTTACTGTCATCATTTAAACGTTCTGTTTGATAGTAATGATCCTAGACACTGAATATCAGAAATAAGACCTTGAATAAATTAAGAAGTTTATTCACATGACTTCATAAGACACCAGGTTTTTCAATAGAAGACCAACCTCCCTTTCTTTAGATATAGACTGCAGTAAAAATGCTGATGTGTGGCCCCATCTTGTGGTAACAGTGGGTAGTGCATGTATGATCATGTTTACTGAATATTTGCTTAAACTCTAACAGTATGGGCCAGTTTAACTATGGTAGACACCGCTCTGAATCAGGGCCAGTTTAACTATGGTAGACACCGCCCTGAATCAGGGCCAGTTTAACTATGGTAGACACCGCTCTGAATCAGGGCCAGTTTAACTATGGTAGACACCGCTCTGAATCAGGGCCAGTTTAACTATGGTAGACACCGCTCTGAATCAGGGCCAGTTTAAGTATGGTAGACACCGCTCTGAATCAGGGCCAGTTTAACTATGCTAGACACCGCTCTGAATCAGGGACAGTTTAACTATGGTAGACACCGCTCTGAAGATATAGTTCAGAGCCATGTGTCATTCCCTGAGGTTCTTTGAAGATGTAGCCAATCAGAGTGTGTTATTCCCTGAGGTTGTGTGAAGATGTAGCCAATCAGAGTGTGTTATTCTCTGAGGTTGTGTGAAGATGTAGCCAATCAGAGTGTGTTATTCCCTGAGGTTGTGTGAAGATGTAGCCAATCAGAGTGTGTTATTCTCTGAGGTTGTGTGAAGATGTAGCCAATCAGAGTGTGTTATTCTCTGAGGGTGTGTGAAGATGTAGCCAATCAGAGTGTGTTATTCCCTGAGGTTGTGTGAAGATGTAGCCAATCAGAGTGTGTTATTCTCTGAGGTTGTGTGATCTGTCATTGACAGGCTCAGGCTGTGACGCTAACAGTAGCCCAGGCCTTCAAAGTAGCTCTGGACCTGTGGGAGATTGCTCAGGAAGGTGAGTACTAACTCTATCGTTAGCTCAGGAAGGTGAGTACTAAGTCTAACGTTAGCTCAGGAAGGTGAGTACTAAGTCTAACGTTAGCTCAGGAAGGTGAGTACTAACTCTAACGTTAGCTCAGGAAGGTGAGTACTAACTCTAACGTTAGCTCAGGAAGGTGAGTACTAACTCTAACGTTAGCTCAGGAAGGTGAGTACTAACTCTAACGTTAGCTCAGGAAGGTCCGTACTAAGTCTAACGTTAGCTCAGGAAGGTGAGTACTAACTCTAACGTTAGCTCAGGAAGGTGAGTACTAACTCTAACGTTAGCTCAGGAAGGTGAGTACTAACTCTAACGTTAGTTCAGGAAGGTGAGTACTAACTCTAACGTTAGCTCAGGAAGGTGAGTACTAACTCTAACGTTAGCTCAGGAAGGTGAGTACTAACTCTAACGTTAGCTCAGGAAGGTGAGTACTAACTCTAACGTTAGCTCAGGAAGGTGAGTACTAACTCTAACGTTAGCTCAGGAAGGTGAGTACTAACTCTAACGTTAGCTCAGGAAGGTCCGTACTAACTCTAACGTTAGCTCAGAAAGGTCCGTACTAACTCTAACGTTAGCTCAGAAAGGTCCGTACTAACTCTAACGTTAGCTCAGGAAGGTGAGTACTAACTCTAACGTTAGCTCAGGAAGGTGAGTACTAACTCTAACGTTAGCTCAGGAAGGTGAGTACTAACTCTAACGTTAGCTCAGGAAGGTGAGTACTAACTCTAACGTTAGCTCAGGAAGGTCCGTACTAACTCTAACGTTAGCTCAGGAAGGTGAGTACTAACTTTAACGTTAGGTCAGGAAGGTGAGTACTAACTCTAACGTTAGCTCAGGAAGGTGAGTACTAACTCTAACGTTAGCTCAGGAAGGTGAGTACTAACTCTAACGTTAGCTCAGGAAGGTGAGTACTAAGTCTAATGTTAGCTCAGGAAGGTGAGTACTAACTCTAACGTTAGCTCAGGAAGGTGAGTACTAACTCTAACGTTAGCTCAGGAAGGTGAGTACTAAGTCTAACGTTAGCTCAGGAAGGTGAGTACTAACTCTAACGTTAGCTCAGGAAGGTGAGTACTAACTCTAACGTTAGCTCAGGAAGGTGAGTACTAACTCTAACGTTAGCTCAGGAAGGTCCGTACTAACTCTAACGTTAGCTCAGGAAGGTGAGTACTAACTTTAACGTTAGGTCAGGAAGGTGAGTACTAACTCTAACGTTAGCTCAGGAAGGTGAGTACTAACTCTAACGTTAGCTCAGGAAGGTGAGTACTAACTCTAACGTTAGGTCAGGAAGGTAGGTCATTAATGCTGTTAATGCTGTTGATCTAAGTGTGCAGAGATTCTTCCCTTTAAGGTCAGACACTCTTCTCTTCTCTTCTCTTCACTTCTCCTCTCTGTCCTCAGATAAAAGTAAGAAGGCCAGGACGTGCTGCTCGTGTTCTGTCAGCGATGGACAGACAGAGAAGACAAACACACACTGTGTCTCAGGTAGGTCAACTTCCTGGTACTCTTCCTGTATGACCTTGACAGCTATTGTTACTGAAGCCTTTGCTGCTCAACTCTAGCACGGCAGGGAGTGTGCAGACGTAGAGCCCTCTGTAAGACACACTCACTGCGCTTGAGGTAAGTTATTTAGCTACTCTCTACTCCGCTGTCCTCCCGGTGCTCATGGCTTCAGGGGAGACAGCTTGAGATTCTGCTATAGTGGTGCAGGAACGCCTCGGGGGACTTGGCCTGATCACTACAGTTGAAAGTTTCAGGTCATTAAAATTCTACTGCTGTGATGGCCATGGCCCATGGGCTTTCATTGATCTACTCTGTCCTGTGACGCAGAGTCAAAGGGACAACAAAAGATGAGCCTCTTTCTCTCTCTCTACCTCTCTCTCTCTCTCTTTATCTCTACCTCTCCCCTCCCTACCTTTCTCTCTATCTCTCTCTCCTGTAACCTCCCTCCCTCCCTCACTCCTTCCCCCCCCCTGTCGCTCTCTGTCTTAGACTCAGAGAAGCACCAGCCCCTGGAGAAGGAAGAGAAACTGAGACGGCCATTCTTCTCCATGTCGTTC
Organism: Coregonus lavaretus; assembly: GCF_964263955.1. Classification (NCBI taxonomy): domain Eukaryota; kingdom Metazoa; phylum Chordata; class Actinopteri; order Salmoniformes; family Salmonidae; genus Coregonus; species Coregonus lavaretus. Next base: position 799,272 of record NC_140018.1, on the reverse strand, counting down.
AGCTCACCCCGCAACAAACCCGCCCGGAAACCACCAATCAAACACGACTCCTGGGTAGGTCGCGACCTTGGGTTCCAGGCCTCTGATTGGTCTAACCAGCCTAGTTATATAATATGATATTGTTTAGAGATAAAGGATGACAATGACATGAAGCCATTCAGGGGACGGACTGGGACCAAATATCGGCCATGGCATTTCTAATACACCGGCCCCCATTATTAACCAGATAATGATAATTTTGCACAACAAACCCAAGTTAGACAGGCCCACTAGGCTACAAATGTACCAGCCCATCTGGCTCTTGCCAGAAATGCCATATGGCCAGTCCGCCCCTGTCCGCATTAGACATGCCCTCGATTATAATAGAGGTGGGTAACATAATCTTCACTACTACAGGCTTTAAGACAAGGGGGTTATTTTTGAAAGGTCCATATGCTATAACATTATTAAGGTGTAGAGGTCACCCCTAAGTACTAGTTTATGCTTCACAAATCCTAAACTTAACATCAAGTTAAGATAGCTGACCCTGAATCAGTGGTTAGGTGCATGTTCTGTTTACTCCAAAACACGAGTGTTATGCAGCTGTGTTGACATATACTCACCACTAGGTGGCAGCCTTTTCCTTTGAATGTTAAATACTCATCCGATACATGTCCGACTGTTTGATGAGAGTAACCACATCTCATCAACTAGTCCATCGCAGCTACATTATAAAGTCTCTCTCTCTCTCTCTCTTTACCCCTCTCTCTTCACATCTCTTTCAATCAATTTTATTGAATATTCTTTATTGAAAGTTCCACCACGTATTCCTGTACCAGAGAATATGCTACTTTTTCCTCCACTGATTGGGGATGTCGAGAAATATATGAGAACCCAGAGGATGTATCTGAAATATGTCTCTTTTAGTATTCTAAATTTGACCGTATGTCACAAACCAGTGCAATATTATTGACAAACTAATATTGATTTAAAATATTGTTATACAGATATACACTGAGTGTATCAAACATTAGGAACACCTTCCTAATATTGAGTTGCTCCCCCCCTTTTTCCCTCAAAACAGCCTCAATTCGTCGGGGCGTGGACTCTACAAGGTGTCGAAAGCGTTCCACAGGGATGCTGGCCCATGTTGACTTCCCACAGTTGTGTCAAGTTGGCTGGATGTCCTTTGGGTGGTAGATCATTGTTGATACACACGGGAAACTATTGAGCGTGAAAAACCCAGCAGGGTTGCAGTTCTTGACACTAACTGGTGCGCCTGGCACCTACTACCATACCCCGTTCAAAGGCACTTAAATATTTTATATTGCCTATTCACCCTCTGAATGGCACACATACACAATTCATGTCTCAATTCATGACTTAAAAATTATTATTTAACCTGTCTCCTCCCTTTCATCTACACTGATTTGAAGTGGACTTAACAAGTGACATCAATAAGGGATCGTAGCTTTCACCTGGATTCACCTGGTCAGTCTATGTCATGGAAAGAGCATGTGTTCTTAATGTTTTGTACACTCAGTGTAGATTGAAAACAGTGTAGAGCTGAAATACTGCTCTGCAGCTCTTGGTAATTCACTTAATCAAAAAAAACATCACTGCACTATTTGATTGAAGCTGTGTTGGTGAAGCTATTTCACAATATGTTGCACTGAGGAGGTGTACACAGTAGAATTAATACTGGTACCGTATTTTGTTATTCCGATGTTACAGTTTGTAAGTTATATTGCCTGCACATTGATACATACTATAGTACATTTAGTATCATGGGGTTGTATTGATACATACTATAGTGGTGGTCCTCTGTAGCTCAGCTGGTAGAGCACGGCGCTTGTAACGCCCAGGGTAGTGGGTTCGATCCCCGGGACCACCCATACGTAAAAATGTATGCGCACATGACTGTAAGTCGCTTTGGATAAAAGCGTCTGCTAAATGGCTTCTTCTTCTTATTATTATTATTATTATTATTATTATTATTATTATAGTACATTTAGTCTCATGGGGTTGTATTTGTTCCCTTTCTATTCACAGGAGGATGGCCTTGATTATGCGTTCTCAAGGTAATGCTTACATTGTTTTACATTTTATTTTATCTCAAAAACTGTAAATCTAATTTCTATACTTAAGGTCACGTCTATCCACTAATAGTTTAAGAAAGTAACTGTAGGTAAAGTATAGTAAAATAAAAATAAGTGTATGGACTGACTTGAGATCAGTTATAAATGTAGTGATGTATGGACTGACTTGAGATCAGTTATAAATGTAGTGATGTATGGACTGACTTGAGATCAGTTATAAATGTAGTGGTGTATGGACTGACTTGAGATCAGTTATAAATGTAGTGATGTATGGACTGAACTTGAGATCAGTTATAAATGTAGTGATGTATGGACTGACTTGAGATCAGTTATAAATGTAGTGGTGTATGGACTGACTTGAGATCAGTTATAAATGTAGTGATGTATGGACTGACTTGAGATCAGTTATAAATGTAGTGATGTATGGACTGACTTGAGATCAGTTATAAATGTAGTGATGTATGGACTGACTTGAGATCAGTTATAAATGTAGTGGTGTATGGACTGACTTGAGATCAGTTATAAATGTAGTGATGTATGGACTGACTTGAGATCAGTTATAAATGTAGTGGTGTATGGACTGACTTGAGATCAGTTATAAATGTAGTGATGTATGGACTGACTTGAGATCAGTTATAAATGTAGTGATGTATGGACTGACTTGAGATCAGTTATAAATGTAGTGATATATGGACTGACTTGAGATCAGTTATACATGTAGTGATGTATGGACTGACTTGAGATCAGTTGTATCTGCATTTAAAGAAATTACCCGGTAAGAAAATAACCAGATATGAAAAAATAAAGCTGAATACAAGTCCAGGGTATATTTCCCTGGCTCTCTCCATTTAGGCAGAGCTCTTTAACCTAAATGACTGCAATTAACATGTTTTAAGCCCCAACCTAAGACTGCATTTAAAGACAGATTTCTGGGTGGAAAATTCCAGATCACTTTCCCGCAAAACGAACAGTTTTCGGGAGTTATCAATGGCGTATAACTCATACACGGCTTTGGCACACCCTGCGTGAACGTTGGGAAACTAACGGGTTGGTGTTCAGACGACATGAACGGGTCTGGAAACCCGGCGTGATCGGGTTGAGTATTCAGGAAAACGTACCTGGGAACAGCGTCTCTCAGGTTTCCTGACAACGTGCACTGCAGGGTGTGTGTACTAGGTGATAAAAATGCTAGCTAGAAAATGCGAGCTAATATTATTGCTAATTTTCTACCCCAGCTGCAGTAGGCTACACTAAAACAATCTTTAGGCTGGTTTACAAAAGATACCGTTACTGTACAATGCTACCTTTTCAAAACATCCAATTTCACTTTCACGTTATACATTCAGAACAAAAACGTGTTAACTTGTTCAACTCCGACCGGTTGTTTTTTTGGGTCCTGACATTTCTGACCAAATGTTTTTTTTTTTGTCTGAAAATAGAAAGTGACATATCATTTCAAAACTACAGCCTTTGTCTGTTTGGAAATGTAACTCAAATCTTACTGCTGGCAATGTCATCCCGCCGGCACCCTCCTAAATATCTGTCCCTCTCTCTGTCTCTGTCCCTCTCTCTGTCCCTGTCCCTCTCTCTGTCCCTGTTTCTATCTCTGTCCCTGTTCCTCTCTCTGTCTCTGTCCCTCTCTCTGTCTCTGTCCCTCTCTCTGTCCCTGTTCCTCTTTCTGTCTCTGTCCCTCTCTCTGTCCCTGTTTCTATCTCTGTCTCTGTCCCTCTCTCTGTCTCTGTCCCTCTCTCTGTCCCTGTTCCTCTTTCTGTCTCTGTCCCTCTCTCTGTCCCTGTTCCTCTCTCTGTCCCTGTCCCTCTCTCTGTCCCTCTCTCTGTCTCTGTCCCTCTCTCTGTCTCTGTCCCTCTCTCTGTCTCTGTCCCTCTCTCTGTCCCTGTTCCTCTCTCTGTCCCTGTTTCTCTCTCTGTCCCTGTTCCTCTCTCTGTCCCTGTCCCTCTCTCTGTCTCTGTTCTTCTCTCTGTCCCTGTTCCTCTCTCTGTCTCTGTTCCTCTCTCTGTCCCTGTCCCTCTCTCTGTCTCTGTCCCTCTCTCTGTCTCTGTCCCTCTCTCTGTCCCTGTTCCTCTTTCTGTCTCTGTCCCTCTCTCTGTCCCTGTTCCTCTCTCTGTCTCTGTCCCTCTCTCTGTCCCTGTTCCTCTTTCTGTCTCTGTCCCTCTCTCTGTCCCTGTTCTTCTCTCTGTCTCTGTCCCGCTCTCTGTCCCTGTCCCTCTCTCTGTCCCTCTCTCTGTCTCTGTCTCTGTCTCTGTCTCTGTCCCTCTCTCTGTCTCTGTCCCTCTCTCTGTCCCTGTCCCTCTCTCTGTCCCTGTCCCTCTCTCTGTCCCTGTCCCTCTCTCTGTCCCTGTCTGCAAGAGGGCTCGTTAGGATGGAAGGGGGCAGTAGGGGGCTACGGGGGACGACCCCTGTAATAGGGGTCTTGAATCAAATCAAATCAAATGTTATTTGTCACATGCGCCGAATACAACAGGTGTAGACCTTACAGTGAAATGCTTACTTACAAGCCCTTAACCAACAATGCAGTTGTAAGAAAAATAAGTGTAAATAAAAAAATATATAAAATAATAATTAAAGAGCAGCAGTAAAATAACAGTAGCGAGGCTATGTACAGGGGGGTACCGGTACAGAGGCAATGTGTTAGTCGATGTAATAACAGTAGGGAGGCTATATACAGGGGGGTACCGGTACAGAGGCAATGTGTTAGTCGATGTAATAACAGTAGGGAGGCTATATACAGGGGGGTACCGGTACAGAGGCAATGTGTTAGTCGATGTAATAACAGTAGGGAGGCTATATACAGGGGGGTACTGGTACAGAGTCAATGTGCGGGGGCACCGGTTAGTCAAGGTAATTGAGGTAATATGCACATGTAGGTAGAGTTAAAGTGACTGTGCATAGATAATAAACAGAGAGTAGCAGCAGCGTAAAAGAGGAGGTGGGTTGGGGGGAGGACAATTTTTTTTGTTTTTTTTTTTGTTTTGTCATTTAGCAGACGCTCTTATCCAGAGCGACTTACAGGAGCAATTAGGGTTAAGTGCCTTGCTCAAGGGCACATCGACAGACTTTTCACCTAGTTGGCTCGGGGATTAGAACCAGCGACCTTTCGGTTACTGGCACAACGCTCTTACCCACTAAGCTACCTGCCGCCCATGCAAATAGTCCGGGTAGCCATTTGATTAGCTGTTCAGGAGTCTTATGGCTTGGGGGTAGAAGCTGTTAAGAAGCCTTTTGGACCTAGACTTGGCACTCCGGTACCTCTTGCCGTGCGGTAGCAAAGAGAACGGTCTATGACCATTTTTAGGGCCTTCCTCTGACACCGCCTGGTATAGAGGTCCTGGATGGCAGGAAGTTTGGCCCCAGTGATGTACTGGGCCGTACGCACTACCCTCTGTAGTGCCTTCCGGTCGGAGGCCGAGCAGTTGCCATACCAGGCAGTGATGCAACCAGTCAGGATGCTCTCGATGGTGCAGCTGTATAACTTTTTGAGGATCTGAGGACCCATGCCAAATCTTTTCAGTCTCCTGAGGGGGAATAGGCTTTGTCATGCCCTCTTCACGACTGTCTTGGTGTGTTTGGACCATGATAGTTTGTTGGTGATGTGGACACCAAGGAACTTGAAGCTCTCAACCTGCTCCACTTTTTTTATTTATTTATTTATTTATTTATTTCACCTTTATTTAACCAGGTAAGCCAGTTGAGAACAAGTTCTCATTTACAACTGCGACCTGGCCAAGATAAAGCCTGGGGCGGCAGGTAGCTTAGTGGTTAAGAGCGTTGTGCCAGTAACTGAAAGGTCGCTGGTTCTAATCCCTGAGCCGACTAGGTGAAAAATCTGTCGATGTGCCCTTGAGCAAGGCACTTAACCCTAATTGCTCCTGTAAGTCGCTCTGGATAAGAGCGTCTGCTAAATGACTAAAATGTAATGCAAAGCAGTGCGATAAAAACAACAACACAGAGTTACATATGGGGTAAAAATACATAAAGTCAAAAAATACAACAGAAAATCTATATACAGTGTGTGCAAATGTAGCAAGTTATGGAGGTTATTTGAAAAGGAAATAATCTCCCAATTGTCACTATTTCTAAAACAAGCCATAGAAAGTTGGTTGCAATTTCAATTTAATCCTCCAGAAACGACAGAACAAATAATGCAACAAATATTGTGGTTAAATTCAAATATACTAATTGACAAAAAACCTTTATTTTTTGACAGAATGTTTAAAAAAGGTATAATCTTCGTAAATGATATCATCGGTAGGACTGGTGGAGTTATGTCGCACATGCAGCTAACAAAAACATATGGAAATGTCTGCTCTACCCAAAATTACAACCAAATAATTGCAGCCTTACCGCAAAAGTGGAAGAGGAAAGTTGAAGGGGGAGAAAGTAAGGAACTTGTCTGTCGGCCTTGCATTAAAGAACATAATTGGTTAAGGAAAACTGTGATAAATAAAAAAGTATATCAGTTTCACTTAAGGACCAAAGGATTGACAGCCGTCCCATATAGATTGCAAAATAGTTGGGAAGAGATCTTTGACGTACCGATCCCATGGCATAGTGTTTATGAACTGACACGCAAAACGACACCGGATTCAAAAATTAGAATCTTTCAATTTAAATTATTATATAAAATTCTTGCTACCAATAGAATGTTATTTATATGGGGGATACAATCTTCCCAGCTCTGCAGATTTTGCTGTGAAGAGATAGAATCATTAGATCATTTGTTTTGGTTCTGTCCATTTGTAGCTTGTTGTTGGACACAGGTGCAGGAATGGCTAAAGGATTGCAATATTTACCTGGAACTAACCTTGCAGATAGCATTACTGGGTGATCTGAAAAGTCATAGTCAATCAATCAATAATATAATAATACTTTTAGCAAAAATGTTTATTTTTAATTCACAATCTGTAGAAGCAATGAGAATAGAAAGGTTCAGAACTTTTGTAAAACATCACAGTACAGTTGAAATATATATGGCAAATAGAATTCCTATATGGATGGTGTTAAGAGATAGATGGGAGGTATTGAATAGAGTTGAAGGATGGGACTAATAACAAATAACAACAAATAATAACAAAGATAGCTAATAATGTAAGCATACTGTGTCCATAATAAGTATATAGGTTGTATGTTGGGAGCTTTTGGGAAAGAGCACAGTTAGAAAGATATGGCATTTAGAAGCAAACCGGATGGACATCATGAAAATGATCGGAGAGGTTGAGAGTAGAAGAAGTTCAGAAGCAAAAAAATAATATATATATATATATATATATATATATATATATATATATATATATATATATATATATAGAATTATTGTAAAATTAACTCTGTCCATAAGGTGTAGATAGTAAGTATAGACCGGAAGTAGAGGCCTGGGCGTTGTTGTTCACTAATTTACTCCAAGTAGGGAAAGGATGGTGGGGTTGAAAAGTAATAAAGGGGAATATATATATAAAAAATATAAAAAACATGGGGGATTGGAAGTGATGCAGACAATTACATTGATAGAAGATACAATCTATCTGCAATATTAAGCTGATCCATTCCCCCCCCCCAAAAAAAGAAAAAAGTTATGGAGGTAAGGCAATAAATAGACCATAGTGCAAAATAATTACAATTAGTATTAACACTGGAATGCTAGATGTGCAAGAGATTATGTGCAAATAGAGATACTGGGGTGCAAAATAGCAAAATAAATGACAATATAGGGATGAGGTAGTTGGGTGGGCTAATTACAGATGGGCTGTGTACAGGTGCAGTGATCGGTAAGCTGCTCTGACAACTGATGCTTAAAGTTATTGAGGGAGATAAGTGTCTCCAGCTTCAGAGATTTTTGCAATTCATTCCAGTCATTGGCAGCAGAGAACTGGAAGGAATGGCGGCCAAAGGAGGTGTTGGCTTTGGGGATGACCAGTGAGATATACCTGCTGGAGCGCAGACTACGGGTGGGTGCTGCTATGGTGACCAATGAGCTAAGATAAGGCAGGGATTTGCCTAGCAGTGATTTATAGATGGCCTGGAGCCAGTGGGTTTGACGACGAACATGTAGTGAAGACCAGCCAACAAGAGCGTACAGGTCACAGTGGTGGGTAGCGTATGGGGCTTTGGAGACAAAACGGATGGCACTGTGATAGACTACATCCAATTTACTGAGTAGAGTGTTGGAGGCTATTTTGTAAATGACATCGCCAAAGTCAATGATCGGTAGGATAGTCAGTTTTACGAGGGCATGTTTGGCAGCATGAGTGAAGGAGGCTTTGTTGTGAAATAGGAAGCCAATTCTAGATTTAACTTTGGATTGGAGATTCTTAATGTGAGTCTGGAAGGAGAGTTTACAGTCTAACCAGACACCTAGGTATTTGTAGTTGTCCACATACTCTAGGTCAGGGCAAGTTGCAGCAGAGGGTGCAGAGTTGGTGGCCGGGGTAGTGGTAGCCAGGTGGAAAGCATGGCCAGCCGTAGCAAAATGCTTGTTGAAATTCTCGATTATTGTAGATTTATCGGTGGTGATAGTGTTTCCTAGCCTCAGTGCAGTGGGCAACTGGGAGGAAGTGCTCTTATTCTCCATGGACTTTACAGTGTCCCAAAACTTTTTGGAGTTAGTGCTACAGGATGCACATTTCTGTTTGAAAAAGTTAGCCCCGTTGATGAGAATGGAGGCGTGTTTCTTTTTGAAAAAGTTAGCCCCGTTGATGAGAATGGAGGCGTGCTCGGTCCTCCTTTTCCTGTAGTCCAAAATAATCTCCTTTGTCTTGATCATGTTGAGGGAGAGGTTGTTATCCTGGCACCACACGGCCAGGTCTCTGACCTCCTCCCTATAGGCTGTCTCATCGTTGTCGGTGATCAGGCCTACCACTGTTGTGTCGTCTGGAAACTTAATGATGGTGTTGGAGTCGTGCCTGGCCATGCAGTCATGGGTGAACAGGGAGTACAGGAGGGGACTGAGCATGCAACCCTGAGGGACCCCCATGTTGAGGATCAGCGTGGCAGATGTGTTGTTACCTACCCTTACCACCTGGGGGCGGCCTGTCAGGAAGTCCAGGATCCAGTTGCAGAGGGAGGTGTTTAGTCTGAGGGTCCTTAGCTTAGTGATGAGCTTTGAGGGCACTATGGTGTTGAACGCTGAGCTGTAGTCAATTAATAGCATTCTCACGTAGGTGTTCCTCTTGTCCAGGTGGGAAAGGGCAGTGTGGAGTGCAATAGAGATTGCATCATCTATGGATCTGTTGGGGCGGTATGCAAATTGGAGTGGGTCTAGGGTTTCTGGGATAATGGTGTTGATGTGAGCCATGACCAGCCTTTCAAAGCACTTCATGGCTACATTGCTGGGCCGTTGACCTACAGTGGCTACCCTCCCCAGGACGTGAAGATCTCCTCCAACTCGATGCACATCTTGGCCAGGAAGGGCTCCTTGATGTTGTCATTGAGGTGAGCAAAGGTCACCTCCTTGATGGGAATGGGCCCCTCGTAGAACTCATCCAGAGGTCACCCCCTTGATGGGAATGGGCCCCTCGTTGAACTCATCCAGAGGTCACCTCCTTGATGGGAAAGGGCCTCTCGTTGAACTCATCCAGAGGTCACCTCCTTGATGGGAATGGGCCCCTTGTTGAACTCATCCAGAGGTCACCTCCTTGATGGGAATGGGCCCCTTGTTGAACTCATCCAGAGGTCACCTCCTTGATGGGAAAGGGCCCCTCGTTGAACTCATCCAGAGGTCACCTCCTTGATGGGAAAGGGCCCCTCGTTGAACTCATCCAGAGGTCACCTCCTTGATGGGAAAGGGCCCCTCGTTGAACTCATCCAGAGGTCACCTCCTTGATGGGAAAGGGCCCCTCGTTGAACTCATCCAGAGGTCACCTCCTTGATGGGAAAGGGCCCCTCGTTGAACTCATCCAGAGGTCACCTCCTTGATGGGAAAGGGCCCCTCGTTGAACTCATCCAGAGGTCACCTCCTTGATGGGAAAGGGCCCCTCGTTGAACTCATCCAGAGGTCACCTCCTTGATGGGAAAGGGCCCCTCGTTGAACTCATCCAGAGGAGGAGTTTATGAGTGAAGCACACACAAACAGCATACACCAGGCTTCTCATTGTCATAATGACCTCAACATAGTCACCTTGAGAAACAATACCAAGAGATAAATAGCCGGTTCCCAGATCTTGTTTGTGCCCATCTTGCCATATCTTTTGATCATTGTCAAACATGCTTGGCATAACAATGACTATAGTAGTTGGCAAGACGACAGATCTGGGACCAGGCTGGCAGACACACATTATATGCTTTGAAACTATAATAGACAACACGTCTCTGAAATAACGATTACATTCAAATCTACCTCTGAGCTACGAGCTGATGGCGTAGCTGACAGGGACTGTCTGGGTGAGCTGGGCCATGGGCTGCCGGACTGGCTACATACTTCCCAAGCTTGGAGCCCCCCGGAGCTCGTCACTGGCTGGCTCTGGTAGTCTCGCAGTTTACAGACCCGAAAATGTCAGATTACGTTAATGCAACAATAATCGTGAGTGTACGATCCCAGAAATCCTTGTTAATGCGTAATCAGGAGTGTACAATCCCGGAAATACTTGTCAGTGCGTGGTCAGGAGTGTACAGCGATCTGCACACACATTTGAGAAATGACAGCTCACCTCCCGCTCACATCAAATTTCACTAAATGTTTACAGGTTGGAAAATACCCGGAGACACCTCTTTCCTCTTTCTCTCCCATGGCACCCTATTCCTTATATAGTGCACTACGTTTGACCAGGGCTCTGTGGGGGGAATAGGGTACCATTTGGATCGTATCCCCAATGTGTGATAATGGGAGGTCGTTTTCAGTAGCGGAGCGGCTCTTATCTTTTATATGAGACATACAGCACGAGGGGTTGTTAAGGTGAGTGGGGGAGCAGATCTTATCTTTTATATGAGACAGACAGCACGAGGGGTTGTTAAGGTGAGTGGGGGAGCAGATCGAGACTTAAGTCTCTCACAAATGAACAGAAGATCAGAAGAACAGCTAGAAGCGCTGTTAAAGACTACAATCAATCACAATGCCTCGTGGGTAATAGAGGCAGGGCCGGATTCTTTCTTTCTTTCTGTTTGTTTGTTTTCCTTTTCTTTTGGGTCCCGGATTGATCCCAGAACGATCCCAAGATGGCTGCTAGAATATTATAGAAATATAATCTATAGAAAGGACTTGGAACCTGACTTGAATTTCTATGATTTCAGTACAGTCGTGGTCAAAAGTTTTGAGAATGACACAAATACTAATTTTCACAAAGTCTGCTGCCTCAGTTTTGATGATGGCAATTTGCATATACTCCAGAATGCCATGAAGAGTAATCAGATGAATTGCAATTAATTGCAAAGTCCCTCTTTGCCATGAAAATGAACTTAATCCCCAAAAAACATTTCCACTGCATTTCAGCCCTGCCACAAAAGGACCAGCTGCCATCTTGTCAGTGATTCTCTCGTTAACACAGGTGAGAGTGTTGACGAGGACAAGGCTGGAGATCACTCTGTCATGCTGATTGAGTTAGCATAACAGACTGGAAGCTTTAAAATGAGGGTGGTGCTTGAAATCATTGTTCTTCCTCTGTTAACCATGGTTACCTGCAAGAAAACACGTGCCGTCATCATTGCTTTGCACAAAAAGGGCTTCACAGGCAAGGATATTGGTGCTAGTAAGATTGCACCATTTATCGGATCATCAAGAACTTCAAGGAGAGAGGTTCAATTGTTGTGAAGAAGGCGTCAGTGCGCCCAAGAAAGTCCAGCAAGCGCCAGGACCGTCTCCTAAAGTTGTTTCCCCTGATGTTGTTTATAAGGTTCTACAGTAGGTGACATGGCGACATGTTTGGACTAAAACAGCATAAAACCGGGTGTATCACAACGACATGTTCAAAGGAATTAGCCAGTTACAGAAACATTTCGAAATAGTTTGGTCAATTATTTTGTGAAATTAACCAGTTAGCCATCTACCTTTTGATAAGCAGCTTGCTAGCTAGAGCTAGCTGGTAGCTTGCTAGCTAGTTAGCTCCCTTTCCAATTTCAAGTCTTTCTAAACTAATATCTGACTAACTCAGAAATATGAAGTTATTTCAGAATGAAAGTTAACCAGCTAGCGCATCATGGTTTGTGACATTGTGTTAGCTAGCTATCCTGGTGCACTCTTTCTTCTGTGAGCTGGCTGCTCGTTCTAAATAGTATAATCTAATCTGTTCAAAACGGTGGTAGCATGTGCAGCAGTGGTCGGTTTTTGACATGCAAAAATGAAATACAGACCCCTTGACTTTTTCCACGTTTTGTCACGTTACAGCCTTGTTCTAAAATTGAATAAATCATTTTTTTCCCCTCATCAATCTACACACAATACCCCATAATGACAATGCAAACACAGGGTTTTAGAAATGTTTGCTAATTTATAAAAATAAATAAAAAACAGAAATATCACATTCACATAAGTATTCAGACCCTTTACTCATTACTTTGTTGAAGCACCTTTGGCAGCGATTACAGCCTTGAGTCTTCTTGGGTATGACGCTACAAGCTTGGCACACCTGTATTTGGGGAGTTTCTCCCATTCTTCTCTGCAGATCCTCTCAAGCTCTGTCAGGTTGGTTGGAGCGTTGCTGCACAGCTATTTTCAGGTTTCTCCAGAGATGTTTGATCGGGTTCAAGTCCGGGCTCTGGCTGGGCCACTCAAGGACATTGAGACTTGTCCCGAAGCCACTCCTGCGTTGTCTTGGCTGTGTGCTTAGGGTCGTCGCCCCCAGTCTGAGATCCTGAGCGCTCTGGAGCAGGTTTTCATCAAGGATCTCTCTGTACTTTGCTCCGTTCATTTTGCCTCAATCCTGACTGGTCTCCCAGTCTCTGCCGCTGAAAACATCCCCACAGCATGATGCTGCCAACGTCATGCTTCACCATAGGGATGGTGCCAGGTTTCCTCCAGAGGTGACGCTTAGCATTCAGACCAAAGAGTTTAATCTTGGTTTCATCAGACCAGAGAATCTTGTGTCTTTAGGTGCTTTTTGGCAAACTCCAAGCAGGCTGTCACGCACATTTTACTGAGGAGTGGCTTCCATCTGGCCACTCTACCATAAAGGCCTGATTGGTGGAGTGCTGCAGAGGTGGTTGTCCTTCTGGAAGGTTTTACCATCTCCACAGAGGAACTCTGGAGCTCTGTCAGAGTGACCATTGGGTTCTTGGTCACCTCCCTGACCAAGGCCCTTCTCCCCCGATTACTCATTCTTCCATTTAAGAATGATGGAGGCCACTGTGTTCTTGGGGACCTTCAATGCTGCAGAAATTTTTTGGTACCCTTTCCCAGATCTGTGCCTCGACACAATCCTGTTTAGAAGCTCTACGGACAATTCCTTCAACCTCATGACTTGGTTTTTGCTCTGACATAAACTGTCAACGGTGGGACCTTATATAGACAGGCGTGTGTGCCTTTCCAAATCATATCCAATTCATTGAATTTACCACAGGTGGACTCCAATCAAGTTGTAGAAACATCTCAAGGATGATCAATGGAAACAAGATGCACCAGAGCTCAATTTCGAGTCTCATAGCAAAGGGTCTGAATATATATATATTTTTTAAATACATTTTCAAAAATTGCTACAAACACGTTTTTTCTTTGTCATTTTGGGGTATTGTGTGTAGATTGCTGAGCATTTTTTATTTATTTAATCAATTTTAGAATAAGGCTGTAACGTAACAAAATGTGGAAAATGTCAAGAGGTCTGAATTCTTTCCGAAGGCACTGTAGGTGTATTTATTTGTTCAAATGCACAGATCGCTTTATCTTCTCAATTAAATTACCTGTAGTTCAAAAACATGGCATCATATTTCTGTCATGCTGATTTTGTTGACAACTCTAACCACCTCGTGCCCCACTCCTGAGTGGCGCAGTGGTCTAAGGCACTGCATCGCAGTGCTAACTGTGCCACTAGAGATCCTGGTTCGAATCCAGGCTCTGTCGCGGGAGACTCATGGGCGGCGCACAATTGGCCCAGCGTCGTCCAGGGTAGGGGAGGGAATGGCCGGCAGGGATGTAGCTCAGTTGATAGAGAATGGCGTTTGCAACGCCAGGGTTGTGGGTTCGATTCCCACGGGGGGCCAGTATAAAAAATATATATATATGTATTCACTAACTGTAAGTCGCTCTGGATAAGAGCGTCTGTTAAATGACTAAAATGTAAATGTATTCAGCCAATCAGCTTCTATATAATGGCTAGCTACCCAGGGTTGCATCCATATTGTTTAAAAAGCGGGTTGTATGTGGACAACGGGATATGAAAGCAGATTGCCAGATACATCACCAATTTGTAAGTCGCTCTGGATAAGAGCATCTGCTAAGTGACTTAAATGTTAAATGTAAATCACTGTAGATTGTGTATCGTCAGTGTCAAATGAAATGCCATGTCACACACTATCCAAAAACACTATCCAAAGTGTATTTTAGATGTATATTCCCCAGGCATTGGATTGGGTTAACATTTAAAAATGACAGTTTAAAATGTCAGTTTGAAAGAGTTGAAAACATTTGGCCTGGCTTCTTAATGCATTATGGAAGTGTGAATAATTCAACCTGATCTTAAATGTGATGTTGTCATGGCTTTTAGGTTTCAGCTGGCTTAGCTTGTTCCTTTTAAAATCTATCCTCATTTGAGCCCATGAAGTTTCAGGGCTGGACCCAGACTTTGTGGATCATTTATTGATACTGGGGAAAAGTGGACACTGCATTTAACTGTCGGTCTCCGTCTTTGACACTAGGCTTAAGTACACGAAATGCAGAGTCTTTTGAACTCTCTTTCAATGATGAAAACTTTGGTAGTCTGAGCTTAAAACTGACTAGCCCTGACCAGTAGCAGTGCATGGGTAAAATACATTTACATTTTAGCAGACGCTCTTATCCAGAGCGACTTACAGTTAGTGAATACATATTTTTTTATACTGGCCCCCCGTGGGAATCGAACCCACAACCCTGGCGTTGCAAACGCCATGCTCTATCAACTGAGCTACATCCCTGCCGGCCATTCCCTCCCCTACCCTGGACAACGCTGGGCCAATTGTGCGCCGCCCATGAGTCTCCCGGTCGCGGCCGGCTGCGACAGAGCCTGGATAATAATAACTGTGGAATCCAAGTCCCCCCTTCAAAACGCCATATTATAACCTCTGTGTTGTGATAATTGCGTTGTTTGCTCTATAACCTGTTAGTTCATGTGCCTTGACACCGTGATAAATAAACCTAAGGCCGAGACAATGAGAAGACACAGTGGCAGAATAAACTCAACCACACCTTTGTTTCGTCACAAAACCGGAGAGCAAAAAAACATGTACATGTGTACCCCCAACATCTGTCCGGTGAAGTCCACAAGGCATATTGCATGTAACAAACAGTTACATGACCCACAGCATGGTCAAGCAAGTTTCATATTTCTGACATTTTCCAGACTACTAAACAACTATTGATTTAGAACACCGGAGAGTTACCGCAAGTCGCAAAGAAAACAGGAGCTGCCTCCACTATTCCAGCACCATTTCAACTTCAACATTTCAACATCTAGGTCCAAAAGACTTCTCTAGGTCCAAAAGACTTCTCAACAGCTTCTACCCTCAAGCCATAAGACTCCTGAACAGCTAATCATGGCTACCCGGACTATTTGCACTGCCCCCCCCCCCCCCACCCCATCCTTTTTACGCTGCTGCTACTCTGTTAATTATTTATGCATAGTCACTTTAACTCTACCCACATGTACATATTACTTCAACTACCTCAACTAGCCGGTGCCCCCGCACATTGACTCTGCACCGGTACCCCCCTGTATATATAGCCTCCCTACTGTTATTTTATTTTACTTCTGCTCTTTTTTTCTCAACACTTTTTTGTTGTTTTATTTTACTTTTTTATAAAAAAATTAATGCACTGTTGGTTAAGGGCTGTAAGTAAGCATTTCACTATAATGTCTGCACCTGTTGTATTCGGTGCATGTGGCCAATAACATTTGATTTGATTTGATAATCTAATCACCTGTGCTTAGTCTAATACAGTGACAACTAAAAGATACCAAAAACGATTTAGTCCAATCAACGTAAGCTAAATATGATGTGCATGTCAATGGTTCAGATTTATGTGTGCGTGTGTGTATCTACATATTGAACTTCCTGGCTAAAATGCTTACTCCCTAGCCTAACTTCCTTTCATTAGCCAGCTAGTTAACATTACCCTACTTCCTCTAGGGGGGTGGCCTACTACATCTAGCTACATATTGAACTTCCATCCTCTCAGGTCAGAGGCACAATGTATGAATTTATGGTTGGATCAGAATCGCCATTATAAACATTGGCCAGTGCAGAGAATTAAGTAAAACCAAAAGTCAAAATCCCTATCTCCATCCATGGCTAATTTAGGAAAGGGGCAATTTTAGCTACAGTGAAATACTTATTTCCCTCATTAAAATGCAAATCAATTTATAAAATTTTTGACATGCGTTTTTCTGGATTTTTTTGTTGTTATTCTGTCTCTCACTGTTCAAATAAACCTACCATTAAAATTATAGACTGATAATTTCTTTGTCAGTGGGCAAACGTACAAAATCAGCAGGGGATCAAATACTTTTTTCCCTCAGTGTACATGAAAACCACATCACAAAAAAACTATATACAATACATAAGTACAAAAATAAAAAAGGTTTGTTAAAACAGATAACAAAACCTACTAATTATAAATGTATAAATTAATTGATCAGCCATCACAACAAAAAAAAACGATAGTTGTTTTGTTTAAATGTGTGTGTGCATGTGAGTGTGTGAGTTTGGCTATATGAAGGAGATTACTGAGTAGTTTGGTTCATCAGGCTGACCCCCCAGTCTTCATGGAGGAGATTACTGAGTAGTTTGGTTCATCAGGCTGACCCCCAGTCTTCATGGAGGAGATTACTGAGTAGTTTGGTTCATCAGGCTGATCCCCCAGTCTTCATGGAGGAGATTACTGAGTAGTTTGGTTCATCAGGCTGATCCCCCAGTCTTCATGGAGGAGATTACTGAGTAGTTTGGTTCATCAGGCTGACCCCCCAGTCTTCATGGAGGAGATTACTGAGTAGTTTGGTTCATCAGGCTGATCCCCCAGTCTTCATGGAGGAGATTACTGAGTAGATTGGCTCATCAGGCTGACCCCCAGTCTTCATGGAGGAGATTACTGAGTAGTTTGGTTCATCAGGCTGACCCCCAGTCTTCATGGAGGGGATTACTGAGTAGTTTGGTTCATCAGGCTGATCCCCAGTCTTCATGGAGGAGATTACTGAGTAGTTTGGTTCATCAGGCTGATCCCCCAGTCTTCATGGAGGAGATTACTGAGTAGTTTGGTTCATCAGGCTGACCCCCAGTCTCCATGGAGGAGATTACTGAGTAGTTTGGTTCATCAGGCTGACCCCCAGTCTTCATGGAGGAGATTACTGAGTAGTTTGGTTCATCAGGCTGACCCCCAGTCTTCATGGAGGAGATTACTGAGGACTTTGGTTCATCAGGCTGATCCCCCAATCTTCATGGAGGAGATTACTGAGTAGTTTGGTTCATCAGGCTGACCCCCAGTCTTCATGGAGGAGATTACTGAGGACTTTGGTTCATCAGGCTGATCCCCCAGTCTTCATGGAGGAGATTACTGAGTAGTTTGGTTGATCAGGCTGACCCCCAGTCTTCTCTTGAAGTTATTGAGGGAGTGTGGTACCTCTATATCTGATAGAGACTATGTTAGGTAGTGGGGAGGGTGAAGGTTATCACAGTGTCTTGTATTATATACAGTAGATGGATTTCAGAATGAACCAGGAAGAATCCATTGAAGGGTTTGGGTAAACTGTCTGGGAGGTATGAGTAGATGAAAGTGCATCATTGGCGTACATTAATCTCGTAAATAGACAAGATATTGAGTTTCTTAAACAAAGGTGCAGATGGAGCCAGGTAATTAGAGGAGGTGGCTAGTCTTGCAAATTAATTTTGTATGATGAGTAATTTTGTGTAGATAGGAGGCAACTAACTAGCCCTGACCCTGCTAACTAGCCTTAAAACTAACTAGCCCTGACCCTGCTAACTAGCCTTCAAACTAACTAGCCCTGACCCTGCTAACTAGCCTTCAAACTAACTAGCCCTGATCCTGCTAACTAGCCTTAAAACTAACTAGCCCTGACCCTGCTAACTAGCCTTCAAACTAACTAGCCCTGACCCTGCTAACTAGCCTTAAAACTAACTAGCCCTGACCCTGCTAACTAGCCTTAAAACTAACTAGCCCTGACCCTGCTAACTAGCCTTCAAACTAACTAGCCCTGACCCTGCTAACTAGCCTTCAAACTAACTAGCCCTGACCCTGCTAACTAGCCTTCAAACTAACTAGCCCTGACCCTGCTAACTAGCCTTCAAACTAACTAGCCCTGATCCTGCTAACTAGCCTTCAAACTAACTAGCCCTGACCCTGCTAACTAGACTTAAAACTAACTAGCCCTGACCCTGCTAACTAGCCTTAAAACTAACTAGCCCTGACCCTGCTAACTAGCCTTAAAACTAACTAGCCCTGACCCTGCTAACTAGCCTTCAAACTAACTAGCCCTGATCCTGCTAACTAGCCTTAAAACTAACTAGCCCTGATCCTGCTAACTAGCCTTCAAACTAACTAGCCCTGACCCTGCTAACTAGCCTTAAAACTAACTAGCCCTGACCCTGCTAACTAGCCCTGATCCTGCTAACTAGCCTTAAAACTAACTAGCCCTGATCCTGCTAACTAGCCTTCAAACTAACTAGCCCTGACCCTGCTAACTAGCCTTCAAACTAACTAGCCCTGACCCTGCTAACTAGCCTTCAAACTAACTAGCCCTGACCCTGCTAACTAGCCTTCAAACTAACTAGCCCTGACCCTGCTAACTAGCCTTCAAACTAACTAGCCCTGACCCTGCTAACTAGCCTTAAAACTAACTAGCCCTGACCCTGCTAACTAGCCTTAAAACTAACTAGCCCTGACCCTGCTAACTAGCCTTCAAACTAACTAGCCCTGACCCTGCTAACTAGCCTTAAAACTAACTAGCCCTGACCCTGCTAACTAGCCTTAAAACTAACTAGCCCTGACCCTGCTAACTAGCCTTCAAACTAACTAGCCCTGATCCTGCTAACTAGCCTTCAAACTAACTAGCCCTGACCCTGCTAACTAGCCTTCAAACTAACTAGCCCTGACCCTGCTAACTAGCCTTAAAACTAACTAGCCCTGACCCTGCTAACTAGCCTTAAAACTAACTAGCCCTGACCCTGCTAACTAGCCTTCAAACTAACTAGCCCTGACCCTGCTAACTAGCCTTCAAACTAACTAGCCCTGACCCTGCTAACTAGCCTTCAAACTAACTAGCCCTGACCCTGCTAACTAGCCTTCAAACTAACTAGCCCTGATCCTGCTAACTAGCCTTCAAACTAACTAGCCCTGACCCTGCTAACTAGCCTTAAAACTAACTAGCCCTGACCCTGCTAACTAGCCTTAAAACTAACTAGCCCTGACCCTGCTAACTAGCCTTCAAACTAACTAGCCCTGACCCTGCTAACTAGCCTTCAAACTAACTAGCCCTGATCCTGCTAACTAGCCTTAAAACTAACTAGCCCTGACCCTGCTAACTAGCCTTCAAACTAACTAGCCCTGACCCTGCTAACTAGCCTTAAAACTAACTAGCCCTGACCCTGCTAACTAGCCTTAAAACTAACTAGCCCTGACCCTGCTAACTAGCCTTCAAACTAACTAGCCCTGACCCTGCTAACTAGCCTTCAAACTAACTAGCCCTGACCCTGCTAACTAGCCTTCAAACTAACTAGCCCTGACCCTGCTAACTAGCCTTCAAACTAACTAGCCCTGATCCTGCTAACTAGCCTTCAAACTAACTAGCCCTGGCCCTGCTAACTAGCCTTAAAACTAACTAGCCCTGACCCTGCTAACTAGCCTTAAAACTAACTAGCCCTGACCCTGCTAACTAGCCTTAAAACTAACTAGCCCTGACCCTGCTAACTAGCCTTCAAACTAACTAGCCCTGATCCTGCTAACTAGCCTTAAAACTAACTAGCCCTGATCCTGCTAACTAGCCTTCAAACTAACTAGCCCTGACCCTGCTAACTAGCCTTCAAACTAACTAGCCCTGACCCTGCTAACTAGCAATGATCCTGCTAACTAGCCTTAAAACTAACTAGCCCTGATCCTGCTAACTAGCCTTCAAACTAACTAGCCCTGACCCTGCTAACTAGCCTTCAAACTAACTAGCCCTGACCCTGCTAACTAGCCTTCAAACTAACTAGCCCTGACCCTGCTAACTAGCCTTCAAACTAACTAGCCCTGACCCTGCTAACTAGCCTTCAAACTAACTAGCCATGACCCTGCTAACTAGCCTTAAAACTAACTAGCCCTGACCCTGCTAACTAGCCTTAAAACTAACTAGCCCTGACCCTGCTAACTAGCCTTAAAACTAACTAGCCCTGACCCTGCTAACTAGCCTTCAAACTAACTAGCCCTGATCCTGCTAACTAGCCTTAAAACTAACTAGCCCTGATCCTGCTAACTAGCCTTCAAACTAACTAGCCCTGACCCTGCTAACTAGCCTTAAAACTAACTAGCCCTGACCCTGCTAACTAGCCTTAAAACTAACTAGCCCTGACCCTGCTAACTAGCCTTAAAACTAACTAGCCCTGACCCTGCTAACTAGCCTTAAAACTAACTA
>NC_140018.1:720942-773442 GCF_964263955.1 Coregonus lavaretus | reverse complement strand
GGAAGACATCACCACCACCCTAGAGGAAGACATCACCACCACCCCCCTAGAGGAAGACATCACCACCACCCCCCTAGAGGAAGACATCACCACCCCCCTAGAGGAAGACATCACCACCACCCCCCTAGAGGAAGACATCACCACCACCCCCCCTAGAGGAAGACATCACCACCACCCCCCTAGAGGAAGACATCACCACCCCCCCCCCTAGAGGAAGACATCACCACCACCACCCTAGAGGAAGACATCACCACCAGCCCCCTAGAGGAAGACATCACCACCCCCCTAGAGGAAGACATCACCACCCCCCTAGAGGAAGACATCACCACCCCCCTAGAGGAAGACATCACCACCCCCCTAGAGGAAGACATCACCACCCCCCTAGAGGAAGACATCACCACCCCCCTAGAGGAAGACATCACCACCCCCCTAGAGGAAGACATCACCACCACCCCCCTAGAGGAAGACATCACCACCCCCCTAGAGGAAGACATCACCACCCCCCTAGAGGAAGACATCACCACCCCCCTAGAGGAAGACATCACCACCCCCCTAGAGGAAGACATCACCACCCCCCTAGAGGAAGACATCACCACCACCCCCCTAGAGGAAGACATCACCACCACCAAGAGGAAGACATCACCACCCCCCATAGAGGAAGACATCACCACCCCCCTAGAGGAAGACATCACCACCCCCCTAGAGGAAGACATCACCACCCCCCTAGAGGAAGACATCACCACCACCCCCCTAGAGGAAGACATCACCACCACCCTAGAGGAAGACATCACCACCCCCCTAGAGGAAGACATCACCACCACCAAGAGGAAGACATCACCACCACCCCCCATAGAGGAAGACATCACCACCCCCCTAGAGGAAGACATCACCACCCCCCTAGAGGAAGACATCACCACCACCCCCCTAGAGGAAGACATCACCACCCCCCTAGAGGAAGACATCACCACCCCCCTAGAGGAAGACATCACCACCACCCTAGAGGAAGACATCACCACCCCCCCCCCCTAGAGGAAGACATCACCACCCCCCCCTAGAGGAAGACATCACCACCACCCCCCTAGAGGAAGACATCACCACCCCCCTAGAGGAAGACATCACCACCACCCCCCTAGAGGAAGACATCACCACCCCCCTAGAGGAAGACATCACCACCACCCCCCTAGAGGAAGACATCACCACCACCCCCCTAGAGGAAGACATCACCACCCCCCTAGAGGAAGACATCACCACCACCCCCCTAGAGGAAGACATCACCACCACCCCCCTAGAGGAAGACATCACCACCCCCCTAGAGGAAGACATCACCACCACCCCCCTAGAGGAAGACATCACCACCACCCCCCTAGAGGAAGACATCACCACCCCCCTAGAGGAAGACATCACCACCACCCCCCTAGAGGAAGACATCACCACCCCCCTAGAGGAAGACATCACCAGCCCCCTAGAGGAAGACATCACCACCACCATAGAGGAAGACATCACCACCACCCCCCCCTAGAGGAAGACATCACCACCACCCTAGAGGAAGACATCACCACCACCCCCCTAGAGGAAGACATCACCACCCCCCTAGAGGAAGACATCACCACCACCCCCCCTAGAGGAAGACATCACCACCACCCCCCTAGAGGAAGACATCACCACCACCCTAGAGGAAGACACCACCACCCCCCTAGAGGAAGACATCACCACCACCCCCCTAGAGGAAGACATCACCACCACCCCCCTAGAGGAAGACATCACCACCACCCCCCTAGAGGAAGACATCGACACCACCCCCCTAGAGGAAGACATCACCACCACCCCTCTAGAGGAAGACATCACCACCCCCCTAGAGGAAGACATCATCACCCCCCTAGAGGAAGACATCACCACCCCCCTAGAGGATGACATCACCACCACCCCCCTAGAGGAAGACATCACCACCCTAGAGGAAGACATCACCACCACCCCCCTAGTGGAAGACATCACCACCACCCCCCTAGAGGAAGACATCACCACCACCCCCCTAGAGGAAGACATCACCACCACCCCCCTAGAGGAAGACATCACCACCACCCCCCTAGAGGAAGACATCACCACCCCCCTAGAGGAAGTAGTAGTCTACACCACTAGTCTACCACCAGTAGTCTACACCAGTAGTCTGCACCAGTAGTCTACCACTGGTATTCTCCCACCAGTAGTCTGCCACCAGTAGTCTACACCAGTAGTCTTCCACCAGTAGTCTACACCAGTAGTCTACACCACTAGTCTGCCACCAGTAGTCTCCCACCAGCAGTCTACACCAGTAGTCTACACTAGTAGTTTACCGCCAGTAGTCTACCACCGGTAGTCTGCCACCAGTAGTCTACCACCGGTAGTCTGCCACCAGTAGTCTACACCAGTAGTCTCCCACCGGTAGTCTACCACCAGTAGTCTCCCACCGGTAGTCTACCACCAGTAGTCTCCCACCAGTAGTCTACACCAGTAGTCTACCACCAGTAGTCTACCACCGATAGTCTCCCACCAGTAGTCTCCACCAGTAGTCTACACTAGTAGTCTACCACCAGTAGTCTGCCACCAGTAGTCTGCCACCAGTAGTCTACCACCAGTAGTCTACCACCAGTAGTCTACCACCAGTAGTCTCCCACCAGTAGTCTACCACCAGTAGTCTACACCAGTAGTCTACACCAGTAGTCTACACCTGTAGTCTACACCAGTAGTCTACACCAGTAGTCTCCCACCAGTAGTCTACACCAGTAGTCTCCCACCAGTAGTCTACACCAGTAGTCTACACCAGTAGTCTACCACCAGTAGTCTACACCGGTAGTCTACACCAGTAGTCTACACCTGTAGTCTACACCAGTAGTCTACACCAGTGGTCTCCCACCTGTAGTCTACACCAGTAGTCTACACCAGTAGTCTACACCAGTAGTCTCCCACCAGTAGTCTACCACCAGTAGTCTCCCACCAGTAGTCTCCCACCAGTAGTCTACCACCAGTAGTCTCCCACCAGTAGTCTCCCACCAGTAGTCTGCCACATTTAGTCTACACCAGTAGTTTGGTGAGAAAGCCGCTGGAACAGACTGTCTTGTATTTTATTTGAAGGGTTATAGATTCCTTTTGTCCAGCATGTTGATTAAAGCCTTTGTGAAGAACAAAGGATAACAGGAAACATGTAATCAATAATTGTTAGCTACTGTACTGCTGCATTCATTTCAGAACAACATTTAGGCCTAGTCTATTTAAGGGATTTTTGTACCATGATGTTTAGCATGAGTTGGATTAGAAATAGAGAAGCCAAACAAACTCATAATATCTAAAAGTGTAATCAGAAGCCAAACAAACTGATAATATCTAAAAGTGTCATCAGAAGCCAAACAAACTCATAATATCTAAAAGTGTCATCAGAAGCCAAACAGTCAAATCTTACATTTGATCTGAGCTTGAGAAAAACTAATTATATTTTGAACGAGTAACAATTGAGAAGCATCTCAAATGTGGATGCGTCTCAAATGGTACCCTATTGGCTCTGGTCAAAAGTAGTGCACTATATAGGGAATATGGTGCCATTTGTGACACATCTCCCCAGTCTCATGCTTTTGTCGATCCTGATCAAAAACATGCTATATAGGGGCGGACTGGGACCACTAGGGGCGGACTGGGACCACTAGGGACGGACTGGGACCACTAGGGATGGACTGGGACCACTAGGGGTGGACTGGGACCACCAGGGGTGGACTGGGACCACTAGGGACGGACTGGGACCACTAGGGACGGACTGGGACCACTAGGGGTGGACTGGGACCACTAGGGACGGACTGGGACCACCAGGGATGAACTGGGACCACCAGGGGCGGACTGGGACCACTAGGGGTGGACTGGGACCACTAGGGATGGACTGGGACCACTAGGGGTGGACTGGGACCACCAGGGGTGGACTGGGACCACTAGGGACGTACTGGGACCACCAGGGGCGGACTGGGACCACCAGGGGTGGACTGGGACCACTAGGGGCGGACTGGGACCACCAGGGGTGGACTGGGACCACTAGGGGTGGACTGGGACCACTAGGGACGAACTGGGACCACCAGGGACGGACTGTGACCACCAGGGACGGACTGGGACCACCAGTGGCGGACTAGGACCACCAGTGGCGGACTAGGACCAGAAATCGGCCCTGGAATTTCTAACACACTGGTCTGTTTTCCCCCTTGAAGCCATCATTATTAGCGCAAAAACACCCATTTAGATAGGCACACTAGGCTAAAGCTGGACCAGCCCACCGCTGAACACCAACTTGCTCCTGTGTTGTCATGGTGAAGTGGATGGACGTGGGCGGTCCCATTCAGCACAAAATGATGACACTCATAAACCCTTGTTAATGCGTCTGAATGCGTCTGAAGGCGTCTGAATGCGTCTGAATGCGTCTGAAGCCGTCTGAATGCGTCTGAAGGCGTCTGAATGCGTCTGAAGGCGTCTGGATGCGTCTGAATGCGTCTGAAGCCGTCTGAATGCGTCTGAAGGCGTCTGAATGCGTCTGAAGGCGTCTGGATGTGTCTGAATGCGTCTGAAGGCGTCTGAAGGCGTCTGAAGGCGTCTGGATGCGCCTGAATGTGTCTGAATGCGTCTGAAGGCGTCTGAATGCGTCTGAAGGCGTCTGGATGCGCCTGAATGTGTCTGAATGCGTCTGAAGGCGTCTGAATGCGTCTGAAGGCGTCTGAATGCGTCTGAAGGCGTCTGAATGCGTCTGAAGGCGTCTGAATGCGTCTGAAGGCGTCTGGATGCGCCTGAATGTGTCTGAATGCGTCTGAAGGCGTCTGAATGCGTCTGAAGGCCACCATCGGCTGAAATGATAAACCACATCCTAATTCCACATGGAAGACATCGCCTACCTGTTGTTGACAGTTATGTAGCCTCAAAACAGACAAGGTTAAGGAAGCTGTTGACATCTGTTCTTGTTCGAGAGGACAGTGTGGGTACAAATATGAAGTATAGTCATGGGTACGCTCAAAATGGCCACTGGTCGACCCACCACTGCCCCAGTGACTTGAGTTGGAATGTCCATTCTAGGGATTCTTACTTATATGGTGTGACTGGCACACAAGCGAACTATAAGAGTATAAAATATACTTATTTCCATATGCTGTATTTTTTTAAATGTTAAAAACTTGTGTAATAATCACTGTATGTATGTCGATTTTAGTTATTTGAAATTATTAGGTTCTGGTCAAAATATTATCAGGGTTTCTTGGAGTCAAATCATTTAATCTGAGTCTCATCAATAATTAGGATGCTCTTTTGTTTTTGCGTTGATTAAGGTAGCTGTGTATAGATTGTGTATAGAACCTGGAATTGTAAATTAATTTTCTTACAGCAGCAATTGGTTTTATTTTATTTTTAGATTGGATACAGTCGGTTTGTGTTACCCACCACGGGCACACAGTGGAAATAATAACAGTACTGTAACATTATAGACCTGGGGTGTGTCCCAAAATGGCACCCTATTCCCTATATAGTGCACTACTTTTGACCAGAGCCCTATGACACCCTGTTCAAAAGTAGTGCACTATATAGGAGATAGGGTGCCATTTTGGGATGTATCTCTAATGTCACTGCACATCAGATATATGTGTCACTTGAAAATATATGACTTGTTGAGCTTGGTTCGATTAGTGTTACAGGTCCCGTGTAGCTCAGTTGGTAGAGCATGGCGCTTGCAACGCCAGGGTTGTGGGTTCATTTCCCACGGGGGGGGCAGTATGAAAAATGTATGCACTCACTTAACTGTAAGTCGCTCTGGATAAGAACATCTGCTAAAATTACTAAAACCTAAAATGTAAAAATGTGTTAAGGTTGATTGACACACAGTACTCGTCCCAAATGTTTCCCTATATAGTGCGCAACGTTTGACCAGAACCCAATGGGCCCTAGTCAAAAGTAGTGCACTACATAGGGAATAGGGGGCCATTTGGGATGTAGTCACACTTAACCTACTCCCTCTACTCCTCATTCCCCACTATTAAGAAAGCAGACATACAGGATCTGAAATATCTATTTTCACTGCAATAGCATCATGGTCAACGTCTCTTCTCATATTCTTTGTCCTTATTGGATTTATTGTCAAGAACATGGCTGCAACACATTGACACACACACACACACACACACACACACACACACACACACAGGGAGTCATGATGAGGTGTGTGTGTTTAATCAAAAACAACAATTTTCTTATCTTAGTAGATTTAGTTTATTTAATGTCAACCCCCCCCCCCCCCCAAAACAAATTGGAAATAGGTTTCTTTCAGTTTTCCCTTTCAAGTCCAAGGTCGTATATTTTCAAGTCCAAGGTCGTACAGTACAAGTCCAAGGTCGTACAGTACAAGTCCAAGGTCGAACAGTAAGTTGAAGTTGAATGATGGGGTTTTCTCTGCTCTACTATTCTGGGCACGTCCGTTATTTTTCCAATCTGGAGGAAATGCTTTGGGTTGCAGTAATTACCTCAGCCCCTGTGTTACCGTGTGTGTGTGTGTGTGTGTGTGTGTGTGTGTGTGTGTGTGTGTGTGTGTGTGTGTGTGTGTGTGTGTGTGTGTGTGTTTGCATGGTGAGTGTGTGTGTGTGTGTGTGTGTGTGTGTGTGTGTGTGTGTGTGTGTATGATGTGGTGTGTGTGTGTGTGTGTGTGTGTGTGTGTGTGTGTGTGTGTGTGTGTGTGTGTGTGTGTGTGTGTGTGTGTGTGTGTGTGTGTGAACACTCGGAAATTGGGTTTTAGATGAGAAGCCACAGCACAGCAAACAGCAGAATAAACCAATATTTTCCAGCAACAGGTTGACAATAACTCATTTTGTATTTAATGTAATCCCAACCCTAATTTTGTATTTAATGTAATCTCAGCCATCATTTTGTATTTAATGTAATCTCAATCATCATTTTGTATTTATAATGTAATCCCAACCCTAATTTTGTATTAAATGTAATCTCAGCCATCATTTTGTATTTAATGTAATCTCAATCATCATTTTGTATTTAATGTAATCCCAACTATAATTTTGTATTTAATGTAATCTCAGCCATCATTTTGTATTTAATGTAATCCCAACCCTCATTTTGTATTAAATTTAATCCCATCCCATCATTTTGTATTTAATGTAATCCCAACCCTCATTTTGTATTTAATGTAATCCCAACCATAATTTTGTATTTAATGTAAAATCAACCCATCATTTTGTATTTAACAACCAGGCAAAATGCCTGATCTTTATTCTTCAAGTAAATTCCCAAAAAAATATATTATCCTATAAGTGATCATACTGTTTTAAAAACATTTTCATTTAGAAAAGGGAGAATACAGTGAGGGAAAAATAGTATTTGATCCCCTGCTGATTTTGTACGTTTGCCCACTGACAAAGAAATGATCAGTCTATAATTTTAATGGTAGGTTTATTTGAACAGTGAGAGACAGAATAACAACAAAAAAATCCAGAAAACGCATGTCAAAAATGTTATAAATTGATTTGCATTTGAATGAAGGAAATAAGTATTTGACCCCTCTGCAAAACATGATTTAGTACTTGGTGGCAAAACCCTTGTTGGCAATCAGGTTTGCACACATCTCAGGAGGGATTTTGTTCCACTCCTCTTTGCAGATCTTCTCCAAGTCATAAAGGTTTCGAGGCTGACGTTTGGCAACTCGAACCTTCAGCTCCCTCCACAGATTTTCTATGGGATTAAGGTCTGGAGACTGGCTAGGCCACTCCAGGACCTTAATGTCTTCTTCTTGAGCCACTCCTTTTTTGCCTTGGCCGTGTGTTTTGGGTCATTGTCATGCTGGAATACCCATCCACGACCCATTTTCAATGCCCTGGAGTGGTGATGAAGGAGGTTCTCACCCAAGATTGAAGGTACATGGCCCGTCCATCGTCCTTTGATCTTTGTGTGGAGGTGGCAGGGGGGGGGGGATGGCCATGATGTGGTTGTCCTCCTTAGCAGAAAAACACCCCAAGTCAATGTTTCCACCTCCATGTTTGATGGTGGGGATGGTGTTCTTGGGGTCATAGGCAGCATCCTCCTCCTCCTCAAACACGGCGAGGTGAGTTGATGCCAAAGAGCTCGATTTGGTCTCATCTGACCACAACACTTTCACCCAGTTCTCCTCTGAATGATCAGTATGTGCTTCTTGGCAAGGGGACCTTGTGCTGCAATGAGATTCTTTAGCAGGGGGCCTTGTGGGGTGAGGATTTCGTCTATCGGGTAGTGTGTTACATTGTTATTGGTGACTATGGTCCAGCTGCCTTGAAGATCTCGTGAGATCTGGGCTGATTCCTCCGTTAGTCTGCTGATGCGATCTCATGGAGGCTTGCAGACTGCCAAGGTGAGACTTGGCATGAGAGATCAAGGACGTGGGGGGAATTGCAGTTGTGTTTCATTGCGAATAATCGCACAAGTGTCACCTTCTCACCAAGCTGCTTGGCGATGGTCTTGTAGCCATTCCAGCTTGTGTCATGGATCTACAATCTTGTCCTGACATCCTTGGAGAGCTCTTTGGTCTTGGCCATGGTGGAGAGTTTGGAATCTGATTGATTGATTGCTTCTGTGGACAGGTGTTTTTTATACAGGTAACAAACTGAGATTAGGGGATCGTAAGAGTTGAGGAGTGTCTATCTCAGCTCGTTACCTGTAAGGGAGCAGAATCTTTCTGATTGAGAGGGGGTCAATAATACTTATTTCCCTCATTAAAATGCAAATCAATTTATAACATTTCTGACATGCGTTTTCTGTTTTTTTGTTGTTGTTATTCTGTCTCTCATCTGTTCTAATAAACTACCATTAAATTATAGACTGATCATTTCTTTGTCAGTGGGCAAACGTACAAAATCAGCAGGGGATCAAATACTTTTTTTCCTTCACTGTATATAAATTAGTGTCCAGTTTGTAATGAAGTTTATAGTTGTATCACTTATATCTATATACAGAGGAAGGTGCTTAATTTTGCTGCGATCTATGCAATAGTTGGATTTCCACGAGCAATGTTGTGATATTATCATTTGTGTCCTGCAGTTTTCCTGACAATGTAAAAAAATACTATTTGTACAGACTTTGAGAATGGTTTTTGTTTGATAAACATAATAAAGGACTTTGTTCAAATATTAAATTTTGTCATTACTGTTCTTACACAGGGATGTCGACTATGCACTATGCAGAAATCGCTCCACCATTTCCTGGTTTCTAAACTTAGAATAGTTCACCTAATTTCAGCAGGTAGCTTAGTGGGTAAGAGCGTTGTGTCAGTAACCGAAAGGTCGCTGGTTCTAATCCCCGAGCCGACTAGGTGAAATGCGCCCCGCCGTAACGTGCGCTTCACTGATTTTTACACTTGAAATGAGGAGCACATCGCCGCAACAGGAGTTCCGCCGGTTGGATATCTTCAAGTTGACACCTGGTTGCGTTAAACCCCACGAGCTGACCTTTCAACTGCTACCCTACCGCCGGGTGGCCTTACTACTCAACACAATGCAACACACTTGTGAGGTTCAGAGTTCCCTTTTCACTCCTCATATCTAGCTTTAACCCAGCTTTGGACGAACGAGCAACGTCTTGGCGTAATCGAGCGGCCTTCCTACTAAAGGGCCCTTTGTACGCCTTGTGCCCGTAACCGAAAGGTCACTGGTTCTAATCCCCGAGCCGAGTACGTGAAAAATCTGCCGATGTGCCCTTAAGCAAGGCACTTAACCCTAATTGCTCATGTCAGTCGCTCTGGATAAGAGCGTCTGCTAAATGACTAAGAAAAAAAAAAATCAAGTATAGTGTAGAGAATCATTGCACCATCTAAACCACTGTGAAATATATTTTCCATAACCCAAAATATTGTATTTTCAGCTGTTTGAAGCTGGTGTAAAAGAGGCAAAAAACGAAACTTAAAAACGGAACGCATAGAAATAGCGCACATAGAACAAATCTACAGTTTCTTGCTTTCAATGAGAATGACAGATCTATAAATCACAATTTCTATGTGAATTTTGTCAGGTCACCAAAAAAGTTACATATTGCAGCTTTAAGGCGCATTGTCGACAAGCACAGTGCACTTGACTTTTAAAGGGAAATTACGCTTGGGTGGGCATCGGCAGCGTTTACTGTGAGCTCTGCGAAGGTCAGGGAAGATTTCAGATATTTCAGGGAAAGATCAGATGCAGATGTAGGATCTTAATTTGACCCAGTTTCTCACAGCAGGAAAAAGAATGCTGCAGCGACAGGAAATGTGAATTATTATGTGGATTATAATTAATGGACTTTTTTTTTTTTGTAGTGGTTGATTACAAATCAAGTCTGACATTTCAAAAGTGGAAATTCCAAACTTCAGAAGCCTTGTTAAACCTCAAATAAATGTCAGACTTGTTCAGAAAAGTTATCCTGCAACAGGGTGATCAAATTAAATACATTTTTAAAATATCACAGCTGAGCCTCATTGCTTAGTGTAACCTTGATAGAGCTACAATACATCACAGGGGTATATTTATTTATTGTAAAAAATTGCACACAAGAAAATACCAAACAATATGATGAGAGTTTAAAAGGCAAAATGAAAGAGCGTTTGCAGGAGAGGTAGAAACCCCTGAGAGGCTTGTAAAGGCACTTTAAAGTTTTTTACAAAACAAAACAAAAAGGGTATGCTAGTTTTTAAGACAGAACGTCGCTTAGCCCTCAGCCAGGTCGTTCAAGATTGACGTAGAAATTGGACGTCAATCCATGTCCTGAGGATGTCGGGAAATGCATTCCAAAACCGGCCACTAGGGGGCAACAGTGAGCGCTATTACCACCAAGTAGGGTTTAGGGCGTTGTGGATAGTAGGGGTGTTGAATGGGCGTAATCCCGTGACTCTGGATTGTGGACACATTTTTTATTTTTATTTTTAAATTTTAACCCTATCCCAAACCTTAACCCTTACCTTAACCATTTGGAATGAGTGCCTAAACCTAACTTCGAAATTTGACGTTTGGAGAACGTGGACGAACGTCTAATTCTGCATTGAGACAGAGCTTGTTGCCCTCACAGCCCTTGAGATATATGATTTTTAAGACCGAACCTCTCTTTGCCCTTGAGTTACAGATAAAGCTGTAGCCAAATGTAGGATCTTAATTTGACCCAAGTTTCTCACAGCAGTAAAATGATCCTGCAGTAACAGGAAATGTGAATTACTATGTGGATTATAATGAATGGATATTTTTGTAGGTGTTGAACCATTTCCCTGTTTGACAGCTAGGTGTTATGGGTGTTATGACACCTCCACTGTGGGGCTCATCACTTGGCTGTCACTAGCAAATTTGCAACATTGTATCAACTATCCTATTCAGGGGCCTGCAGAGTTTCCTGCGCCAGTGAGTCCGGGACAGAAAGCAGTTTTTTTTAATGACGTTTCCACTGGATATATATGAGATCATCAGATCATGATATTCTGCTCTTTCACACTGAGGCTTGGTGATTATCGAGGAAAGTTGGAAAGATTTTTTCAAATACTGAGGAACTATCATTCGCAATGGATGTTTTAAAAACAGACTTGGTTGACTTGTGAGAGGTGAAGAATAAATGAGGTGAGTTAAGATGATCAGAAATCAGACATTTCCAAATGGGAACTTTTCCTACATGCATTCTGAAGAGAGACGCACCATATCTAGCAACACACCCCTCCCCTTCTTCTTGATGCAACATCTTCAATTGTACTCGAGACACAATATCTTCACACATATTTTAGACGCTTTTCACTGACAGCCGCAACTCAATCAGCTAGACCACTACTCGAATCGCGGGCTTCCCGAAAAAAACACTGTTGATTTTTAATGAATAAAAAAAACTATGTGGCCAAGTCATGCTCCCTGGTGAAATATTTTGAATGATTTTATTCAGACAGGAGTAATTAAATAATTTTACAGAAAACATCAATTTACTTTAGGGCAATCCAGTATCCTAACACCGCCAACTTTTCTTTCCAATTCGCAAGAGGCTGAAACCAGAGATATATAATGATGGAATGCTCATGTCTCAGCCCTAACAATAGCAGTCTTTTCCCCAAAGGTGGGAAGACAGGCGACGAGCTTAGGTCTGCATATTATTCCCATAGAAACACATTGGGCTTACAGTGCATTCGGAAAGTATTTAAACCCCTTGACTTTTTCCACATTTTGTTACGTTACAGCCTTATTCTAAAATTGATTAAATAAAAACATTTCCCTCATCAATCTACACACAATACCCCATAATGACAAAGCGAAAACAGGTTTTTATAAATTTTTGCAAATTTATTACAAATAAGAAACAAAAATACCTTATTTACATAAGTATTCAGACCCTTTGCTATGCGACTCAAAATTGAGCTCAGGTGCATCCTGTTTCCATTGATCATCCTTGAAATGTTTCTATAACTTGGTTGGAGTCCACCTGTGGTAAATGTAATTGATTGGACATGATTTCGGAAGGCACTCACCTGTCTATATAAGGTCCCACAGTTGACAGTGCATGTCAGAGCAAAAACCAAGCCATGAGGTCGAAGGAATTGTCCGTAGAGCTTCTAAACAGGATTGTGTCAAGGCACAGATCTGGGAAAGGGTACCAAAAAATGTCTGCAGCATTGAAGGTCCCCAAGAACACAGTGGCCTCCATCATTCTTAAATGGAAGAAGTTGGGAACCACCAAGACTATTCCTACAGCTGGCCGCCCGGCCAAACTGAGCAATCGGGGGAGAAGGGCCTTGGTCAGGGAGGTGACCAAGAACCCGATGGTCACTCTGACAGAACTCCAGAGTTCCTCTGTAGAGATGGGAGAACCTTCCAGAAGGACAACCATCTCTGCAGCACTCCACCAATCAGGCATTTATGGTAGAGTGGCCAGACCGAAGCCACTCCTCAGCAAAAGGCACTTGACAGCCCGCTTGGAGTTTGCCAAAAGGCACCTAAAGACTCTCAGACCATGAGAAACAAGATTCTCTGGTCTGATGAAACCAAGATTGAACTCTTTGGCCTGAATGCCAAGCGTCACGTCTGGAGGAAACCTGGCACCATCCCTACGGTGAAGCATGGTGGTGGCAGCATCATGCTGTGGGGATGTTTTTCAGCGGCAGGGACTGGGAGACTAGTCAGGATCGAGACAAAGATGAACGGAGCGCTCAGGACCTCAGACTGGGGCGAAGGTTCAACTTCCAACAGGACAACGACCCTAAGCACACAGACAAGACAACGCAGGAGTGGCTTCGCGACAAGTCTCTGAATGTCCTTGAGTGGCCCAGCCAGAGACCGGACTTTAACCCGATCTAACATCTCTGGAGAGAAAATAGCTGTGCAGCGACGCTCCCCATCCAACCTGACAGAGCTTGAGAGGATCTGCAGAGAAGAATGGGAGAAACTCTCCAAATACAGGTGTGCCAAGCTTGTAGCGTCATACCCAAGAACACTCGAGGCTGTTATCGCTG
Source organism: Coregonus lavaretus (assembly GCF_964263955.1). Lineage (NCBI taxonomy): Eukaryota > Metazoa > Chordata > Actinopteri > Salmoniformes > Salmonidae > Coregonus > Coregonus lavaretus. The sequence continues at coordinate 759,983 of NC_140018.1, read as the reverse complement.
CCAAAGGTGCTTCAACAAAGTACTGAGTAAAGGAAGTTTCCGAGTGAGCGAACCAGCGCCCCTTCTTTATGTGGCCCATGTATCTGATGCTGTCAGGACAGAAATAGTACGACATGACCTGGTCTACACATACTGAGGCGGAGGGGCGCTGTTTCCCTCGGCTCGGATGCTATAACTTGGATCGATGCGTCTTGGTCAAATAAATGATAAATATTTCAGTCTTTTATTTGGACGGGCAAGGAGGCACCCTAAGGCCTACCCATAAAGCCGGCCCTGACTTCGATCAGGTGAAGCTGAGGATTCCCATCTCTGTCTTTTTGTAGTTCATAGGCTATATACTTCCTTTTGGAAAATGTTGACCAAGATGGAGCCGTAGGATTCTTATATTTTTTTTAAATGTTATCTACAGATCTAGGAGGTTATATAGCATGCATCACAAATGGTACCTTATTCCCTATATAGTGCACTGCTTTTGATTTGGGACCTACCCATCAAAGCCTGCAATACAGCTTTGCTTTTTTTGAAACATTATCACCGTTCATGCTCTGCATATCACGTCACATGATGTGTTTTCTGCGGAGAAAGTGACACGTTTCTGTTAAGAAATAGGCTGAATTGAGTAACACTTTTCTACTGTACTCCGGAGCAATATATTCATTATTGATGACTAGCATGAATTCTCTAACATGGTTGTCATTGATTCCACCATTAGGGATACATATAGGACTATCTAATTAACATGGATGCTCTATAGGATAATGATGTAATGGTTAATTAGATGATAATCCTTTAATATGATGAACATTCTCCCCACTTTTATCCCCACATGTAACTGTGTGACTGAAATGGTTCTAGTCTACTGTGTGACTGAAATGGTGTCTAGTCTACTGTGTGACTGAAATGGTGTCTAGTCTACTGTGTGACTGAAATGGTTCTAGTCTACTGTGTGACTGAAATGGTTGTTGTCTACTGTATGACTGAAATGGTGTCTAGTCTACTGTGTGACTGAAATGGTTCTAGTCTACTGTGTGACTGAAATTGTGTCCAGTCTACTGTGTGACTGAAATGGTGTCTAGTCTACTGTGTGACTGAAATGGTTCTAGTCTACTGTGTGACTGAAATGGTGTCTAGTCTACTGTGTGACTGAAATGGTGTCTAGTCTACTGTGTGACTGAAATGGTTCTAGTCTACTGTGTGACTGAAATGGTTCTATTCTACTGTGTGACTGAAATGGTTATATTCTACTGTGTGACTGAAATGGTTCTAGTCTACTGTGTGACTGAAATTGTGTATAGTCTACTGTGTGACTGAAATGGTGTCTAGTCTACTGTGTGACTGAAATGGTTCCAGTCGACTGTGTGACTGAAATGGTGTCTAGTCTACTGTGTGACTGAAATGGTGTCTAGTCTGCTGTGTGACTGAAATGGCGTCTAGTCAACTGTGTGACTGAAATGGTGTCTAGTCTACTGTGTGACTGAAATGGTGTCTAGTCTACTGTGTGACTGAAATGGTGTCTAGTCTACTGTGTGACTGAAATGGTTCTAGTCTACTGTGTGACTGAAATGGTGTCTAGTCAACTGTGTGACTGAAATGGTTCTAGTCTACTGTGTGACTGAAATGGTGTCTAGTCTACTGTGTGACTGAAATGGTGTCTAGTCTACTGTGTGACTGAAATGGTGTCTAGTCTACTGTGTGACTGAAATTGTGTCCAGTCTACTGTGTGACTGAAATGGTGTCTAGTCTACTGTGTGACTGAAATGGTTCTAGTCTACTGTGTGACTGAAATGGTGTCTAGTCTACTGTGTGACTGAAATGGTGTCTAGTCTACTGTGTGACTGAAATGGTGTCTAGTCTACTGTGTGACTGAAATGGTTCTAGTCTACTGTGTGACTGAAATGGTGTCTAGTCAACTGTGTGACTGAAATGGTTCTAGTCTACTGTGTGACTGAAATGGTGTCTAGTCTACTGTGTGACTGAAATGGTGTCTAGTCTACTGTGTGACTGAAATGGTGTCTAGTCTACTGTGTGACTGAAATGGTGTCTAGTCTACTGTGTGACTGAAATGGTTCTAGTCTACTGTGTGACTGAAATGGTTGGCTAATGAGGCTGTAGAGAATGTTGTTCAGGCCCCTCTAAGTGTCTCTCACACACACACACACACACACACACACACACACACACACACACACACACACACACACACACACATACACACACACACACACACACACACACACACACACACACACACACACACACACACACACACACACACACACACACACACACACACACACACACACACACACACACACACACACACACTCACACACACACACACACACACACACACACACACACACACACACACACACACACACACTCACACTCACACTCACACTCACACACACACACAGGCATATAAACCATATCACTCAACTCTATCCTCTTGTTTGAAAACAGGCAACAGTCACGTAGTGTAAAAGAGACCAGCATCACTTGATGTAATTGCAGTTCATATGTTGATGTAATTGCAGTTCATATGTTGATGTAATTGCAGTTCATATGTTGATGTAATTGCAGTTCATATTTTGATGTAATTGCAGTTCATATGTTGATGTAATTGCAGTTCATATGTTGATGTAATTGCAGTTCATATGTTGATGTAATTGCAGTTCATATGTTGGTGTAATTGCAGTTCATATGTTGATGTAATTGCAGTTCATATGTTGATGTAATTGCAGTTTATACTTTGATGTAATTGCAGTTCATATGTTGGTGTAATTGCAGTTCATATGTTGATGTAATTGCAGTTCATATGTTGATGTAATTGCAGTTCATATTTTGATGTAATTGCAGTTCATATTTCGATGTAATTGCAGTTCATATTTTGATGTAATTGCAGTTCATATTTTGATGTAATTGCAGTTTATACTTTGATGTAATTGCAGTTCATATTTTGATTTTGAATCTTCTTTCATAAACGATCTTCCACAGAAGTTTGTAAATGTATCTTTGATAATTCTAACATAATTAAAGATGGTAAGAGAAAGTAGGTTGACCAGATAATTTACCTCAGACATACACGAGGTGATAAGTCATCTTTTGGCAATATTTATTAGCATGAACAAATAAGAATACAATGATAACTTTAATTTAATGAGCAATTATCATCACCATCGTCCTATTGGTGAATTTAGAAAACAATATTTTAAAAAACTGTGATCTGTTTTAGTATGTGTAATGGAAATGAGTCGGTCATGGTTGCGCACGGTCACGTGATGCGTGACCCGCCAGCGACTTCAAAATTCCTGTTGACCCTCGGGGCTAAGAGGGAATTTCCTAATGGTCAAGATGTTGATTTCTCCTGTGTTAGACCCGTGTGTTCCATATGCATGCAATTTCAATTTGGGTAATTTCCTGTTACATCATAATCATATCTGTCTGGGCAGCAGGTATTCCGTTTGAATTTGAAACAAACTTTATTGTTCAATATGTCAGGTAAAACACAGTGGTCAGGATATTTACAAGAGTCAAAACAACCAACCAAACAAACAAGTCCTCACTAAGAGGAAGTATGATCATATGACAATATGACAATAATAATATTCTGGTTTTCCATTATTGCAATTGTTTTTTTTGCATATTTTGTTTTGGTTGAATAGAGAGCACATCAAATACTATACTACGGGTGAATGACCAGCATGCGCCCTCCAGTAGTCAATCTATGGAATACAGACCTTTCTTCATATGTACAGACATGCGTCAATAGCGTGTTGATGATGATCATAAGGTGGTTTCACCCACAACTACGTGTTCAGAACTACTTTCTATAATTTCTACTTATTAGCATTTGCTATAGTCTGTCGGACTCCGATCACAATATTTTCACCTCTGATAACTACTCCCAAGTATGAGTATTTGTGGCAACCAAATCGGATCTTATTATTGTGAAATGATTGTACAAGGGAGGAAGAGGATTAAGATGCAAAAAAAAAAAACAGATGAAGGAAATAATCAAAAGTAACATCATCCATAACGTAAGAGCAGGTAGTCTAGTTCTACATCAGAAACACACATGAACACGAAGGGCTAGATTCAGTCTGTATCGCGGAAGATCCGCGTTTTGGCGCGATAACATTTAAAGGGGATTTTCTGATTGAGCCGACATACGCAGCGTGGACAGTCAGAGCAATCTCCAGGAACGTTGCCTTTAAATGTCATTCTTGCTGCAGCACCTGGCTCCATCTTCCGCAACACAGATTGAATCTAGGCCGGAGGCAGACGTCCCAGAGATGGCCATGGGTGTATTGCAATAATTACAAACCAAGCATCTTACTTGAAATACTTGAATGTTACCTGCATAATGTATAATGTATTAACATTAAAAATACTGTGTGCACAATCAACCTGCAGGAGTGCGTGTGTGTGTGTGTGTATATACTTGTGTGTGTGCATGCGTGTGTCTTTTGCTAAATTAGTTTGGCCGACATGCATCAACGGTCATGCCTCACGGCGGCAGTTTAGCTAATGACTTGTTCCGCCCAGAGTTTTATCTTCATCAGAGAGGAAAAGAGAAGATTGTCTTCATCAGAGGAGGAGTGAAGATTGAGGAGGTGGAGAATGTAGCAACAGAGGAGGAGGAGAGGAGAGGAGAGGAGAGGAGAGGAGAGGAGAGGAGAGGAGAGGAGAGGAGAGGAGAGGAGAGGAGAGGAGAGGAGAGGAGAGGAGGGGAGGGGAGGAGAGGGGAGGGGAGGGATTGATGTCTGCATTCTGCATTCTTCCCTTCAAACCTCTATTATGTTGATAGATTGTAGCGACGGATGAAACTGCAATAGATGGAAACAAAAAGATACATCAGACTTTGTGAGCAATATTTTTCGTATTCTAATGTTACCTAAGACCTTCATAAACACAACCAAAATGATTATTTTTGTGTTCTAAAGAAGGCCATTGTAGGCCGAAGCTGTTAAGGAGCCTTTTGGTCCTAGTCTTGGTGCTCCGGTACCGCTTCCAATGTGGTAGCAGAGAGAACAGTATATGACTTGGGTGACTGGAGTCTTTGACAATTCTTTGTGATTTCCTCTGACACCGCCTGATATAGAGGTCCTGGATGGCAGGAAGCTTGGCCCTAGTGATGTACTGGGCCGTACGCACTACCATCTGTAGTGCCTTACGGTCAGATGCCGAGCAGTTGCCATACCAGGCGGTGATGCAACCGGTCAGGATGCTCTCGATGGTGCAGCTGTAGAACTTTTTGAGGATCTGGGGACCCGTGCCAAATCCCTACCCTACCCTCCACAACATAACCTTCACTCCAAAAACTCCAAACCTACAACCTGATTTTGGTCAAAATTACCTGGAAGGATTCCTCCTACCAAGGATTGTTTTTGGTAGGAGCTTAATATTGCAGTTGATTGTCTGCATCACTTCCAATCCCCCATGTTTTATATATATATATATATATATATATATATATATATATATATATATATATATATATATATATATATATATATATATATAAACACACACATATACACATACATATATATATATATATATATATATATATATATCTACACACACATATACACACACATATACACATACATATATATATACACACACACATATACACATACATATATATATATACACACACATATACACATACATATATATATACACACACACACACACATATATATATATATATATGTATATATATACACACACACACATATACACATACATATATATATATAGTATATATAAATAATATATATATATGTGTATATGTGTGTGTGTATATATATATATATATATATAGATATATATATACAGTGGGGAGAACAAGTATTTGATACACTGCCGATTTTGCAGGTTTTCCTACTTACAAAGCATGTAGAGGTCTGTAATTTTTATCATAGGTACACTTCAACTGTGAGAGACGGAATCTAAAACAAAAATCCAGAAAATCACATTGTATGATTTTTAAGTAATTAATTTGCATTTTATTGCATGACATAAGTATTTGATCACCTACCAACCAGTAAGAATTCCGGCTCTCACAGACCTGTTAGTTTTTCTTTAAGAAGTCCTCCTGTTCTCCACTCATTACCTGTATTAACTGCACCTGTTTGAACTCGTTACCTGTATAAAAGACACCTATCCACACACTTAATCAAACAGACTCCAACCTCTCCACAATGGCCAAGACCAGAGAGCTGTGTAAGGACATCAGGGATAAAATTGTAGACCTGCACAAGGCTGGGATGGGCTACAGGACAATAGGCAAGCAGCTTGGTGAGAAGGCAACAACTGTTGGCGCAATTATTAGAAAATGGAAGAAGTTCAAAATGACAGTCAATCACCCTCGGTCTGGGGCTCCATGCAAGATCTCACCTCGTGGGGCATCAATGATCACGAGGAAGGTGAGGGATCAGCCCAGAACTACACGGCAGGACCTGGTCAATGACCTGAAGAGAGCTGGGACCACAGTCTCAAAGAAAACCATTAGTAACACACTACGCCGTCATGGATTAAAATCCTGCAGCGCACGCAAGGTCCCCCTGCTCAAGCCAGCGCATGTCCAGGCCCGTCTGAAGTTTGCCAATGACCATCTGGATGATCCAGAGGAGGAATGGGAGAAGGTCATGTGGTCTGATGAGACAAAAATAGAGCTTTATGATCTAAACTCCACTCGCCGTGTTTGGAGGAAGAAGAAGGATGAGTACAACCCCAAGAACACCATCCCAACCGTGAAGCATGGAGGTGGAAACATCATTCTTTGGGGATACTTTTCTGCAAAGGGGACAGGATGACTGCACCGTATTGAGGGGAGGATGGATGGGGCCATGTATCGCGAGATCTTGGCCAACAACCTCCTTCCCTCAGTAAGAGCATTGAAGACGGGTCGTGGCTGGGTCTTCCAGCATGACAATGACCCGAAACACACAGCCAGGGCAACTAAGGAGTGGCTCCGTAAGAAGCATCTCAAGGTCCTGGAGTGGCCTAGCCAGTCTCCAGACCTGAACCCAATAGAAAATCTTTGGAGGGAGCTGAAAGTCCGTATTGCCCAGCGACAGCCCCGGTCTGTATGGAGGAGTGGGCCAAAATCCCTGCTGCAGTGTGTGCAAACCTGGTCAAGACCTACAGGAAACGTATGATCTCTATAATTGCAAACAAAGGTTTCTGAACCAAATATTAAGTTATGCTCTTCTGATGTATCAAATACTTATGTCATGCAATAAAATGCAAATGAATTACTTAAAAATCATACACTGTGATTTTCTGGATTTTTGTTTTAGATTCCGTCTCTCACAGTTGAAGTGTTCCTGTGATAAAAATTACAGACCTCTAAATGCTTTGTAAGTAGGAATTCCTGCAAAATCGGCAGTGTATCAAATACTTGTTCTCCCCACTGTATATACACACACACATATACACATACATATATATATATATTATTTTATTTATTTCACCTTTATTTAACCAGGTAAGCCAGTTGAGAACAAGTTCTCATTTACAACTGTGACCTGGCCAAGATAAAGCAAAGCAGTGCGATAAAAACAACAACACAGAGTTACATATGGGGTAAAACAAAACATAAAAGAGATGATGTACAAATAGAGATACAGGTGTGCAAATCAGCAAAATAAATAACAATATGGGGATGAGGTAGTTGGGTGGGCTAATTTCAGATGGGCTGTGTACAGGTGCAGTGATCGGTAAGCTGCTCTGACAACTGATGCTTAAAGTTAGTGAGGGAGATAAGAGTCTATATATACATATATATATACACATATACACACATACACACACACACATACATACACACATACATACACAATTCTCTGGCAAATCAACAACCAGCAAAAAAAAATCAGATCAGTAATCCCCCAAAATACAATCCCAACCTGGAACTGAGTGAGTAATGTTCTGTCTGAAGCTACTTCTAAAGCCAAGAAGGAAAATACATTACAAAAACCTCTAGATATTTTAATCTATAAAGACTGAATGCTAAATTAAGGCTACCAAGCTTGCTAGGACAGAACCGACCCGGCTGCAACTTCAATTTGTACAGAGGTGTGAAGTGGGCGGCAGGTAGCTTAGTGGGTAAGAGCATTGTGCCAGTAACCGAAAGGTCGCTTGTTCAAATCCCCAAGCCGACTAGGTGAAAAATCTGTCAATGTGCCCTTGAGCAAGGCACTTAACCCTAATTGCTCCTGTAAGTTGCTCTGGATAAGAGCGTCTGCTAAATGACTAAAACGTAAGTGAGAGGTGTGAAAGCCCTTGAGCCGAACTGCAGAGTTTCACAGCCTCCCTCACCCAAATGCAAAGGCCTGTTTGGCCCCTTGATCCATGGCTTCCCCCTGAGCACAGGTCATCACAGTACAGTACCCATTGGATGTAAAATAAATAAATAAAGAGAAGGCATGGAAAGAGTACAAAAAGAAGCTCCTCGTGAACAATCAGGAGACGCTTTTTGCTGACTGCATGGTGCAGTGCAACACACTACCCCTCTGTCAAGAGACGGGGTGTTTTGCAATGGTTGGAAACACAGGATACTAGACAACGAGGACTCTGAGTCAGCCAATGTCAACCTGTAAAAGTCTGGAACAGTATTGGTACAGGGCAACCCCAAACAGTTTCAGCTGGACGTCCACAGAATCAAAAAGGGTGAACAGCAGGAGAAGCTCTTTCTTGGTGACGAAGACATCACCACCCCCCTAGAGGAAGACATCACCACCACCCCCCTAGAGGAAGACATCACCACCACCCCCCTAGAGGAAGACATCACCACCCCCCTAGAGGAAGACATCACCACCCCCCTAGAGGAAGACATCACCACCACCCCCCTAGAGGAAGACATCACCACCACCCCCCTAGAGGAAGACATCACCACCCCCCTAGAGGAAGACATCACCACCCCCCTAGAGGAAGACATCACCACCACCCCCCTAGAGGAAGACATCACCACCACCCCCCTAGAGGAAGACATCACCACCACCCCCCTAGAGGAAGACATCACCACCCCCATAGAGGAAGACATCACCACCCCCCTAGAGGAAGACATCACCACCACCCCCCTAGAGGAAGACATCACCACCACCCCCCTAGAGGAAGACATCACCACCCCCCTAGAGGAAGACATCACCACCACCCCCCTAGAGGAAGACATCACCACCACTCCCTAGAGGAAGACATCACCACCCCCCTAGAGGAAGACATCACCACCACCCCCCTAGAGGAAGACATCACCACCCCCCTAGAGGAAGACATCACCCCCCCCCCCCCCTAGAGGAAGACATCATCACCACCCCCCTAGAAGAAGACATCACCACCCCCCTAGAGGAAGACATTACCACCACCCCCCTAGAGGAAGACATCACCACCCCCCTAGAGGAAGACATCACCACCCCCCTAGAGGAAGACATCACCACCCCCCTAGAGGAAGACATCACCACCACCCCCCTAGAGGAAGACATCACCACCACCCCCCTAGAGGAAGACATCACCACCACCCCCCTAGAGGAAGATATCACCACCCCCCCCTAGAGGAAGACATCACCACCCCCCTAGAGGAAGACATCACCACCACCCCCCTAGAGGAAGACATCATCACCACCCCCCTAGAGGAAGATATCACCACCACCCTAGAGGAAGACATCAACACCACCCCCCTAGAGGAAGACATCACCACCCCCCTAGAGGAAGACTTCACCCCCCTAGAGGAAGACAACACCACCACCCCCCCAGAGGAAGACATCACCACCACCCCCCTAGAGGAAGATATCACCACCACCCTAGAGGAAGACATCAACACCACCCCCCTAGAGGAAGACATCACCACCCCCCTAGAGGAAGACATCACCCCCCTAGAGGAAGACAACACCACCACCCCCCCAGAGGAAAACATCACCACCACCCCCCCCTAGAGGAAGACATCACCACCACCCCCCCTAGAGGAAGACATCACCACCACCCCCCCCTAGAGGAAGACATCACCACCACCCCCCTAGAGGAAGACATCACCACCCCCCTAGAGGAAGACATCACCACCCTAGAGGAAGACATCACCACCACCCCCCTAGAGGAAGACATCACCACCCCCCTAGAGGAAGACATCACCACCACCCCCCTAGAGGAAGACATCACCACCACCCCCCTAGAGGAAGACATCACCACCACCCCCCTAGAGGAAGACATCACCACCACCCCCCTAGAGGAAGACATCACCACCACCCTAGAGGAAGACATCACCACCACCCCCCTAGAGGAAGACATCAACAACACCCTAGAGGAAGACAACAACACCACCCCCCTAGAGGAAGACATCACCACCCCCCTAGAGGAAGACATCACCACCCTAGAGGAAGACATCACCACCCCCCTAGAGGAAGACATCACCACCACCCCCCTAGAGGAAGACATCACCACCCCCCTAGAGGAAGACATCACCACCACCCCCCTAGAGGAAGACATCACCACCACCCCCCTAGAGGAAGACATCACCACAACCCCCCTAGAGGAAGACATCACCACCCCCCCCTAGAGGAAGACATCACCACCACCCTAGAGGAAGACATCACCACCCCCCTAGAGGAAGACATCACCACCACCCCCCTAGAGGAAGACATCACCACCACCCCCCTAGAGGAAGACATCACCACAACCCCCCTAGAGGAAGACATCACCACCCCCCCCTAGAGGAAGACATCACCACCCCCCTAGAGGAAGACATCACCACCACCCTAGAGGAAGACAACAACACCACCCCCCTAGAGGAAGACATCACCACCCTAGAGGAAGACATCACCACCCCCCTAGAGGAAGACATCACCACCACCCCCCTAGAGGAAGACATCACCACCCCCCTAGAGGAAGACATCACCACCACCCCCCTAGAGGAAGACATCACCACCACCCCCCTAGAGGAAGACATCACCACCACCCCCCTAGAGGAAGACATCACCACAACCCCCCTAGAGGAAGACATCACCACCCCCCCCTAGAGGAAGACATCACCACCACCCCCCTAGAGGAAGACATCACCACCACCCCCCTAGAGGAAGACATCACAACCACCCCCCTAGAGGAAGACATCACCACCACCCCCCTAGAGGAAGACATCACCACCACCCCCCTAGAGGTAGACATCACCACCACCCCCCTAGAGGAAGACATCACCACAACCCCCCTAGAGGAAGACATCACCACAACCCCCCTAGAGGAAGACATCACCACCACCCCCCTAGAGGAAGACATCACCACCCCCCTAGAGGAAAACATCACCACCCCCCTAGAGGAAGACATCACCACCACCCTAGAGGAAGACAACAACACCACCCCCCTAGAGGAAGACATCACCACCCCCCTAGAGGAAGACATCACCACCCTAGAGGAAGACATCACCACCCCCCTAGAGGAAGACATCACCACAACCCCCCTAGAGGAAGACATCACCACCCCCCCCTAGAGGAAGACATCACCACCACCCCCCTAGAGGAAGACATCACCACCACCCCCCTAGAGGTAGACATCACCACCACCCCCCTAGAGGAAGACATCACCACCACCCCCCTAGAGGAAGACATCACCACCACCCCCCTAGAGGAAGACATCACCACCACCCCCCTAGAGGAAGACATCACCACCACCCCCCTAGAGGAAGACATCACCACCACCCCCCTAAAGGAAGACATCACCACCACCCCCCTAGAGGAAGACATCACCACCCCCCTAGAGGAAGACATCACCACCACCCCCCTAGAGGAAGACATCACCACCACCCCCCTAGAGGAAGACATCACCACCCCCCTAGAGGAAGACATCACCACCCCCCCCTAGAGGAAGACATCACCACCCCCCTAGAGGAAGACATCACCACCCTAGAGGAAGACATCACCACCACCCCCCTAGAGGAAGACATCACCACCACCCCCCCAGAGGAAGACATCACCACCCCCCTAGAGGAAGACATCTCCACCACCACCCTAGAGGAAGACATCACCACCCCCCTAGAGGAAGACATCACCACCCCCCCTAGAGGAAGACAACACCACCACCCCCCTAGAGGAAGACATCACCACCCCCCTAGAGGAAGACACCACCACCACCCCCCTAGAGGAAGACATCACCACCACCCCCCTAGAGGAAGACATCTACACCCCCCTAGAGGAAGACATCACCACCACCCCCCTAGAGGAAGATATCACCACCACCCCCCTAGAGGAAGACATCACCACCCCCCCTAGAGGAAGACATCACCACCACCCCCCTAGAGGAAGACATCACCACCACCCCCCTAGAGGAAGACATCACCACCACCCCCCTAGAGGAAGACATCACCACCACCCCCCTAGAGGAAGACATCACCACCACCCCCCTAGAGGAAGACATCACCACCACCCCCATAGAGGAAGACATCACCACCCCCCTAGAGGAAGACACCACCACCCCCCTAGAGGAAGACACCACCACCCCCCTAGAGGAAGACCCCACCACCCCCCTAGAGGAAGACATCACCACCCCCCTAGAGGAAGACATCTACACCCCCCTAGAGGAAGACATCACCACCACCCCCCTAGAGGAAGACATCACCACCACCCCCCTAGAGGAAGACATCACCACCCCCCCTAGAGGAAGACATCACCACCACCCCCCTAGAGGAAGACATCACCACCACCCCCCTAGAGGAAGACATCACCACCACCCCCCTAGAGGAAGACATCACCACCACCCCCCTAGAGGAAGACATCACCACCACCCCCCTAGAGGAAGACATCACCACCACCCCCATAGAGGAAGACATCACAACCACCCCCCTAGAGGAAGACATCACCACCACCCCCCTAGAGGAAGACATCACCACCACCCCCCTAGAGGTAGACATCATCACCACCCCCCTAGAGGAAGACATCACCACAACCCCCCTAGAGGAAGACATCACCACAACCCCCCTAGAGGAAGACATCACCACCACCCCCCTAGAGGAAGACATCACCACCCCCCTAGAGGAAAACATCACCACCCCCCTAGAGGAAGACATCACCACCACCCTAGAGGAAGACAACAACACCACCCCCCTAGAGGAAGACATCACCACCCCCCTAGAGGAAGACATCACCACCCTAGAGGAAGACATCACCACCCCCCTAGAGGAAGACATCACCACCACCCCCCTAGAGGAAGACATCACCACCCCCCTAGAGGAAGACATCACCACCACCCCCCTAGAGGAAGACATCACCACCACCCCCCTAGAGGAAGACATCACCACAACCCCCCTAGAGGAAGACATCACCACCCCCCCCTAGAGGAAGACATCACCACCACCCCCCTAGAGGAAGACATCACCACCACCCCCCTAGAGGAAGACATCACAACCACCCCCCTAGAGGAAGACATCACCACCACCCCCCTAGAGGAAGACATCACCACCACCCCCCTAGAGGTAGACATCACCACCACCCCCCTAGAGGAAGACATCACCACCACCCCCCTAGAGGAAGACATCACCACCACCCCCCTAGAGGAAGACATCACCACCACCCCCCTAGAGGAAGACATCACCACCACCCCCCTAGAGGAAGACATCACCACCACCCCCCTAGAGGAAGACATCACCACCCCCCTAGAGGAAGACATCACCACCACCCCCCTAGAGGAAGACATCACCACCACCCCCCTAGAGGAAGACATCACCACCCCCCTAGAGGAAGACATCACCACCCCCCCCTAGAGGAAGACATCAGCACCCCCCTAGAGGAAGACATCACCACCCTAGAGGAAGACATCACCACCACCCCCCTAGAGGAAGACATCACCACCACCCCCCCAGAGGAAGACATCACCACCCCCCTAGAGGAAGACATCTCCACCACCACCCTAGAGGAAGACATCACCACCCCCCTAGAGGAAGACATCACCACCCCCCCTAGAGGAAGACAACACCACCACCCCCCTAGAGGAAGACATCACCACCCCCCTAGAGGAAGACACCACCACCACCCCCCTAGAGGAAGACATCACCACCACCCCCCTAGAGGAAGACATCTACACCCCCCTAGAGGAAGACATCACCACCACCCCCCTAGAGGAAGACATCACCACCACCCCCCTAGAGGAAGACATCACCACCCCCCCCTAGAGGAAGACATCACCACCACCCCCCTAGAGGAAGACATCACCACCACCCCCCCAGAGGAAGACATCACCACCCCCCTAGAGGAAGACATCTCCACCACCACCCTAGAGGAAGACATCACCACCCCCCTAGAGGAAGACATCACCACCCCCCCTAGAGGAAGACAACACCACCACCCCCCTAGAGGAAGACATCACCACCCCCCTAGAGGAAGACACCACCACCACCCCCCTAGAGGAAGACAACACCACCACCCCCCTAGAGGAAGACATCACCACCACCCCCCTAGAGGAAGACATCACCACCACCCCCCTAGAGGAAGACATCACCACCCCCCCTAGAGGAAGACATCACCACCACCCCCCTAGAGGAAGACATCACCACCACCCCCCTAGAGGAAGACATCACCACCACCCCCCTAGAGGAAGACATCACCACCACCCCCCTAGAGGAAGACATCACCACCACCCCCCTAGAGGAAGACATCACCACCACCCCCATAGAGGAAGACATCACCACCCCCCTAGAGGAAGACACCACCACCCCCCTAGAGGAAGACACCACCACCCCCCTAGAGGAAGACCCCACCACCCCCCTAGAGGAAGACATCACCACCCCCCTAGAGGAAGACATCTACACCCCCCTAGAGGAAGACATCACCACCACCCCCCTAGAGGAAGACATCACCACCACCCCCCTAGAGGAAGACATCACCACCCCCCCTAGAGGAAGACATCACCACCACCCCCCTAGAGGAAGACATCACCACCACCCCCCTAGAGGAAGACATCACCACCACCCCCCTAGAGGAAGACATCACCACCACCCCCCTAGAGGAAGACATCACCACCACCCCCATAGAGGAAGACATCACCACCCCCCTAGAGGAAGACACCACCACCCCCCTAGAGGAAGACACCACCACCCCCCTAGAGGAAGACACCACCACCCCCCTAGAGGAAGACATCACCACCACCCCCCTAGAGGAAGACATCACCACCACCCCCCTAGAGGAAGACATCACCACCACCCCCCTAGAGGAAGACATCACCACCACCCCCCTAGAGGAAGACATCACCACCACTCCCCTAGAGGAAGACATCACCACCACCCCCCTAGAGGAAGACATCACCACCACCCCCCTAGAGGAAGACATCACCACCCCCCCCCTAGAGGAAGACATCACCACCACCCCCCTAGAGGAAGACATCACCACCACCCCCCTAGAGGAAGACATCACCACCACCCCCCTAGAGGAAGACATCACCACCACCCCCCTAGAGGAAGACATCACCACCACCCCCATAGAGGAAGACATCACCACCCCCCTAGAGGAAGACACCACCACCCCCCTAGAGGAAGACACCACCACCCCCCTAGAGGAAGACCCCACCACCCCCCTAGAGGAAGACATCACCACCCCCCTAGAGGAAGACATCACCACCACCCCCCTAGAGGAAGACATCACCACCACCCCCCTAGAGGAAGACATCACCACCACCCCCCTAGAGGAAGACACCACCACCACCCTAGAGGAAGACATCACCACCACCCCCCTAGAGGAAGACATCACCACCACCCCCCTAGAGGAAGACATCACCACCCCCCTAGAGGAAGACATCACCACCACCCCCCTAGAGGAAGACATCATCACCACCCCCCTAGAGGAAGATATCACCACCCCCCTAGAGGAAGACATCACCACCCCCCTAGAGGAAGACATCACCACCACCCCCCTAGAGGAAGACATCACCACCACCCCCCTAGAGGAAGACATCACCACCCCCCTAGAGGAAGACATCACCACCCCCCTAGAGGAAGACATCACCTCCACCCCCCTAGAGGAAGACATCATCACCACCCCCCTAGAGGAAGATATCACCACCCCCCTAGAGGAAGACATCACCACCCCCCTAGAGGAAGACATCACCACCCCCCTAGAGGAAGACATCACCACCACCCCCCTAGAGGAAGACATCACCACCACCCCCCTAGAGGAAGACATCACCACCACCCCCCTAGAGGAAGACATCACCACCACCCCCCTAGAGGAAGACATCACCACCCCCCTAGAGGAAGACACCACCACCACCCCCCTAGAGGAAGACATCACCACCACCCTAGAGGAAGACATCACCACCACCCCCCTAGAGGAAGACATCACCACCCCCCTAGAGGAAGACATCACCACCACCCCCCTAGAGGAAGACATCATCACCACCCCCCTAGAGGAAGACATCACCACCACCCCTCTAGAGGAAGACATCACCACCACCCCCCTAGAGGAAGACATCACCACCACCCCCCTAGAGGAAGACATCACCACCACCCCCCTAGAGGAAGACATCACCACCCCCCTAGAGGAAGACACCACCCCCCTAGAGGAAGACATCACCACCCCCCTAGAGGAAGACATCACCACCACCCCCCTAGAGGAAGACATCACCACCACCCCCCTAGAGGAAGACATCACCACCACCCCCCTAGAGGAAGACATCACCACCACCCTAGAGGAAGACATCACCACCCCCCTAGAGGAAGACATCACCACCACCCTAGAGGAAGACATCACCACCACCCCCCTAGAGGAAGACATCACCACCACCCCCCTAGAGGAAGACATCACCACCACCCCCCTAGAGGAAGACATCACCACCCCCCTAGAGGAAGACATCACCACCCCCCTAGAGGAAGACATCACCACCAACCCCCTAGAGGAAGACATCACCACCACCCCCCTAGAGGAAGACATCACCACCACCCCCCTAGAGGAAGACATCACCACCCCCCCCCCCCCTAGAGGAAGACATCACCACCACCCCCCTAGAGGAAGACACCACCCCCCTAGAGGAAGACATCACCACCACCCCCCTAGAGGAAGACATCACCACCACCCCCCTAGAGGAAGACATCACCACCCCCTCCCTAGAGGAAGACATCACCACCACCCTAGAGGAAGACATCACCACCACCCCCCTAGAGGAAGACATCACCACCACCCCCCTAGAGGAAGACATCACCACCCCCCCCCTAGAGGAAGACATCACCACCACCCCCCTAGAGGAAGACATCACCACCACCACCCTAGAGGAAGACATCACCACCACCCCCCTAGAGGAAGACATCACCACCACCCCCCTAGAGGAAGACATCACCCCCCCCTAGAGGAAGACATCACCACCCCCCTAGAGGAAGACATCACCACCACCCCCCTAGAGGAAGACATCACCACCGCCCCCCTAGAGGAAGACATCACCACCCCCCTAGAGGGAGACATCACCACCACCCCCCTAGAGGAAGACATCACCACCACCCCCCTAGAGGAAGACATCACCACCCCCCTAGAGGAAGACACCACCCCCCTAGAGGAAGACATCACCACCACCCCCCTAGAGGAAGACACCACCACCACCCCCCTAGAGGAAGACACCACCACCCCCCTAGAGGAAGACATCACCACCACCCTAGAGGAAGACATCACCACCACCCAGAGCGAGTCCAGACTCCCTCCTTAAACAGCCCCACAGACGAGCAACCTCAAGTGGAGAATCAACCCCCCCCCCCCACAACAAAAGGGAGTGATTAAAAAAAGCTTCTTTCACTTTCCCCAACTCATGAGTGATTATCTCCACCCTGCTACCACAAAAATACTTCCACCCTGCTACCATACAGCGGGTAAACGGAACCATTTCCCGTGACTGTGCCCAACACTTACCACAGAGCAACGGAAACCCCACCCAGACCAGCGAGACACTCCGCTGACACCCTCAGCACACAGGGGGACAAACACCTACAGTGCATTCGGAAAGTATTCAGACCCCTTGACTTTTTCCACATTCTGTTACATTACAGCCTTATTCTACAATGGATTAAATCAAATAAAAATCCTCATCAATCTATACACAATACCCCATAATGAAAAAGTTGATTTACAGACCTGAGATTGATGCTCAAAACAATAAAAAACCTATCTAACCCGACCAGAGAGATGGTGTTCTCTCTCACATGCGCCCAGGTGTACTGTCTCGTGCCTCCATGTTGACTCCGCCAAATATCACATAGTTCATGTGTTGCAATGAGGCTATATGCGGTTCTTTGTGATTTCTATCTAAATCACTGACTGTGCAGTTAAAATCCCCAACAATAAATAAATAATCCTCAGTGTTACATTTCTCAATGGTATTTGATAATGTCTCTAAAAAACATACCCTCTCAACTGCCACCACTGGGGCATATACATTTATCAGACACATAGTGATATTTTCATACCTCGCTCTAACTTTTAATAACCTCCCCCTCAACTACCTCTTCAACCTCATATGACAAAGGCAAAAACCCTTTTGAGAACAAGATGGCCACACCCCCACTTTTTGAGTTTTTATGACTACACACCACTGTCCCCCCCCCCCACTCCTGTTGCCACATAACTTCATTTTCCATATTACTATGCGTTTCTTGTAGAAAACGTATGTCACTTCCCTTTCCCCTAATTAACTCATACACTACGGCTATTTTTTAAACGTCTCTCGCCCCATTTACGTTTAAAGAAGAAATCTTAAAACTGCTCATGGATGAAAAAAAAAATACAGAGTAAGAGACAGAAACGGGCTCTGCGCGCTCGTTCTCGGGACAATAACGTACCAAATGCCCCTCTCTTCCACAGCCAAAGCATTTCATTGATTCAGTAGAAGCGTAGAACACAATCAAATCCATCAATCTTAAAACTGAATGCTGAACTCAGTTCGTCTGTGTCCTTCTTTAAAATCATATGCACTTGTCTCATATGAGACACGACATGTTTAATCAAAAGGAGATTTGCATCCAAAAAGAACCTTCTTTATTGTAGATACAAGTTGACCATGACGAGATAACTCTCGCTCCAACACTTCATCTCTAACAAATGGTGGCACGTTAGAAAGTATAACTTTCTTCGCCGGATTCATAAGCGGAAATACCGACGTCTGTGTCTCCCCCAACACAACACCACTCTCAACTATCGTATTCACCTTTTCAATGGAATCTAAGAATATCACTACAGCGCTATTCATCCTTGAGGCTGATTTGATGCTATCATACCCAATGATAGCGCCCACTGCTAAGCTACATTCTTCCACTGAACACCCTGCCACAGCAGGAATCTTTACTCTGTGCCGCAGACTAAGTTTTTCAAACTCCAAACCTCCGTGAGTGGCCATTGCAACCAGCCCCACCCGCTAGTTGCGCCCTTGAGAAAAACAACCTCAAGGATCCCACCACCCCTATATGTGCTTAGTGATAGTGAGACAAGATAACCTTAAAACAACTAAACAAATCAATATATACACTACCGTTCAAAAGTTTGGGGTCACTTAGAAATGTCCTTGTTTTCTAAAGAAAATATTTTTTTTTGTCCAGAAATACAGTATAGACATTGTTAATGTTGTAAATGGCTATTGTAGCTGGAAACGGCTGATTTTTAATGGAATATCTACATAGGCGTACAGAGGCACATTATCAGCAACCATCAGTCCTGTGTTCCAATGGCACGTTGTGTTTGCTAATCCAAGTTTATCATTTTAAAAGGCTAATTGATCATTAGAAAACCCTTTTGCAATTACGTTAGCACAGCTGAAAACTGTTGTGCTGAAGCAATAAAACTGGCCTTCTTGAGACTAGTTGAGTATCTGGAGCATCAGCAATTGTGGGTTCGATTACAGGCTCAAAATGGCCAGAAACAAATAACTTTCTTCTGAAACTCGTCAGTCTATTCTTGTTCTGAGAAATGAAGGCTATTCCATGCGAGAAATTGCCAAGAAACTGAATATCTCGTACAACGCTGTGTACTACTCCCTTCACAGAACAGCGTAAACTGACTCTAACCAGAATAGAAAGAGGAGTGGGAGGCCCTGGTGCACAACTGAGCAAGAGGACAAATACATTAGAGTGTCTAGTTTGAGAAACAGACGCCTCACAGGTCCTCAACTGGCAGCTTCATTAAATAGTACCCGCAAAACACCAGTCTCAATGTCAACACTGAAGAGGCGACTCCGGGATGTTGACCTTCTAGTCAGAGTTACAAAGAAAAAGCCATATCTCAGACTGCCCATCTTAATCTTTTATTTTTATTGGCCAGACTGAGATATGGCTTTTTCTCTGTACCCTGGGGTGGTGAACATTATAATGACCCCTCTCATGACCCCTCTCATCGATTGGCTGATGGCTTCAATACCACCAAGCTCTCAAAGGCTTTTTCATGTGCCCTAAATGGCAGAAAATAACATCTATTCCCTATTTAGTGCACTAGTTTTTACCAGAGCTCATAGGGCTCTGGTCAAAATGGCCCGGTCAAATATAGTGCACTATATACGGAATAGGGTGCCATTTGGGAGGTATCCTAAATCTGTTGGCCATTATCGAGTGTTATTCAGTGTACCTATAAGCAACCCCTCACATGCTCTCTTTCCCCATTTGGCAAGCAGCTCCCAGTGTCGTATTTATTTCATTGCAGGGACTGTCTGCCTCTCTTCTGCAGCCCTCCACATAAAGACACTGCTACAGCGAGCCATCATCCACCATTAACACCCAATTATAGGCGTCACCGTTGACATATGGAATTAGGGTGTATGTTTTTAATTTTATTCAGTTTGACGACAACGCCTGTGAGATGGAAAGGGGTGCGATATTTGGGACATTCCGTATATTCCTAAAGTCCAACAGTGCGGGTTGCCATGGTGACGGTAGAGGGGCTGCCTGTGAATATAGCGTGGTATGTACTGGGTGTGAGACGACGGGGGGGAGAGAGAGAAGGTCGCCGTTTAAATGGAAACACACAGACACAGAAGGTCACAGTTGAAATGGAGCGCTGGGGATATGCATGAGTTAAAAAGGCTGAAATGGACACCACTATAGAGGTTACTGAGAGGGCAGCAACAGAAATGGGCTCCTCTGAGTGGAGAGTGGGAAGGCTATGATTCAGAGCCCAGGGATACGTGGAAGCACTCAGGGTATAACGTGGTGGAGCTGTAGAGATTGCAGGTGTTGTTGCTTCTGAATGTGATATATGATGCAGGTACATCAATACATCAGGTACACAATGTGGTGCTACATTTAGTAGTAGCTTACTATTACTATAGTACAATTACTGTAGTATGTTTAATGTACTTGACTTAATGGCTAATAGGTTGACAATTATATATGTACCTTGCTCCGTAGCAGTCCTCCTGTAGTTGACTCTACAACCTACAAAATGTGTCCCATGGTCTGAGTGAATCCCCTCTGGTTGACCTTGCCCACCTATCTACGTAGCAGTCCTATGCTGTGGTGTTGCTTGATTGATTGATTAATTAATTCATTAATTGATTAATCTATGTACCTTGCTCCGTAGCAGTCCTCCGGAGCAGTGTTCTGGCGTGCTCGCCAACGACGATGGCTTTACCTTGTCTTTGCCGGTACTGGAGTCGTTGTCCTTGATGATGTCATACTGCCGACAGAACAGGGCAATGACAGCTGCAGGGGGGAGGGGGGGGGGGGGGGGGGTAGAGAGACGAGAGGGGATTAACATACTGTCATTGGTCACTCACAGCCCTGTCACCACCACCTCATGTAACTAGTAGTACGTGGATCATTCCCGGGGAGGGTATGGCATGACGATGGTGGTGACGATGGTGGTGACGATGGTGGTGTCTTTATCTTTGAGCAGGGAAGATAATTATATTATACCCAATGGTTGTGTCTGAAATGGCACCATATTCACTAGCGCACTATGTTTGACCAGGACCAATAGGGCTCTGGTCAAAAGTAGTGCACTATGTAGGGAATAGGGTGGTCATTTGGGAACGCAGTCAATGTCTTCACTGTTGTTATACAGCACCATCAGTGTACTTTCACCATGTTCGTTTGAGTAATACAACTAAAGCATCTAGGTGTAACTACATTAATACTTATTCTTTATTTGACTTTTGTTTATTATGTAGTTCACTTGCTTTGGCAATGTTAACATATGTTTCAGAGAGAGAGAGAGAGAGAGAGAGAGAGAGAGATGTAGAGAGAGAGAGAGAGAGAGATGTAGAGAGAGAGAGAGAGAGAGAGAGAGAGAGAGAGAGAGAGAGAGAGAGAGAGAGAGAGAGAGAGAGAGTAATAACTAACTTGGCAATGTTAACATATGTTTCAGAGAGAGAGAGAGAGAGAGAGAGATGTAGAGAGAGAGAGAGAGAGAGATGTAGAGAGAGAGAGAGAGAGATGTAGAGAGAGAGAGAGAGATGTAGAGAGAGAGAGAGATGTAGAGAGAGAGAGAGATGAGAGAGAGAGAGAGAGAGAGAGAGAGAGAGAGAGAGATGTAGAGAGAGAGAGAGAGAGAGAGAGAGAGAGAGAGAGAGAGAGAGAGAGAGAGAGAGAGAGAGAGAGAGTAATAACTAACTTGGCAATGTTAACATATGTTTCAGAGAGAGAGAGAGAGAGAGAGAGATGTAGAGAGAGAGAGAGAGAGAGATGTAGAGAGAGAGAGAGAGAGATGTAGAGAGAGAGAGAGAGATGTAGAGAGAGAGAGAGATGTAGAGAGAGAGAGAGATGAGAGAGAGAGAGAGAGAGAGAGAGAGACAGAGACAGAGACAGAGACAGAGACAGAGACAGAGACAGACAGAGAGAGAGAGAGAGAGAGAGAGAGAGACAGAGAGAGAGAGAGAGACAGAGACAGAGACAGAGAGAGAGTAATAACTACATTGGGCCCTCAACAGGAGTTGGTGATCCAATAAAAGTCTCAGTGGATGGATGGACCCTTTAAACTGGATGGGATCTGGATGGGTTCTCAGGATGGGACAATGCAAATAGACCGGGTAGCCATGATTAGCTGTTCAGGAGTCTTATGGCTTGGGGGTAGTAGCTGTTAAGAAGCCTTTTGGACCTAGACTTTGCGCTCCGGTACCGCTTGCCGTGCGGTAGCAGAGAGAACAGTCTATGACTGGGTTGCTGGAGTCTTTGACCATTTTTAGGGCCTTCCTCTGACACCGCCTGGTATAGAGGTCCTGGATGGCTGGAAGCTTGGCCATCTTCCCTCTAATCAGGGACTGATTTAGACCTGGGACCGCATGTGGGTGCAATTAATGATCAGATAGAAACGAAAAGCCAGCAGTAGTCCTGACCTCGTGAGGTCATATTTGACCCCTGGGATATACAGTATAATAGTGAATAACTGGCGGTGTATAACTGGTGTCATGATGGCGCCGGAGGGATGGCTGCCATTTTACGGGCTCCTAACCAACTGTGCTATTTATTTTTTTCACATTGTTTGTAACTTATTTTGTACATAATGTTGCTGCTAATGTCTCTTATGACCGAAAAGAGCTTCTGGACATCAGAACAGGTATTACTCACTTCGAACTGGATGAAGATTTCACTGCTTTCCAGAGACCAGGCCCCATCATTCGCGTGAAGAAAATATGGAAATTTAGGAGACGGAGGTCGGGTGGCCTTGTGAGAATTCGTCAGCGAGTGGGTAAACTGCCACTACCATCCGTCCTATTGGCCAACGTGCAATCATTGGAAAATAAACTGGACGATCTACGATCAAGACTATCCTACCAACGGGACATTAAAAACTGTAATATCTTATGTTTCACCAAGTCGTGGCTGAACGACGACACGGATAATATAGAGCTGGCTGGGTTTTCCGTGCATCGGCAGGACAGAGAAGCTACGTCTGGTAAGACGAGGGGCGGGGGTGTGTATGAATTTGTCAATAACAGCTGGTGCGCGATGTCTAATATTAAGGAAGTCTCGAGGTATTGCTCGCCTGAGGTAGAGTACCTCATGATAAGCTGTAGACCACACTATCTACCAAGAGAGTTCTCATCAATATTCTTCGTAGCTGTCTATTTGCTGGCACTAAGACCGCACTCAACGAGCTGTATAAGGCCATAAACAAACCAGAAACGGCGCTCCTAGTGGCCGGGGACAAATGTAAATCAGTTTTACCTAATTTCTACCAGCATGTCACATGTGCAACCAGAGGGGAAAAAAACTCTAGACCACCTTTACTCCACACACAGAGACGCATACAAAGCTCTCCCTCGCCCTCCACTTGGCAAATCTGACCATAATTCTATCCTCCTGATTCCTGCTTACAAGCAAAAACTAAAGCAGGAATTACCAATGACTCGCACAATACAGAAGTGGTCAGATGACTCGGATGCTACGCTACAGGACTGTTTTGCTAGCACAGACTGGAATAGGTTCCGGGATTCATCCAATGGCATTGAGGAGTATACCACCTCAGTCACCGGGCTTCATCAATTACAGTATCGACGACGTTGTCACCCCACAGTGATCCTACTTTCCAGGGGGTGTATGTATACATGACTATATGTGAAAACTGAGCCATTATTTGTGCATTTTAAAACCGATTAGAAAATAATTTTTGGATGATTCTGTCAAAAACAACGATGAGCTTGAAATCAGTGCTGAGGTCGATTGGTTGATTGATTAATGGATTGAATGATTGATTGATTGACAGAGATGTAGTTGTCTGTTAAATGACTAAAATGTAAATGTGTGGTGGAAACGGCATCCTTGGACGTCTGAACACTCACCACTCTCCACTCTGCAATAATGATCTTCTAAATAATTGGTAGGTACTTAAATTCCCTTACCTGCCCACATGAGCAGGACGACCACGATGATGATGACCTCTCCAGTCTGGAGCTGTCGGGACTTGTCCACACCCTCCACAGCAGGGTCATCTGTAGTGATGGAGAGAGACAACAGACCCTTTTAGTATATACAGTTGAAGTCGGAAGTTTACACCTTAAGCCAAATACATTTAAACTCAGTCTTTCACAATTCCTGACATTTAATCCTAGTAGGATCACCACTTTATTTTAAGAATGTGAAATGTCAGAATAACAGTAGAGAAAATGATTTATTTCAGCTTTTATTTATTTCATCACATTCCCAGTGGGTCAGAAGTTTAAATACACTCAATTTGTATTTGGTAGCATTGCCTTTAAATTGTTTAACTTGGGTCAAACGTTTTGGGTAGCCTTCCACAAGCTTCCCACAATAAGTTGGGTGAATTTTGGCCCATTCCTCCTGACAGAACTGGTGTAACTGAGTCAGGTTTGTAGGCCTCCTTGCTCGCACACGCTTTTTCAGTTCTGCCTACAAATGTTCTATAGGATTGAGGTCAGGGCTTTGTGATGGCCACTCCAATACCTTTACTTTGTTGTCTTTAAACCATTTTGCCACAACTTTGGAAGTATGCTTGGGGTCATTGTCCATTTGGAAGACCCATTTGCGACCAAGCTTTAACTTCCTGACTGATGTCTTGAGATGTTGCTTCAATATATCCACATAATTTTCCTTCCTCATGATGCCATCTATTTTGTGAAGTGCACCAGTCCCTCCTGCAGCAAAGCACCCCCACAGCATGATGCTGCCCCCCCCGTGCTTCATGGTTGGGATGTTGTTCTTCGGCTTGCAAGCGTTCCCCTTTTTCCTCCAAACATAACGATGGTCATTATGGCCAAACAGTTATATTTTTGTTTCATCAGACCAGAGGACATTTCTCCAAAAAGTACGATCTTTGTCCCCATGTGCAGTTGCAAACCGTAGTCTGGCTTTTTTATGGCGGTTTTGGAGCAGTGGCTTCTTCCTTGCTGAGTGGCCTTTCAGGTTATGTCGATATAGGACTCGTTTTACTGTGGATATAGATACTTTTGTACCTGTTTCCTCCAGCATCTTCACAAGGTCCTTTGCTGTTGTTCTGGGATTGATTTGCACTTTTCGCACCAAAGTGCATTAATCTCTAGGAGACAGAATGCGTCTCCTTCCTGAGCGGTATGACAGCTGCGTGGTCCCATGGTGTTTATACTTGCGTACTATTGTTTGTACAGATGAACGTGGTACCTGCAGGCATTTGGAAATTGCTCCCAAGGATGAACCAGACTTGTGGAGGTCTACAAAAAAAATTCTGAGGTCTTGGCTGATTTCTTTTGATTTTCCCATGATGTCAAGCAAAGAGGCACTGAGTTTGAAGGTAGGCCTTGAAATACATCCACAGGTAAACCTCCAATTATGTCAATTAGCCTATCAGAAGCTTCTAAAGCTATGACATCATTTTCTGGAATTTTCCAAGCTGTTTAAAAGCACAGTCAACTTAGTGTATGTTAAACTTCTGACCCACTGGAATTTTGATACAGCGAATTACAAGTGAAATAATCTGTCTGTAAACAATTGTTGGAAAAATTACTTTTGTCATGCACAAAGTATCTTAACCGACTTGCCAAAACTATAGTTTGTTAACAAGAAATGTGTGGAGTGGATGAAAAACGAGTTTTAATGACTGCAACCTAAGTGTATGTAAACTTCCGACTTCAACTGTATATACACTACCAGTCAAAAGTTTGGACACACCTACTCATTCAAGGGTTTTTCTTTATTTTTACTATTTTTTATTTTTAATCCCATAGAAAATCTGTGGAGGGAGCTGAAGGTTCGAGTTTCCAAACGTCAGCCTCGAAACCTTAATGACTTGGAGAAGATCTGCAAAGAGCTGTGGAAACTAAACAAACCTGGTGGCCAACTACAAGAAACTTCTGACCTCTGTGATTGCCAACAAGGGTTTTGCCACCAAATACTAAGTCATGTTTTGCAGAGGGGTCAAATACTTATTTCCCTCATTAAAATGCAAATCAATTTATAACAATTTTGACATGTGTTTTTTCTGGATTTTGTTGTTGTTATTCTGTCTCTCACTGTTCAAATAAACCTACCATTAAAATTATAGACTGATCATGTCTTTGTCAGTGGGCAAATGTACAAAATCAGCAAGGGATCAAATACTTTTTTCCCTCATTGTACCTCTGCTGCAGATGATAAGTTCATTAGAGTTAGCACCCTCAGAAATTGCAGCCCAAATAAATGCTTCACAGAGTTCAAGTCACAGACACGTCAACATCAACTGTTCAGAGGGGACTGTGTGAATCAGGCCTTCATGGTCGAATTGCTGCAAAGAAACCACCAATAAGAAGAAGAGACTTGCTTGGGCCAAGAAACACGAGCAATGGATATTAGACCGGTGTAAATTTGTCCTTTGGTCTGGAGTCCAAATTTGAGATCTTTGGTTCCAACCACTGTGTCTTTGCGGTGTGGGTGAACGGATGATCTCCGCATGTGTAGTTCCCACCGTAAAGCATGGAGGAGGAGGTGTTATGGTGTGGGGGTGCTTTTCTGGTGATGCTGTCTGTGATTTATTTAGAATTCAAGGCACACTTAACCAGCATGGGTACCACAGCATTCTGCAGCGATACGCCATCCCATCTGGTTTGGGCTTAGTGGGACTATCATTTGTTTTTCAACAGGACAATGACCCAACACACCTCCAGGCTGTGTAAGGGCTATTTTACCAAGAAGGAGAGTGATGGAGTGCTGCATCAGATGACCTGGTCTCCACAATTCCCCGACCTCAACCCAATTGAGATGGTTTGGGATGAGTCGGACGGCTGAGTGAAGGAAAAGCAGCCAACAAGTGCTCTGCATATGTGGGAACTCCTTTAAGACTGTTGGAAAAGCATTCCAGGTGAAGCTGGTTGAGAGCATGCCAAGAGTGTGCAAAGCTGTCATCAAGGCAAAGGGTGGCTATTTGAAGAATCTCAAATACAACATATATTTTGATTTGTTTAACACTTTTTTTGGTTACTACATGATTCCATATGTGTTATTTCATAGTTTTGATGTCTTCACTATTATTCTACAATGTAGAAAATAGTCAAAATAAAGAAAAACCTTGGAATGAGTAGGTGTGTCCAAACTTTTGACTGGTAGTGTATATTTTAGTCATTTAGCAGACGCTCTTATCCAGAGACACTTACAGTTAGTGAGTGCGTAAATGTTTCATACTGGCCCCCCGTGGGAAACGAACCCACAACCTTGGCGTTGCAAGCGCCATGCTCTACCAACTGAGCTACAGTTGGTAAACAATAGACATTATATTGTTTATCTTTTAGCCAGGTCAAAATTGATATTTTTTTATGATCGGTTAAGCCATTACAATTGTAACTGACTATAAATATTTCCCCATTTACCATAATGATACCCAAGTTTCAATTATACCTACAACCAATGTTTGTAAACTTACCATTAAAAAGCACCAGGATGATTAAGTGTCCATATAGCTGTACCATAATATTTGCACAGATAAGTAGCTGCAACTTTGTAAACCTCCAATTGTCCTAATATTCCACCCTCTAAACCCCCCCCCCCCCCATATCTAGGAGGTCTGTTGTGACTAGGACCGTCAGACCATCTCCCGGACTCAGGACGAACCTTTGCGTCCTAAGGCAAACCCTTGGCCGCCCATTGGCGACAGGCCAGAGGGAAATATGGGCAGTCCCATGATAACATCATTCAATACTGCCACCCTTCACTAACACATTCAAATCCCCGTCGGTCTATAGGGTGCTTTTTAAGAGTAAGAGACTAACCAAATAACATGGAAAACAGTCTGAGAAATATAAATAACAATAATAGATCATATTAATAGAAATAATAACAGCACAATCTTAGAAATGCATGCTCATATTTAAAAAGTCTTAGCATGTCATCCCAGCCTGCTCAGTTCATTGGGTCTGATTGGCTATAAGCATGTCAGCCCAGCCTGCTCAGTTCATTAGATCTGATTGGCTATAAGCATGTCATCCCAGCCTGCTCAGTTCATTGGATCTGATTGGCTATAAGCATGTCAGCCCAACCTGCTCCGTTCATTGGATCTGATTGGCTATAAGCATGTCAGCCCAGCCTGCTCCGTTCATTGGATCTGATTGTTAGAAAATGTTTGAAAAAATAAAGAGAAAACGACATATATACAGTGAGGGGAAAAAAGCACTTGATCCCCTGCTGATGCTGCTCGTTTGCCCACCGACAAAGAAACCATCAGACCACAATTCTAATGGTAGGTTCATTTGAACAGCGAGAGACAGATCAACAACAACAAAAATCCAGAAAAACGCATGTCAAAAACGCTACAAATTTATTTGCACTTCAATGAGGGAAACAAGTATTCGAGCCCTCTCAATCACAAAGATTTCTTATATATACAGTACCTTCGGAAAGTATTCAGACCCGTTGACTTTTTCCTAATTTTGTTACGTTACAGCCTTATTCAAAAAATGTATTACCGTAAAAGAAAAAATGTCCTCAGCAATCTACATACTACCCCATAATGACAAAGCAAAAAACAGGTTTTTAGAAATGTTTGCAAATGTATTAAAAATTAAAAACAGAAATACCTTATAAGTATTCAGACACTTTGCTATGAGACTCGAAATTGAGATCAGGTGCATCCTGTTTCCATTGAGCACCCTTGATATGTTTCTATAACTTGATTGGAGTCCACCTGTGGTAAAATCAATTGATTGGACATGATTTGGAAAGGCACACACCTGTCTATATAAGGTCCCACAGTTGACAGTGCATGTCAGAGCAAAAACCAAGCCATGAGGTTGAAGGAATTGTCCGTAGAGCTCAGAGACAGGATTGTGTCGAGGCACAGATCTGGGGAAGGGTCCCACAACATTTCTGCAGCATTGAAGGTCTCCAAGAACACAGTGGACTACATAATTCTTAAATGGAAGAAGTTTGGATCCACCAAGACTCTTCCTAGAGCTGGCCGACCGGCCAAACTGAGCAATCAGGGGAGAAGGGCCATGGTCAGGGAGGTGACCAAGAACCCAATGGTCAATCTCACAGAGCTCTAGAGTTCCTCTGTGGAGATGGGAGAACCTTCCAGAAGGACAACCATCTCTGTAGCACTTCACAAATCAGGCCTTTATGGTAGAGTGGCCAGACGGACACCACTCCTCAGTAAAAGGCATATGACAGCCCGCTTGGAGTTTGCCAAAAGGCACCTAAAGATTCTCAGACCATGAGAAACAAGATTCTCTGGTCTGATGAAACCAAGATTGAACTCTTTGGCCTGAAGGCCAAGCGTCACGTCTGGAGGAAACCTGGCACCATCCCTATGGTGAAGCATGGTGGTGGCAGCATCATGCTGTGGGGATGTTTTTCTGTGGCAGGGACTAGGAGACTAGTCAGGATTGAGGCAAAGATGAACGGGGCAAAGTACAGAGAGATCCTTGATGAAAACCTGCTCCAGAGCGCTCAGGACCTCAGACTGGGGCGAAGGTTCACCTTCCAACAGGACAACGACCCTAAGCACACAGCCAAGACAACGCAGGAGTGGCTTCGGGACAAGTCTCTGAATGTCCTTGAGTGGCCCAGCCAGAGCCCGGACTTGAACCCGATCTAACATCTCTGGAGAGACCTGAAAATAGCTGTGCAGCGATGCTCCCCATCCAACCTTACAGAGCTTGAGAGGATCTGCAGAGAAGAATGGGAGAAACTCTCCAAATACAGGTGTGCCAAGCTTGTAGCATCATACCCAAGAAGACTCAATGCTGTAATCGCTGCCAAAGGTGCTTCAACAAAGTACTGAATAAAGGGACTGAATACTTATGCAAATGTGATATTTCTGTTTTTTTCTAAATATAAATTATCAAAATTTCTACTAAACTGTTTTTGCTTCGTCATAATGGGGTATTGTGTGCACATTGATGAGGAAAAAAACAATTTAATAAATGTTTGAATAAGGCTGTAACGTAACAAAATGTGGAAAAAGTCAAGGGGTCTGAATACTTTCCGAAGGCACTGTATATGCACACAAAACAGTTTGTTGAATCAACTAAACAAAGCACACTAATTACAATTGAACATAGACTCAGTGTTTTTGTGTGTCTGTGTGTGTAAAGGACATCACGCTGCTTGCTTAGCGAGTACCACTTCCTCCTGATTCAGCTCATACCAAGGCTCGAACCCAGGACCACTGCCTTGCTTGCACATGACTGCCCTCCTGAAGCATCTCACCAGTCCGTGCCACACGAAAAGCTAGCAAATTCAGTGGTGCAAGTGACAACGTCAGGCTGAGGAGTACGTTTTACACATCACCCATATGCTACATGTGTGTATGTTAGGCTACATCAGGGGATTACTGGGTAGTTTGGTACATCAGGCTGACCCCTAGTCTATGCTTGAAGTTACTGAGGGATGATGATGTTTTGGAAATGTGAAGATAACAATTCCAATGTGAAGACAAGTATGTGAAGAGAGGAACCTGTGTATCTGTACCAAACCACCCCAACCCTATTAATACCAAACCACCCAGACCCAGTTAATACCAAACCACCCAGACCCAGTTAATACTAAACCACCCAGACCCTGTTAATACTAAACCACCCAGACCCTGTTAATACTAAACCACCCAGACCCTGTTAATACTAAACCACCCAGAACCTGTTAATACTAAACCACCCAGACCCGGTTAATACCAAACCACCCAGACCCGGTTAATACCAAACCACCCAGACCAGTCCCAGAGGAGAGGAAGTGCTGGTCAAAACCACACATCAATCTCCACTATTAATTATCCTAATTTAAAGGGATTGGCCAAAACTAAGGATCCATTTCCTTAAAGATATTATATTTTTTAACCTGTATCATGGTGGAATGCTTCCACAGCCACTATTCTTTAACCTGTAGCATGGTGGAACGCTTCCACAGCAACTATTATTTAACCTCTAGCAAGGTGGAATGCTTCCACAGCAACTATTCTTTAACCTGTAGCACGCTTGAATGCTTCCACAGCCACTATTCGTTAACCTGTTTCATGGTGGAATGCTTCCACAGCAACTATTCTTTAACCTGTAGTGTTACGGATTCCCCTGCCTGCGAGGTTTATAAATTCATGCAGCTCACTCCACCCATCCCCCGATCGTGCCAGAGAGACTAGGGGATTATAAACTTTTTTCCTAAACTCCCAGTGACCTCTGCTACCAGGCCACCGATAGGTTGCTAGGGAGGTTGCTAGGAGACAGGACACCTACATTATACATTTTAGTCATTTAGCAGACACCCTTCTCCAGAGCGACTTACAATTAGTGCATTCATCATAAGATAGCTAGGTGAGACAACAACTCATCACAATCGTATCATGTACATTTCCCTCAACAAAGTATTTATCAGCAAAGTTAGCGCTAGTGGGAAAAGAGAAGTGCCTTTTTATCTGGCAAGAGACCAGAGGTGGCGGAACGGATTGCTCAGGTTGGGATGTAAGGTTTGAGCATAGCCTGAAGGTAAGGAGATGCACTTCCCCTTGCTGCTCGGTAGTTGAGTTTCATCTGCATAGCAATGATAGGCCTAGAACCGAGTCCTGGGGGACACCAGTAGTGAGAGCATGTGGTGCAGACACAGATCCTCTCCATGCCACCTGGTAGGAGTGACCTGCCAAGTAGGATACAATCCAGTAGTGTGCAGAGCATGAGACGCCCAACCCTGAGAGGGTGGAGAGGAGGATCTGATGGTTCACGGCGTTGAAGGCAGTGGATAGATCTAGGAGAGGAGATAGAGTCAGCTTTGGCAGAGTGGAGAGTCTCTGTGACACAGAGGAGAGCGGTCTCAGTTGAGTGAGCCGTCTTGAAGCCTGCCTGGTTAGGGTCAAGAAGATCGTTCTGAGAGAGATAATGAGAGAGTTGGTCAGAGACAGCACACTCAAGTGTTTTGGAAAGAAAATAAATAAGGGATACCGGTCTGTAGTTTTTTTTTACATCAGAGGGGTCGAGTGTTGGTTTCTTGTGGAGAGGAGCAACTCTTGCCATCTTGAAGTCAGAGGGGACGCAGCCAGTGGTCAGGGAAGAGTTGATGAGGGAAGTGAGGAATAGGAGAAGGTTTCCAGAGCTGGTCTGGAGAAGGGAGGAGGGGATGGGGTTGAGTGGACAGGTTGTCGGGCGGCCAGACATCACTAGTCGCAGGATTTCATCTGGAGAGAGATGTGAGAAGGAGGTCTAAGCGTAGGGTAGTTCTGTGTGAGTGGCACCATTGGACTCAGTAGGCTGAGTGAAATAGGAGCGGATGTCGTCAACCTTTTTTTCAAAGTGGTTGGCAAAGTCATCCACAGAGAGGGAGGAAAGAGTGGGAGGAGGTGGAGGAGGATTAAGGAGGGAGGAGAAAGTGGAGAAGAGTTTCTCAGTGTTGGAGGCAGAAGCTTGAAATTTAGAGTGATAGAAAGCGGCTTTAGCGGCGGATACAGAGGAAGAGAAGGTAGAGAGGAGGGAGTGGAAGGACGATAGGTCCTCCGGAAGTTTAGTTTTCCTAAATTTCCGCTCAACTGCCCGCAGCCCTGTTCTGTTAGCATGCAGTGAGTCACTCAGCCACGGAGCGGGAAGGGAAGGTCGGGCCGGCCGGGAGGAAAGGGGACAGTGAGGTCAAAGGATGCAGAAAGGGAGGAGAGTAGGGTCGAAGAGGCAGAGTTAGGAGACAGGAGAGAGCTGGATTTAGCAGAAGGAAGATAGGATAGGATAGAAGAGGAGAGAGTAGCGGGAGAGAAAGAGAGCGAAGATCTGGGTAGGGTTGGGTTGGAGGAGAGATGGAGAGAAAAGGAAACAAAGAAGTAATCAGAGACAAGGAGGGGGTTGCAGTGACATTAGTAGGCAAACAGCCTCTAGGGAAGATGATGAGGTCAAGCATATTGCCTGCCTTGTTAGTGGGAGGTGACTGTGAAAAGGGTGAGGTCAAAAGAGGCAAGGAGTGGAAAGAAAGAGGTGGAAAGAAATTAATTGAAGTCAGACGTTGGGAGGTTAAAGTCGCCCAGTACGATGAGTGGTAAGCTATCGTTGGGAAATGAGCTTATGAAGGTGTCAAGCTCATTGAGGAACTCTCCAAGGGCACCTGATGGGCATTAGATGACAACAATGTTAAGCTTGCGTAGACTAGTGACAGTGATAGCATGGAATTCAAATGACTGGGGAGAGAGGGGGGAAAGCGAAAATCTCCACTTCTGAGAAATAGTCAGAACACATAGTCAGATGAAGAGAGAGCAGCTGGAGTAGCAGTGTTCAATGGGGTGATCCATGTCTCCGTCATGGCCTAGAACTCTTCCACAGCAACTATTCTTTAGCCTGTAGCATGGTGAAACGCTTCCACAGCAACTATTCTTTAGCCTGTTTGGTGGAACTCATCCAGAGAGACACTTTGGGTTTGGGTTAAGTTTAGGAGTTAGGTTAAAGGCTTAAGGTTAGGGTTAGGTGAAGGGGTTAGCTAAAACGGTTAAGGTTAGGGGAAGGGTTAGCTAACATGCTAAGTAATTGAAAAGTATTACAAATGGGTAAATGTTCCTAATTAGCTAAAGTTGTCCATGATGAGATTTGAACTCGCAACCTTTGGGTTGCTAGACATTCCCATTAAACGCCAACCCATCCACCCTGACCAACAACCTTCCTTTCATTTTTGCCTTAAGTAACCATCTGTCTTATGTAACCATACCTAACGTAAAATATCATACTAAATGGAGTGTGATATATTTACGTACAGAATAATACGAAATGCTCTGAGACCAGGTAGCTAGCTAGCTACAGTTACCCATAGCTAGCTAGCTAGTTTTATAGTTTGGTCATTTATTCCAATACATTTCAGACTTCCCCAAAATAAGTTTATGAAACTAGCTACGTTTTATAGGCTCCTCACCACGAGACTAAGCCAATTTGCCAACGCTAAAATCAATGTTGTCTATGTATATTCTTTAGCAAGCTAGCATCATCATTTTGTCTGACATGCCGAAAATGCAGCCGTGATGATAAAACTTGACACTTCGCGGCCACCGGAGTATGACACGTGACTACAGTTTACATTGAATTGTGGGTCAAATCATCCCCACAAGTGATCATCCCCACAAATCGAGGGCCGAGGGGGCAACGTTACTGAATTGGACCTCCACTTAAGATGGCAATCAAACTGCATCCGGTTTCGACTGGGATCCCCCTAGGGAAAGTGGTTAGCGCGAGGACTGTGGGGTTAAAAATAATGTTTGGACTGCAGCCCTGGACTTTGAAGACCTGATATAAAATCAATGCAAACACTCCCCAGTTTCTACCATGCTCAGCAGATGCAATTGTACACATAATCAATAAACCTGATGGACTGTCACTAAGTTGGTATTGTCTTCAGATGTTCACAGTTCTCTCTCTCGGAACGTTTTCTAGTCTGGTTTAATGGTGATGATTCGATTTACATCCGGAACGATTCTTGAGAGATCTATTAGTATAGTTTGTCTACAGTTGTAGACAATCAATGCACCATTAATTTGATGTAAGCTGAACAAGCTTATCTTTTTCCTGCCAAGGTGTGTTTGTGTTTATCTGCTGTCTCTCTAGAAATGTGCATTTGTTTACATTTATTTATTATTTATTAAACTAGGCAAGTCAGTTAAGAACAAATTCTTATTTACAATGACGGCTTACCCCGGGCCAAACCCGGACGACACTGGGCCAATTGTGCGCCGCCCTATGGGACTCCCAATCACGGCCGGGTTGTGATACAGCCTGGAATCGAACCAGGGGGTCTGTAGTGACGCCACTAGCACTGAGATGCAGTGCCTTAGACCGCTGCGCCACTCGGGAGCCCGATCACACATACTCAGAACAGACAGACACAGAAACAGTCAAACACCCACACACACACAGACAAACACCCACACACACACACACAGACAAACACCCACACACACACACAGACAAACACCCACACACACACAGACAAACACCCACACACACACAGACAAACACCCACACACACACACAGACAAACAACACACAGACAAACACCCACACACACACAGACAAACACCCACACACACACACAGACAAACACCCACACACACACACACAGACAAACACCCACACACACACACAGACAAACACCCACACACACACACAGACAAACACCCACACACACACACAGACAAACACCCACACACACACACAGACAAACACCCACACACACACACAGACAAACACCCACACACACACAGACAAACACCCACACACACACAGACAAATACCCACACACACACAGACAAACACCCACACACACACAGACAAACACCCACACACACACACAGACAAACACCCACACACACACACAGACAAACACCCACACACACACACAGACAAACACCCACACACACACACAGACAAACACCCACACACACACAGACAAACACCCACACACACACACAGACAAACACCCACACACACACACAGACAAACACCCACACACACACACACAGACAAACACCCACACACACACACACAGACAAACACCCACACACACACACAGACAAACACCCACACACACACACACAGACAAACACCCACACACACACACACAGACAAACACCCACACACACACACAGACAAACACCCACACACACACACACAGACAAACACCCACACACACACAGTCTGTCTGTAGCTTATTGGGAAGCAGCCAGTGTTGTGTTGCTCTCTGTAACTGCTGTCTGCTGCCAGGACCAGAAGACTGGTTTTAGATAGCGAGTGACTCAGCAGTCAGAACCGAATCTCTCCGTTGAAGTTTCACACCAACTGTGTCTCTTACTGAACCTCTTTCCCAGCTGTGTTTGACAGCACAGATCATCTTTATTCTCTGACATGTTGTGGCCTGGAAAAACACATGTGTATATATTTGTCTGTTTTTACTAGGCAGTAATGAAATTGAACTATAGTCTCCTTTTAGAAGACCGTATATATATATAACACAATAAAACATCACTCAAGTTGCTGTTTCCTGTTCCTGAGGGGTAAGTCCCCACACGTAGATGTGTCTCAAATAAAGGGTACCCTATAAAGGGTATAGGGTACCATTTGGGATGCTGAAGTGTGTATCCGGAGACAGATTTGTCCCCTTTTAGAACACTGTGTAAATAAAACATATTAAAACTTCACTCAGTGTTTTTTCCCAGCTGCCCTGAAGACTGTTCTGAGAGCAAGGAGAAACTGTCTGTCTGGGGGTTTAGGGCTTTAGATCTGGGTCTGCATCCTAAATGGTACCCTATTCCCTTTATAGTGCACTTCTTTTTAACTCTGGTGCACTATGTACACTACATGACCAAAAGTATGTGGACCCCTGCTCGTCGAACATCTCATTCTAAAATCATGGGCGTTGATATGGAGTTGGTCCCCCCTTTGCTGCTATAACAGCCTCTATTCTTCTGGGAAGGCTTTCCACTAGATGTAGGAACATTGCTGCGAGGACTTCCATTCAGCCAAAAGAGCATTAATGAGGTTGGGCACTGATTTTGGGGCGATTAGGCTCGCAGTCAGCGTTCCAATTCATCCCAAAGGTGTTCGATGGGGTTGAGGTCAGGGCTCTGTGCAGGCCAGTCAAGTTCTTCCACACCGATCTCGACAAACCATTTCTGTATGGACCTCGCTTTTTGCACGGGGACATTGTCATGCTGAAACAGGAAAGGACCTTCCCCAAACTGTTGCCACAAAGTTAAAAGCACAGAATAATCTAGAATGTCATTCTATGCTGTAGCGTTAAGATTTCCCTTCACTGGAACTAAGGGGCCTAGGCCTGAACCATGTAAAACAGCCCCAGACCATTATTCCTCCTCCACCAAACTTTACAGATGGCACTATGCATTCGGGCAGGTAGCATTCTCCTGGCATCCGCCAAACCCAGATTCATCCATCGGACTGCCAGATGGTGAAGCGTGATTCATCACTCCAGAGAACGCGTTGTCACTGCTCCAGAGTCCAATGGCGGCGAGCTTTACACCACTCCAGCCGATGCTTGGCATTGCACATGGTGATCTTAGACTTGTGTGCGGCTGCTCGGACATGGAAACCATTTCATGAAGCTCCCAACGAACAGTTATTGTGCTGATGTTGCTTCCAGAGGCAGTTTGGAACTCGGTAGTGAGTGTTGCAACCGAGGACAGATGATGATTGTTACGCGCTACTCACTTCAGCACTCGGTGGTCCCGTTCTGTGAGCTTGTGTGTCCTACCACTTCGCGGCTGAGCCGTTGTTGCTCCTAGATGTTTCCACTTCACAATAACAGCACTTACAGTTGACCGGGGCAGCTCTAGCAGGGCAGAAATTTGACAAACTGACTTGTTGGAAATGTACCATCCTATGACGGTGCCACGTTGAAAGTCACTGAGCTCTTCAGTAAGGCCATTCTACTACAAATGTTTGTCTATGGAGATTGCATGGCTTTGTGCTCGATTTTATACACCTGTCAGGAACGGGTGTGGCTGAAATAGCCGAATCCACCAATTTGAAGATGTGTCCACATACTTTTGGCCATGTAGTGTAGGTAATTGGGTGTCATTTGTGACTCATCCTCTCTCTTTAATCTCTGACATGTTGTGTCTTGGAAAAGCACATGTATACATTTTAATGTTTTTTTTATTTTTACTAGGCAGTAATGAAATGTAACTATAGTCTTGTTTTACCACGTTGATTCTTAGGCTTTACAAATTCCACAACAACACCCTATTCAAATTCAAAATTCCCACACATCCATACATACTGTACTCTATGGTATTAAAACGCCAGCTTTATCATTGTTAGA
This sequence comes from Coregonus lavaretus, assembly GCF_964263955.1. Lineage (NCBI taxonomy): Eukaryota > Metazoa > Chordata > Actinopteri > Salmoniformes > Salmonidae > Coregonus > Coregonus lavaretus. The sequence continues at coordinate 721,372 of NC_140018.1, read as the reverse complement.
TTTAATGTATGGAATGTATAGGTTAGGCCCCCAAGAAGAACAGGCTTTACGTCTCTCAGCATACGCCTCGGATGCATTAACATATTCTACGGAACAAAATGTTTAGATGCGTTGGTGGGAATCCCTCCACAGCTGTATAGATCTACAGTATCTCATCAGAATGAATGCCTGTAAGATGTATGTGATTGAATGGGATAACGGGAAAAAATCTTTCTGCTTTCGCTGTAACAAAGAATCCCTGAAAAGTTTCTGTTATGTTGTGGGGGAAACCAGATTAAAAAAGGCTTTTTAAAGCACAACGGTAGCTTGGTCGGTCGGTTTGAAGCTCTGATAAAAGAAAGACTTGTGACATTACATTAAGGAGGTGGGTTGTAACTTAATTGTGTGGTGGAGATAGGACTAAGAGGGGGACAGAACAGATTAGGCTATT